>NC_057849.1:106968716-107328716 GCF_015237465.2 Chelonia mydas | reverse complement strand
ATTTAATTTAGCCTTATTTTGTTCCATAATTTGTCTTTAGAATTTTAAAAAGTAAACTTGTTTCTTTCATTTTTACCAGGTAAGCCACAATAAAACAGAATGATCACAGGGCTCAAATCAAATTTGTGGAAACTGAAACCGGTCCAAAACAGTGATGAGCTAATAAATTACTTCAATTTTATCACTATGAAGACTTAGAACTTAATAAAATGGATCACAAAGACAGACCTGAAGACCTTTTCATACACATTTTAGCTTGAAACAAAGTAAATGAAAATCAAAAATATACATAAAATAACCTTGCAATAAATTCTTCCTTCATACAAAGAGCCAAATTCTAATATTAAGTATATTTGCATGCGAAGTAGAATTTTTCAAGGTGATGAGAAGGCAGGCAACTGCACACATGTTAAAGCATTTGTGCACTAAATTTCCAGTCATATTTTTTGACTTTCCAATTGCCAGTCTAAAATGTTTTTGCTTGGAAATGAAGTATGCACAAAAAAACTGTTTTGGTAATAAACACTGACAAATACTTGGAAATTAAACAATTTAAATGGACAATGAATTATTTACAATGTCCACACTAATAATTGCTGACAACAATAAAAACAATAACTATCTCAGGATCATTTTACAGCATACCAGAGGTATAATTCCTAAACAAGGTTTATATTCAATGGCAAAACTGTGCAAATTGGAGCAAACTGAACAGCATGCTCTCCTCCCTTACATAAATGTAACACATGCTGGTGGATTCCCCTGCTATGTGGAGTGTTTTACTTACAACACAAAGGACCTCCACAACTGCAGCCTTGTTTTAGATTAAGCGAGGATGTGCGTTGTAAGTACCAATCAGCTGATTGCAAATTTGAAAAACTGAGAATGGCAACCTTACCCAAGACAGAGATCTAAGAAAATTAACAGTTGCTCCCTGAAATTATTATAAGAGAGGATTAAAATTTGTAATAATAAATATTTAACAGCTAGTGGCAAGGAAAACTTTATATGCCCCATTTACCCTTCCACAATAGGAGCGAAGGTTTCTCAGAAGCCCTTGAGCAAACCATGTATCTTGTTGAACAGAACCCTCACAGGCATAAAGCAGATGTAGCCCCAAAATCTAAAATGAATATTGCTCTTCCATTTACCTCTGCACTTACCATTTTCTCTCTGAGAAAGTGTATTACAAGTGTCATTAAATCCAGACACTTCCCAGTCCTTGCTGCACGCTTGATACAGGTTTCATACCATGGCAAATTTAGTAATATGGATTATATTCACCGAAACTGGACCTCAAGCAGGGCTTCTGATGCTCTAAGTAGAGTGCCCAAGCACCCCACACCGAGACCCACTCCAAAGGCTGATTTTCTTAGGACACATCCCGTTATTTGTAGTGTTGGAACCCACCATTGTTTTTGTTATGTATCTAAATAGCATTTTGGTTAATTATTTTAGCCTTTTCTAACTTACTTGAATTTAGTGTTTGGCGTGTTTTGGCACTTGTGCAGTATGCTTCAATGACCTTAAGAATCTGAGCATCTTCTTCCAATGCAGCTGTACCTGAAGTCAACAGAAAAATAAACCTTTACCATGGCTCTAGTTATTAAGTCAGTCATGTAACTGTAAAGTCGTTTTAAGCCGAGAGACAAGTACCAGATAATTCAACTAAGGTTCAACTCAGTGAGTCTATTTATCACCACCCTGAACTACCCCCACAAATTGTAGATGATACCTTAATCTATATTCAGGAGTGAGTTTCAATGAGCGAAAAGTAAAGAGTTTTTAAAAACAAATATATACTTAAATATTATAATAAAATGTATTGAAAAACACCTCAAAACTGGGCAATTAAGCCAAACCTAAAGAAGGTTTCCGAATATTTTAAAACTGCCCCTTTCTGTTTCTTTTCAAAGAGAGCTATGTGGAATATAAGTGTTTCAAAGAAGCATGTCTTCCCTCTATGGTATTGTGCAAACCGCAATCAGACATAAAAAGTACACCCAAACAATTATTAGTTGCACCTTAATTCATATCACACTTTAATTAGAGAAACACAAGGAATGGAATATTATCTTCTAGCAAATAAATAAGAGCATCATGTAGTTCAACAACTAAGTCTTTATTAAGGTTCACAAGTGATACAAACATACGGTTTTTCCATACCAATACTATGAAAGGAAATCTAGAAATCTGAAAATTAAACTCAGCATAATATTACAACATATACTGTTGTACAATTTCAGTCCTGTGTCCATCAGGAAAAATGCCACTTACCGTATGAGTACTTCTGTGAAATCTGACAGCATTTGACAGCTATTTTCAGACTGTGTTAAGTGAAGCTTGTAGGTTTCTTAGCAGAGCTTAGAGCAGAGAAAACATTCCAGACACAAAATTCTAAGAATATTTGCTTTGGAGTTAATTAAAAAAAAAACCATGTGAAGCTAAATCTGTTCCTCCTGGGTTTCAGCTAGATCCTTTTATCAAAGTTGCTTCAGCTAAGAACAGGGTGTAAAATCTTGACCACGATTTAAGTAAATGGGAGTTTTTAGTCTCGACTTCAGTGGAGCCAGAATTTCACCAAGGTTGGTTTGTTTGTTTTTAAATTTCCATCTGTTTTTTCCCATCCCCACAAAGCTTTATATACCATTGGCCTTGAAGATTTTCACTGAGGACATCTGAAGGTCTTTCAAAGTCAGCAAGTAACACAATCTTCTCCCAGCAGGCAAGACAGCCAGAAATCCCATTTTTATTTTCAAGTATTTATGATCACAACCAAACAGATACTCTACAGAATATCCACCAGTGATGACTGTTTGCAAACACCACTAATAAGAGCTCATAGCAACATGACAGTCTCCCAATAATGTTTAAGATGTCCAAACATTTCCCACCTATTCCAGAACTATTTCCCTTTTTAAATAAATGCAAAAATCTAGGCAGGATGTAACACCAGTGTACTGTTTAGTATAGTAGAGCTGGAGAACTAGTAATTACATAGGCATTAACTTTCTTACATTATACCCAGGTCCATGGAAGTATTTGGTTGGTATACCTCACGTATCTGATTTATTTGTTCAAAGCGTAATTAACACAGAAGGACAAAGACGACTAATTACTGAAACACTGGAAAAAGAAAGATGAGTATCTGGCAGCATCAGTGAAGCTATTCAAGTAAGTAAAAGTCACTGCAAACAAAGTCATCAAGTTTCCCTTTCAGCAGACAAGCCATCCTTTACATCAAAAGTGCTGACAACTGTAATTTTGAAAAGATATCCTTCAATTAAAAAAATAAGTTTATTTCATCTTTCTTTGAAACTAAACAATAGCTCCTGTTAGTGCATGTGCTTTGATCATCTCTCAGGCTAGCAGGTGTTTGCTTGGTATCTTGGAGAAGTGGAATGAAACTGCAACTGCATGCTGGTGATTACTGAAGTTCCACACAAATATCTGATGGGATCTGTTGTACTGGGACTGCATGGCAGCAGTTTCTTTACTACTTAATTGAGCTCCGTTGGTTAGAATACATCAAATTCAGCATTGTTTCTCAACATTGCTTCATTTCTATTCCTAATTATAGAAGCTGTGATAGATTAAAACATTTGTATTTCAGCAGTTGTTGAAATTAAGATGGTCAGATTAGTAGCGAACTGTTTGTTTTTCGGTTCTATTCTATCCTTTCTTGCATATTTTAATTCTTTATTTCTCACATTCTCCTCAAATAATCAAGTTTGTGACATAACTGCTTTTAAATGGCATAAAAGTGAAACACAAAGGCATTTTAAGATCACAGATCCATTTCCCGCCCCCATCAGCCCATCTGTAACCATCATACCACTCACTTAAAAGGCACAGTAATTAAAAGGATGTTACAGTTGTTTTTAAATTGAGTGGCTTCTGCACCTCTTACTAGCCCACTGTATCAATTAGTACTAGTAATTAATATTTTATTACTGGGAAGCAGTATTAAGCTCTACAATCTTTAAGATAAACACTTAAAGGAAGTATGCTTTGTAAATTTAAAGAGTAACAAGAAAAATGGTCTAATGTAATTATGTTGTATAGGTCCTTTAAAATGGATTTAAAATAAAAATATCAGTAAAGATATACAATTAACTTGGATAAAAATGCCATTGCTGTGTGTTGCTAGAACAGAACAAAACCGTCACATTAAAGAAAGAGCTTCTGTTGCACTTACCTATTATTCAGCAGAATCTGATAAAAAAGATTTCCCCAAACGTTCTCTTCTGTGATTGGGGATGAACGAGAGAACTAAAACAGCACCAACTTATTTTATACTATAGGGAACCATTACTCTCTTTTGTTTTGAAGATTTTGAGAGGACAGTAGATTTAAATAAAAAGGAATGCCTCTTATTTGATCAGTCCAGAATGAAAGTCTTGTGAAGATGCGGAATGGATAAAACAAATCTTTTTTTTAACAATATCAAATAGAAAGTCTAAATACTAAGATGGGTGAAATTGAGTGTCTAGTATTGAATGAGGCTATTGATTATAAGAGTCATCACAGAAACTTGGTGGAATGACAATTAATGGGAATTGGTAATATCAGGGTAGAAAATATATATAGAAATAACTGAGTAGGTCACGCTGGTAGGGGGTAGGGGGAAGACTGGCACTATATGTGAAAGAAAAAATAGAGTCAACTATAATAAAAATCTTAAACGAATCAAACTTTCCCACAGAATCTCTATGTATAGACATTCCATGCTTGAATAATAATAAACAGCAGGAATATACTCCCAAACACCTGACCAAGATGGTAACGGTGACTGTATAATGTCTCTGACATTAGAGAAACTATAAAACCAGAAAACCCAATAATAATGGGGGATTTAACTATGCCCATAGTGACTGGGTAAATGTCACCTCATGACGAGATGCAGAGATAAAATTTATGACACCATTAATGACTGCTTCTTGGAGCAGCAAGTCCTGGAACCCACAAGAGGAGAGGCAGTTCTTGATTTAGTCCTAACTGCAGCACAGGATCTGGTCCAAGAAGTGAATATAGCTGAATCGCTCGGTAACAGTGACCATAATGTAATTAAATCTAACATCCTTGTAGGGATGAAAATACCACAGAAATACACCACAGTACCATTTAACTTCAAAGAGAAAAATACACAAAAATGAAGAGTCTTGTTAAACAGAAATTAAAAGGAACAGTCACAAAAGTGAAAGGAAGCTGCAGGGAAACTATTTATAAACACCGTAACAGAGGCTCAAACTATATGTATATGCCAAATAATAATAAAAACAGTAAGAGGACCAAAAATGCCACCATTATTAAACAGCAGAGTGAAAGAGGCGGTTAGAGACAAAAAGGCATCCTTTAAAAACTGGAAGTCAAATCCTACTGAGGAAAATAGAAAGGAGCATAAACTCTGGCAAGTCTAATTAGGCAGGCCAAAAATGAATTTGAAGAGCAACTTAGCAAAAAGCAAAAAACTAACAGCAAATTTTTTTTAAGTACATCAGAAGCAGGAAGCCACAATCAGTGGGGCCACTTCATGATCGAGATGCTAAAGGAGCATTCAAGAAAGATAAGGCCATTGTGGAGCAGCTAAATGAATTCTTTGCATCGGTCTTCACTGAAGAGGATGTGAGGGGGATTCTCACACCCGAATCATTCTTTTTAGGCAACAAATCTGAGGAAGTGTCCCAGACTGAGGTGTCAGTAGAGCAGATTTTGGAATGAACTGATAAACTGAACAGTAATAAGTCCCAGGACCAGATTCACCCAAGAAATATGAAGGAACTCAAATATGAAACTGCAGAACTACTAACTGTGGTTTGTAACCTATTGCTTAAATCAGCCTCTGTTCCAGATGACTGAAGAGTAACTCATGTAACGCCGATTTAAGAAAAGGCTTCAGACGTTACATTACAGGCTGGTAAGACTAACTTCAGTTCCAGGCAAATTGGTTGAAACTATGGTAAAGAACAGAATTATCAGACACACAGATGAACATGACTTGTTGGGAAAGAGTCAACACAGCTTTTGTAAAGGGAAAACATTCCTCACCAATCTATTAGAATTGTTTGAGGGGGTCAACAAGCATGTGGACGAGGGTGATCCAGTTTCTGGACTTTCAGAAAGCCTTTGACTCCAAAGGCTCTTAAGCAAAGTAAGCAGTCCTGGGATAAGAGGGAAGGTCCTCTCATGGATCAGTAACTGGTTTAAAAGATAGGAAACAAAGGGTATTAATAAATGATCAGTTTTCTCAATGGAAAGAGTTAAATAAGGATCTGTACTGTGACCTGTGCTGTTCAACATATTCATAAATGATCTGGAAAAGTGAGTGACCACTGAGGTGTCAAAATTTGCAGATGATACAAAATTACTCGAGATAGTTAACTCCAAAGCTCACTGCAGAGAGTTACAAAGGGATCTCACAAAACTGGGTGACAGAGCAACAAAATGGCAGATGAAATTCAATGTTGAGAAATACAAAGTAATGCACACTGAAAAAAATAATCCCAACTAAACAGACAAAATGTTGTGGTCAAGAAAGAGATCTTGGTGTCATTATGGAAACTCTGAAAATACCAGCTCAGTGTGCAGCAGCAGTCAAAAAAGGAAGTATTAGGAAAGGGATAGATAATAAGACAGAAATTATCATAATGCCATTGTATAAATCCATAGTACGCCCACACCCTGGTGCACAGTTCTGGTCACCCCATCTCGAAAAAGATGTATTAGAATTGGAACATGTATAGAGAAGAACAACAAAAATAATTAGCAGCTTTCATATGAGGAAAGATTAAAAAGACTGACCGTTCAGTTTAGAAAAGAAACAACTGAGGGGGGAGATGATAGAGGTCCATAAAATCATGACTGGTGTGGAGAAAGTGAATAGGGAAGTGTTATTTACCCCTTCACCTTACACAAGAACCAGGGGTCACCCAATGAAATGAATAGGCAGCAGGTTTAAAACAAACAAAAGGAAGTACTTCTTCACACAACGCCCAGTAAACCTGTGGAACTCATTGCCAAGGCCAAATATATAACTGGGTTCAAAAAAAGAACTGGTTAAGTTCATGGAGGACAAGTCCATCAATGGCTATTAGCCAAGACTGATGCGTCACTAACTTCTGAGTCCCAGAAGCTGGTACTGGATGACAGTGGATGGATCACTTGATAAATGCCTTGTTCTGTTTGTTCCCTCTGAAGCATCCAGCACTGGCCACTGTCAGAAGACAGGACACTGGGCTACATGGACCCACTGGTCTGACCCGCTATGGCTGTTCTTATGTTCTTAAAATGGAAAGACAGAAGGAAAAGAAAAGGAGTACTTGTGGCACCTTAGAGACTAACAAATTTATTTGAGCATAAGCTTTTGTGAGCTACAGCTCACTTCATCGGATGCATTCAGTGGAAAAAGAATCGCTTTTAAAGAAGAAAATATTGTGGTCAAATGATGACCATTGTATATTATAATCTGTTTCAGACTTCGTAAATTTTCAAAAAACATTTTTTCCCATGAATCAAAAATTATATTCAAAACCATATAGCCCAATATTTTCAAATTTGGTTAATTACTGTATAGCATCAAATGCCATATTTAAGCACCTAAACAAACAATGGCTTGGATATTCAGAGTTGCAAAGGCATTCTCACAGCTCCGATTCAAATACTGAAGTGTTGGCCAGAGTATTTAGTTTCCTAAACTCCCAACAAGTTTCTTTTAACTTGCTTAATAAAATTACACTAAAACTACTTCAAACAAACTCACACAATGTGAATTCCTTCAAGGGCCGGGTATATGCTGTATCCAGTTACATCCACCACAGAATGTAACAACAAAACTAACTTTTAAATATTTTATTGGGCCAATCTGTATTAAGGACATTGACAAGATGTCTTGGTATGATGTAGAATACAACTCACTGGTAATTGGTTTAAAAGGCCAAAGCCATGACATATATATATATATATATATAAAGGAAGGAACAGGTTTCTTCATGGGAGGCCCTGTATCTGTGCTTGGTAACAAGTTCCTTTCTTGAGGAGGCCCTATGTCTTCTCCACTGTCTTTCATTCCATCCATATGCAAGGTTCTAGTGAGAGGGATGCTTGCTTATGCAGCTGGCACATTAATAACAAACAACCCAAGCTTTATAGCTCAACTGTGTCATGCAAGTAAACTTGATATGGACAAGTCAGCTATCCACATATTACTCAACTAAAGTTTCCATCAACATATGGGTAAACAACAAATCATTCCCTTCACTAACTTAAGTTCCTGCCACCAGAAATCTATAGCACATCCTAGGGAAAGAGAAAGCTCCCACGGTAGGTCAGCAAGTGGTGTCTGTGACGTTGCACTCCATATGCTTTATGAAAATATGCTTATGAATGTAAATATGATGTAACTGGAATATGATTTATGCAAAAGGTCTCTTGTAAGGTATCATTACAAAGCTTATAATCTACTAAATTTGTTCATCCTATTTATTTGCATGTATTATTTCTATGTCTGAAGTTAGGAGAATGAGATATAAACTTGTATTACTAATGTAAACATATTAAGTGGAAGCCATTAAGGGTACTTCAGAATCAATGAACGGTAAATGGCTCTGTTTACTTACAAACCTTCCTGGGTACCTGTGGGCCAGCCCAGGAAGAATGGAGGCTGGGGTCTCACAGGACATGTGACCATGTCACCTGATACTGGAATCCATCTTAAATCTGGTACTTTTTCATTTAGAAGGAGGGGTGGGGACCCAAAGAGAAAAGATTCCCACCTTGTGCCAAAGCTATAAAATGGGGTGGACCAGGACAAAGAGGTGGTCAGTCATGAGAAAGCCCCTGCTTACAACCTAGGATGTCTGCTGGAACTAACAAGGACTGTACCAGGGGAAAGGATTGGGCCCAGACTAGGAAGGAGTCTAGTCTGTGAAAGAAGCTTATTGGAACATTTCTGAGGGTGAGATATTACCTGTAATCAAAACAAGACTGGGTTCTGGAAGTCCCAAGCTGGCAGGGAAAACGGGCTCAAAGGTAATTACAGCACATCAGGTGACAGTCCCAACGGGATCTCTGTGACTGAACCTGTCACAGTGTCATGGGAAAAATTCCTTCTCAACTCAAAGTATGGCGATTCTTTATGACAGCATTCACTATGTGCTTCACATGTTCCACAAACTCAAGATAGACAGGTCTCTGTTCTAAGGAGCCCACAATTTAAGGATACAGAAGTAGACAAAAACTGAGGAAAGTGAATGTGGTTTTGAGTACATGAACTAGATCAATCTAAATGGTTTAATTATTTTAAGTGCCGCACAGACCCCTGTTATCACAATTGTTACTTATCCATGCGCACATGTGAATCAGGACATATTAGTACACACTAAATAGACAGAACTGGACTGAAGTTAAGACAGCAGAATACAAACTGTTTCCCCCCTGGATAACACAGTTATTAACACTTGTCTTTTCTTTCATCTTCCTATTTCCCCCACACTTCTATTATACTGCCAGTGCTCCTTCTACACTTGCTTAAGCTTTTGTTCTTTATGGTGTTTTTTATCTATAAACTCATCTTGTTCCTTAGAAACTTCTCTAGCTTTGTCTTACAGCCTATGGAACACAAAGTCCAGATCTTTCACTGACCTCTGTCGCAAATAAATGACATACAGAAAATACCCTGTTTCTAAGGAAATATCAGTACAGTTGTTAGACCTAAAAAATGACCTACCCTGACAGATCTCAGTGTCAGTACCTAGAGAAAGTTGAAAATGGCAATCTTCAATGGGAAAAAAAAATTAAAATACCATCCATTTCTCTGAAACTTTCTTTTATATATACTGGCACCTTTTGAATACACTGATATTTATTCTGTCTCACTTACTTTTTCTCAGTGCAAACTCTTCGTCTGATGGCTTCCGTTCAGGCTTGCGCTTAGGAAGCAGCTTTTTCATGGTTTTAGGGCTTTTACTGAGATCCTGGGTGAAAAGAAAAGAAAAGGTAAAGCTTCTTTTTAAAAAAAAAAAAAAAATTCCAAATGCTGAAATTTTAATTTCTGTTCAAGTAGCTGTTAACTGTAAAAATCTTATAAAGTTACAAAAAATGTTGCTGGCTGATATTATTTTTGGCATATTTCAAGTTTACTTGAATCCACTTATTACCCCAACCCCATTGGCTGTTTGCATGTTAATCTTCTAGTCCAGGAGCAGGCAACCTTTTTGGCTTGAGGGCCACATCAGGTTTCCGAAATTGTATGGAGGCCAGGTTAGGGGAGGCTGTGCCTCCCCAAACAGCCAGGCGTGGCCCGGCCCCTGCCCCCTATCCGACCCCCCCCCTGCTTCTTGCCCCCAATGGCCCCCCCAGGACTCCTGCCCCATCTAACCCCCACTTTCTCTGTCCCCTGACGGCCCCCCCGGAACCCATCCACCCCTCCCTGTCCCCTGACCGCTCCCAGACCCTCCGACTCAGACTGCCCCCCACTGCCCCATCCAACCCCTCCTCTCATTCCTGACTGCACCTCCTGGGACCCCTGCCCCATCCAAGCCCTTCTCCCTGACCGCCCCCGGTACTCCTGCCCCTGACTGCCCCCCGCCACCCCATCCAAACCCCCCCCTCCTTCCTGACTGCCCCCCGGGGACCCCTGCCCTCCTTCAACCCCCCTGTTCCACGCCCTCTGACCGTCCCTACCCCTATCCACACACCCCCCCGACCACCACCCCAAACTCCCCTGCCCTCTATCCAACCCCCCCCGCTCCCTGCCCCCTTACTGCGCTGCCTGGAGCACCGGTGGCTGGCGGTGCTACAGCCATGCTGCCCAGAGCACCAGGACAGGCAGCTGTGCCGCCCCGCTGGAGCCAGCCACACCACCGCACAGCACAGAGCACCGGGTCAGGCCTCGGCTCTGCAGCTGTGCTGCCCGATAAGAGCTCACAGCCCCGCCGCCCAGAGCACTGTGCCAGCGGCACAGTGAGCTGAGGCTGCGGAGGAGCGGGGACAGCAGGGGAGGGGCCGGGGTCTAGCCTCCCAGGCAAGGAGCTCAGGGGCCGGGCAGGAGGGTCCCACGGGCCGGATGTGGCCCACAGGCCGTAGTTTGCCCACCTCTGTTCTAGTCTTATTAACAGAAATACACAGCAATGCTGCTGTAAGTATGCAGGCTGTCTGGGAGCTAGAGCGAAGGGAACAATGGCAAGCAGGACACAAACAAAGTATTTTTCTTAACTTCTGAGGGGTAAACCCATCATATTTAGAAGCAGATAAAATAAGCCCTAAAGTGGAAGGTTGGTAGGTTATACACATCTATTTCTTTAAATCAAAATTTGAAGAGTGCTTGTTATAGCTTTGAAAGGAAAGAGCTACAGCAAAAGAATACATTGACAGAGATTCAACACTTCTGCTCTATAGTGAGTCATGCTAATGTATAAGGATACAAAATACATACTGATCTACCCCTTACCTTCAGAATACAAGACAGCCTCTATACATGTGTAGAACAAGAAAGTGAAAAGATGAATGAGCAGGACAAAGACCAAAGAGGATGAAGATAGGTTTCAAACATTCAGTCATATACTAAGCACTGTAAAGATGAGTGAAATTTTGCCACATTTAAGAATTAAACAAATGTTATAAATACCAATGCATGAAAGAAGTTTACTTATATTTACTTATATTTAATTTATATATTTAATTTAAAAGATGGACATGCACTGCAGCTGAATAAGCTAACGTAGTAATTAAATCAAAATGTTTAACCTTCAAATTAAAGGCCATCTCTCTCCCACATTCCCTTTGGTGGTGGTGGTGGTTGTTTTTTTTTTTTTTTTTTTTTGCCTAAGTGTTTCAGGAGTGACAACTGTTTGTCAAAAGACTGACCCCATAATGTAAACAGAGCACAATTTGTGTGCCTGCAAAAAATTCAAATTTCAAACTCATCTCCTGCATGCACACTCAAGATATTTGCAGGAACAATTGTTCACATTCCTTTGGGAACTGGTTCTTAACATTAAATCAGAATCATGACAATGCATGAAACAAGTTTTTCAACAGAAGTTTAATATTGCTTCTGAATAAAGTATAATACTTCTCTGTCATATGCCTATTACCTTGCCCTTTTATAGTGCACCCCCATAAGAGGATCTCAGCATGCTTTATCAAAGTGACTAAACACTATTTCCCCCATTCTACAGCTTGTAAATAGAGAGAGACAAAGTGGCTGTGAGTTACCCATGGTCTCACAGCAAGTCAGTAATAGAATCTCTGGCTTAATTTACTAGACACAGCTGCCTCTGTCATCAAATTACACACACCACCAAATTCTGCATAAACCAAACATTTTAAATATTCTTCATTTTTACAGAAGGGCAGAATTTAGTGATAAGAACAAGTTAGTCTACCACTGCCATCCTTTTGTGGATTACTAACAATAATTTTGTATTTCTTTTACAGCCCAGATTAAAATCTGCAACATTAAAGGATGAGGGGTGGGGTATAAAGAAGAACGAAGCATCATTACACGTCGTCATAAATGATACCACAATTTGAAGCTGATGCACAAAAAGTCATATACTATAACTCCTAGGATTAAATTTAAAGGTTTACTAAGTGCATGTAAAGAACAGTTTAATATTCAGGAATGAAATTAGTCATAACAACTGTAGATACTCAAAACTATTTGAGACTCCTATGCAGCAGGAAATGCCGGTTAGATTGCTGATTCTGGACTCTTTCTCCATTCACCAACAAGCAGTGGCAACACTCTGATCTCTGAGGTTACCGAGAGAATGTCTCACTTTGGTCGATTTTAAACACAGCATTCTCTCACCGCAAAAGGTGTTTCTCGCACCCTATCGGACCAGAGGGATGGTAGAAGTAGAGCAGGATACAGAGAAGTAGGTATATGGGAAGTAGAAAAAAAAAACTAGGAGAAAATCTTCATGGCACAGATAGGGATGCATGAATGCAGAGGATTTCCATTCCATCTGTCCCAATAGATGATGATGATAATAAAATAATAATAATAATAATGAATACAAGTGGGCACTAATCAATTACCACTGTTTCAGTGTTAACTTAAATGAAGTGAAAACATACACAATATAAACACACATACAGAACTATGTAAGATCATGATATGAAAAGAACTGAGTTACACCTCTTAAGTGTAGTCCTGTACTTTTGCGGTCACATTTCTGGGTTCCGATACCTCACCTCTTTATAACAGAGAGCTGCTGAAGGCCGTAGAGGAGGTGCAGGTCGTAAACAGCTCAAGCTCCAAGGTTTGGGAGTTTTAGGAGGTTCCAGAGGTCCCCAGTTTATAGTGGTATGTGGAGTCCCATGATGTGAAGGATGTGGAAGCGTGTGGTATGCAGGAGTCAGTGGTACTGGTTTGCTGTCTGAATGTTTGCTGGATGGTGTTACTGGATGAGAAGGAAGCTGCCAAATTAAAAAGTAATTTTCAAAAACAGACAAAATCACTTACACTGGCTACCTAACATTTCTATCTATTACAGCTCCAACTAGCACAGTTTTAAAAGCTGAATAATAATTACTGACACAACAGAACATAATTTCATTCAACGAACTATTATTGTCTACCACAGAAACAGTATGTATTGAACCACAACAGCTTCGAGATCCTTGCTCACACCCCTTTCACGTTTCACATTTAAAGAGTGAGCGCAAAAGAACAATTTAGCTTAACTCACTCAAATTTAGAATTGCCAGGAAGTGACTTGCAGAGCAGATTGAAACTCAAAAGTTCTGGTTTGTGGGGACATTTGGAAATTAGTTTTTGAACTGAATTAGAACAAAACCAAATATTTTCCAAATTGCCTGCAAATCAATTTAATAAAATTTTCATTTCAGAATTTTGTTACAAATTTTGTTAACATGTTCTCCATTTTTCCATTAATTTTCCATTATTTCATAACATCCACTAGTACTATTAGTGACATCATAATATGGCATAATATAATAGTTGAAATATCTTATTATTTTATTTTTAAAATCATTGTAGACAGCTGCAACTTAGTACAGACAAACATTTTATCTTCTTTTCTAGGTCCAAGTGTCTCCTCTGTGTTGTAACGAAACAATCTGACACAAATAAAATACATGAAATATAACAGTTAGCGTAAAATTTAAAATACGAAGAGAATGTTACGTTATGACATGTCAAAAACAGCAATGTAAATTGTGCATGGCTCTAACTGACATATTAGGAAATGATGTAAAAATCATATACAAATGAAAAAAAGCTCTAAAATAAATTGCAATTCAAAATGATACTTCAGAATTTTCCAAAAGATTTTTCAAAACTAACATTTTTTTCGTTTACAAGTTTCTTTGCCCTGAAGGAACGTTAGCCCAAACCAACACTTTCATCAAAAACAACATTTTGAAAAAGAAGCATTTTTAAACAGAAAAAAATGTTGTGGTGAAAAAAAGTTTCCAAACAGTCTTAACCTGCTTTGCCACGGTGATGCAACATAACCCATTATTCTAAGGACCATTAAAGGAAAATATCAAATGCAATATTCAGGCTTAACAGTAGTAAGTTAGAGATGGAGTCTCAGCCTTAACCACAAATTTCCTGGAAATTTTCTTTTGATCTGTTGAAGCCAAACTGTTAAATTACAATATATATTTTGTATCTGTGCATGAGTGACCAAACCTTTCTTCTAATTTTGAAAATATACAAAGCAAATTGGGTAAACAACAAATTGGGTCAATTAAAACATCTGGTTCCTGTTACTGGTGAAAAAAAAATTAGAATGATTTATATAGTAGTATGAGATTTATAATCCAGATAATCTTTCTCCTAACAACTCAAGCAAAAGCTTGTTTGTTTCAGTCCCTATGACTGAAATATTTCTTACAGTGTGAGATGGCACAGAATGAGGTTTAATAGTGGGATTCCCAACAGTTGTAACTTTGGTTTGCTTCTGCAGATGATCCACCCATTCATGCAAATCTTGTTGGTTGTTACACGATACTAATATCCGCTCAATCATATTTCCTAGGAGAAAACACAAGATTTAGAAAGTCTAAAAAACAATTATTTTATTCTTTAGAAACACTAAAATAGTAATCGGTTTTTGTCACACACCGAATCCTTGTAATACCTAAGAGCTGAACAAAGACTTAAAAGTGTAATTTCTGTCCGAAGGAATGATATTCCAACTCCTTTCCTCACTGTGACAGATTTTTCTTCAGATGTCTGTCTTTATAGACACAGGCCATTTTGCAATCTTTATTAAGGAAAGTTTATGCAAAGAAATTGATCTAGCAATTGAAGTCATCCTGGTCTCGACTGAGAAACGCAGATGAGGCCCCTTCACCAAAAACAAACAATCAAGCAATCAAAAAACAGCATCTAACAAAAAAATACTACTTCACCTACCTTGACTCTCTAGTATCCTGACACGGCTACAACAACTCTGCAGATAGCATCTAACCCTACAGTTTCTCCCTAGACTCTATACAGGTACAGAACCACAAGATTAAGGCACACAGTTAGCGAGGAGACATGGATTGCTGAATCTTCAGCATGCAGATGACACAGCTTAGAGTCTCCATTTCATTTGACCTGGCCAGAACAGTTGATTGCACTACTCAACGTTTAAGGGTTGATCCAGTCTGGCTGCCTGACACTTAAACTAGATAATAAAACTGGGGTGAAAGTGTATCACTTGGGGGAAGCAACTGGAGGGTACTATGAAGACAACGTCAGGGCTGCTAGCTGAGAAGAGAGTGAGCGAGAGGGTGGGTGGGTGGGCGGGCCTCGGCTGTTCTGGTTTGCTACAAGGTATGTGAGGTTAGATTTTCAGCTGCCTCTGAAAGCAGCAATTGGTAGCAGCAATAACTAGCTCTGGCTTTTTCTCCCTCATCATATAGCCAGGAGGTTATTCTTTTGGCTGTAGGCTTTATGACCCTCATGACACATTCGTCCCCCTGAAATTAAACTATTTCAATAGAATCTACTTGGGGCAACACCTTAAATTTACCCAGAAACTGAAGCAGGTGCAGAATTCAGCAGAGCAGCCCACTTGCTATGCAGTCTGTTTTACTGTGAGCACGTAAAACTTGTCTTCAGTAACCTGCACTGGATCCTTTTGCTTTCTGGGGCAATTGTAAGGTGTTTGTGTTAATCTATAATACAATAAATGGCCAGGAATATACCTAAGCAACTGCTTCTCTCCCCATGACATACCACCAGTGGAGAAACCTGAGCTGAGGCCCCTTGGTGATGGGAGTTTGCTTCTGGTAGCGAATTC
This sequence comes from Chelonia mydas, assembly GCF_015237465.2. Lineage (NCBI taxonomy): Eukaryota > Metazoa > Chordata > Testudines > Cheloniidae > Chelonia > Chelonia mydas. The sequence continues at coordinate 107,312,451 of NC_057849.1, read as the reverse complement.
TCTGTTAGAGACTGTCATAAATATAAAGGGAAGGGTAACCACCTTTCTGTATACAGTGCTATAAAATCCCTCCTGGCCACAGGCAAAACCCTTTCATCTCTAAAGGGTTAAGAAGCTAAGATAACCTCACTGGCACCTGACCCAAAACGACCAATGAGGGGACAAGATACTTTCAAATCTGGAGGGGGGGAACAAAGGGTTTGTCTGTCTGTGTCATGCTTTTGCCAGGAACAGATGAGGAATGCAGCTTCCAACTCCTGTTAAGTTAGTAAGCAATCTAGCTAGAAAATGTGTTAGATTTCCTTTTGTTTAATGGCTGGTAAAATAAGCTGTGCTGGAGGGAATGTATATTCCTGTTTTTGTGTCTTTTTGTAACTTAAGGTTTTGCCTAGAGGGATTCTCTATGTTTTGAATCTGGATTACCCTGTAAGGTATTTACCATCCTGATTTTACAGAGGTGATTCTTTTACCTTTTCTTTAATTAAAATTCTTCTTTTAAGAACCTGATTGATTTTTCATTGTTCTTAAGATCCAAGGGTTTGGGTCTGTGTTCACCTGTACAAATTGGTGAGGATTATTATCAAGCCTTCCCCAGGAAAGAGGGTGTAGGGCTTGGGGGGATATTTGGGCGGGGGGGGGGGAGGGAGGGGGAAGACGTCTCCAAGTGGTCTCTTTCCCTGTTCTTTATTTAAAACGCTTGGTAGTGGCAGTATATAGTTCAAGGACAAGGCAAAGTTTGTACCTTGGGGAATTTTTAACCTAAGCTGGTAAGAATAAGCTTAGGGGGTCTTTCATGCAGGTCCCCACATCTGTACCCTAGAGTTCAGAGTGGGGAAGGAACCTTGACATGGTGGCAGTGGTGGGATCATTTTGAACCAGAAGCACAGCAGGATTTTAAAAGCTTTTGTAAAAGGTGATTGCAGCTGTAGATTATGTCTTTGTGCCTGGGGGACAGAGCAGCAGGCATAACAAAAGGATTTTTCTGTAGGCTGAGAACAGCTATCAGGTTACAGCACAGCAAAATTTTACAAGCCAGTTTTTTTTTGTTTTGTTTTCTTTCTAACTCTCGGGTGTAAAGTTAGTTAAAAACAGAGAGCTTAGCTTCTTAACCCTTTACAGGTGAAAGGGTTTTGCCTCTGGCCAGGAGGGATTTTATAGCACTGTTTACAGAAAGGTGGTTACCCTTCCCTTTATATTTATGACAGAGACCCTCTAGAATTTTCTTCCTTTCTTGGTCCAAAGTAGTAGCCTGAATTTGCTGACTGTTAGAGACAGGCTGTAAGGCTTGTCTGTTCTTCCTTGCTTTTAAAGGGAAGAGGGGGAGAAAACATTTGTGAGGGTCTAGGCAATTGTGTTGATGGGGCCAGGGGCCTGGGGAAGAGCTTATGTTTACTATAAAAAGTGCTGCTTGGGATACACGGGAGAGAACAGTGGAGTTAAAATGATACAAAATAAACGGAGTGTCAAGGGCACACACAGCCTGGGATGGGCAGTCTTTTTTTTTTTTTTTAATTTATTTTAAACCTAGGAGGCTGTGGCATCCCTGTGACTGGAGGTTTTAAAGAACTGGTAAGATGAACTGGGATGATCTAGCTGTATGTAATCCTGCCTCAGCGCTGGTAGATGGACTAGATCACCTCCTGAGGTCCCTTCCAACCCTATGTTTCTTTGATCAACAAAAACAAATCAATAATGCTCATGAACATTACCTGCTATTTCAAATGAATTTTTGTGATTTTCGCTGTCTTCTAGCTTTGTGATGGTCATTCCTGTCATTGGCAGTTTTCCCTAGAAAAGTCGTAACATGTTTTTTTTCTTTTAGAACCCAAAGATGTTTAATAGCTAAAAATACATACATTTAAAATACGCATAATTCAAACAGATGATAAACCAGTAAATTGAAACATATACATTAGATCAGCAATAATATTTAAAATACCATGGAAAAAGAATAACCAAATTACATAGCTTTTTGTGTCAAGAACAACTTCTGTGCTTAATATCATGAGTCAACTTGAAATCTGCACGAGCTATGGGTAGTGCATGTAAATACATTACAATGCAAACTCACTAAGAGAGGACCTTGACCATCTGTGGATTTGAGACCTACTAGGAACACATATTTCCACACATGTTCCATACTTAGTGAAGTTGATAATTCAGTACTACAGATGGAACTTCTATCTGAGACAGTACTGAACCAAGACACCAGCATGATGCCAGCAGATCCTATGATACAGTGGAGCTGTCTTTCTGAAGACATGAAAAACTGAGGACCTGTCCCTTCTTGTCATCAAAAGCTATAAAATTCTTTATGCAAGAGTACCAAGGCTTTAAACAGAACCGGGCAGGTAATTCACAGTGAATAACATAGTCAACAAATTACACTTCTTTTTCTGACCTAAAATGGTCTGCAAGCAGATTGCAGTTTTCTCATGTTTACTTAATACTAAATTAAAACGATTCAATAATTTCTGCACATAATTTTTGGTCTGTAGCTCATTCAAGTATTCAGTTTTCAACATTTGATCTCTTTTGATGGCATATATAGGCCACATGATATGTTTCTGTGTGCTAACTGGATGGCTAACTCTTAGAATCAGGTTTCCAGTGTAAATAAGTATATATACAAAGGGAAATTCCACAAATAGTCACCTATTTTTGCTTTTTCGAATGCTGGTCCCTATGGGTATTCACTGTAGGCAACTCACAAGAGTACTCATTGAGGAGGAGGGTGCGAGGACCTGTGCTGCACGATGGAATACAGGACTGCTGAATCAAAGGATATACCTGCTGAGGTAGCATGGACCACTGCATAGTGCCCGGTAGAGGTGCGTAGTAAGCTCCATGTTGCCACTCTACAGATTTTTGGAGGTACACCTTGGAGAAAAGCTACAGAGGTAGCATACACTGTAGTCAAATGAGCCATCACTCTCTGAGGAGGATGGGTTTCCATTTGTTCAAAATGCAGCCAAATACAGCCCAAAATCCATTTCAACAGCCTTTGTGATAAAATTTCATCCACTCAGTGAAGGAGATGAATAATCTTGGGAATTTTCTAAGGAGCTTTGTCCTTTGTAGATAGAAGGTAACAGCTCCATGAACAACCAAAGAATTAAGTGTTCTGTCTTCTCTAGTGACACGACGTTTTGTGTGGAACACCAGTAGATGTCTGGCCTGATTCAAGTGGAATTCGGAGGAAACCTCTGTGATGAACTTGAGATGTAACCTTAGGGACACTTTTATCCCTATGAACATCACATAGGGAGTGTCTGCCATAAGCATCACAAGCCTCCCTAGTCTCCAAGCAGAAGTAATTCCCATTAGGAAGGCTACTTTCCATGGAAAGATAGGGAAAGACGCAGGAGGCCAAGGGCTTGAATGGTAGATTCATACGTGCTGACAGAATTAGACTGAGGTCTCAGTTAGGAATCAGTGTTGATACTGGAGGGAAGGTTTGGACTAGACCTTTTAGAAACCTCGCAGTTGTAGGGTGGGTGAATATCAAGCAGTTATCTGTCAGAGGATGGAAAGCACTGATCGATCACTGCCAGATGCATGTGCAACAAACTAATGCATAGTCCCATGACTTGAGGGAGAGAAGATATTTCAAGATGGCAGGGATTCCAGAGTCTAGTGGAGCTACCTGGCAATGCACCAGATGGAGAATTTCTTCCACTTGGCAGGATAGTATTTTCTTGTGGAAGCCTTTCTGCTGTTTTGAGAATGAACTCTCTGCTGTTTTGAAAATGAACTCACCAGCCTCTGAGCACAATATTTCCATGCTCAATGCCGATCCAAACACTAAGCTGCGAGGTAGATGGATGTCAGGCTGGGATGGATGGTTCTGCCTTCATCCTGAGTCAGGCAGTTCAGCAACTGTGCAAGTAGATGCATGGACACATGAACATCTGAAGGATGCTGGTGAACCAAAACTGTTTCAGCCATGTAGGTGCTGCCAGAATCACTGTCAATTTGTCTTGTTTAAACTTGTTCAGGAGTCATAGTCAGAGGGAGGCGAGAGGGAAAGTATACATAAGTGACTCTCACCACTCAACCAGAAATGAATCCCCTCTGCAAACGTGCCATTGAGCAGCACAGGAGCAACAGGCTCAGTGGTGAGCTGGAGACGGTTCGCACCGGCTCGCTAGAACCGGTTGTTAAATTTAGAAGCCCTTTTAGAACCGATTGTTCGTGAGGGACAACCGGTTCTAAAAGGGCTTCTAAATTTAACCGGCCAAAAGTGGCGCCTTAGGCGCCGACTCCATGGGTGCTCCATCCCTGGAGCACCCAAGGGGAAAATTTGGTGGGTGCAGAGCACCCACTGGCAGCTTCCCGCCCCGCGCCCGGCCCCAGCTTACCTCTGCTCTGCCTCTGCCCCCACCCCTGAACGCGCTGCCCCGCTCTGCTTCTCCACCCGCCCCCCTGGCTTCCCGCGAATCAGCTGTTCGTGCGGGAAGCCGGGGTGGGCTGAGAAGCAGGTGGCAGCTTCGCACTCAGGCCCAGGGAGGCGGAGGTGAGCTGGGGCGGGGAGCACGAGGAGGGCCGCCCACGCCGCAGCAGGTAACCCGGTGGTGGCACGCAGGGGAACCGCTCCCCGCCCCAGCTCACCTCCGCCACCCTCGGCCCGAGCGGGAAGCCGCCGCCTGCTTAGCCCTCCCAGGCTTCCCGCCGAATAGCTGATTCGCAGGAAGCCGGGGGGGGGGGGGAGGAGGGGAGCAGAATGGGGCGGGGCGTTCAGGGGAGGAGGCGGAGCGGAGGTGAGCTGGGGCCGGACGCGGGGTGGGGAGCTGCCGGTGGGTGCTCTGCACCCACCAAATTTTCCCCATAGGTGCTCCAGCCCCAGAGCACCCACAGAGTCGGCGCCTAAGGAGCCACTTTTGATGTGATCAGTGGGGGGAGCAGCCGCTCCCCCTGCTTCTCCCCTAGCTATGCTCCCCCGCCCCTAGGAGCCAGAGGGACCTGCCAGATGCTTCCTGGGAGCTGCCCCAGGTAAGCACCGCCGGGACTCCCCAGCTCACCCCCCCGGCAGGTCCCTCTGGCTCTTAGGGGTGGGGTCGGCACCCACTACAGTGGCCCACGAGACCCTCCTGCCCCGTTCTGGGGGCAGTCAGGGGACGGGGGGGGGGGATTGATGGGGCAGGGGTCCTGGTGGGGGTGGGCATCAAGGAACGCGGGGGGTTGGATGGGGCAGGAGTCCCGGGGGGCAGGGTTGGGCAACGACCCCCTCGTGGGGTGAGGAGGGAACCGGTTGTTAAGATTTTGGCAGCTCATCACTGAATAGGCTGGATACTTCTTGTTTACCTGAAGTGCAAAGAAGTCCCATGACGGTGGCTCCTCCCCCACCCCCCAAGCTGGAAGATGTTCTGTACCACTGAGCTGCGAAGTTCCCAATAGTGTTGCCTGTGGAAATGTCTGCTGAGACTGTCTGCTAAGGTGTTCATTATTCTGGGAAAGCACACTGCTGAGAGAGTGATCTGGTGTCAAAGGCACCGATTCCAGAACCTGATGGCCTCTGTGCAAATATGGGCAGAGCTTGCTACCCCCTACGCTTGTTTATGTATAAAACTGCAGTTAAGTTGTGCAAGATGACCAGAACACAATGGAAATGTGGGAAAGGCAGAAACCTTCTGCAAGCCTCCTGTACTACTCAAAGTTCAGGTAGACTGATATGTAGCTAGGATTCCTGTTGGGTCCAAGAACCTTGCACTACTTGGTTGTCCAGATGTGCTCCCCAACACAGTAGGAAAGGTGCATGTGATTAGTTTCTTTAAAGATAGAGGGAGCTTTCTCATTTTCCCACCAGGTAAGAGAAGACAGAACGATCTGAGGGTTCACAACTCACTTATACTGTGCATAGCCATGCCTGAAAGCAATGAAGGAGGAGTCTGGAGAAGGGTGTTATGTACATGCAGCCGCCCATGTAGTCGAGAAGGACCAGACAGGGACAAGCTGTAGTTTGGAGACTCAGTCAGAGCTGGGAAAGGAGGTCTCTCTTCATTAGGAACCTGTCCTGAGGTAATAGATTTCAGAGTAGCAGCCATGTTAGTCTGTATCCGTAAAAAGAAAAGGAGTACTTGTACTCCTGTCCTGAGGTAAGCAAGCTTTGACTGAAGTCAAGCCCAGAGGCACTCTAATGAATTCTATAATCAGCGTGGTGACTGAAGTGGACTTTTTCTAGCTTTACTTGAAGCCCTAAGGATTGCAGGAGGCTGAGGAGGGAGTGTACTGTCCACTGGACTTCCTGAGATGATTACTCTGCGAGAAGTAAGTCATCAAGATAAGGAACAACGGACCAACGCACACTGCTAGAAAAGAATCTTCTGGGCTTGTGCGCCTGGAGTGTGTGCATACCCACAGTGAACAGCCATTGGGCCCACCACTCAAAGAATAACCAAACTTTTCATAGGTGACCATCAACGGCATGTTCCTTATTTTCAGTGTGCCTAATATGAGACAGGTGGGGCCAGATTTACAGAAATGCTGAGCACTCGCTGCTGCAACTGAAGTCAATGGAAGATGAGCTTTGAACATGTGTGTTGTATAATGCTAAGTACTCTGAAAAATTCAGTCCTAGATGTTTACCTGACTTCACTGAGATATTCTGAAGATAAATTTATTAATGACTGCTTAGCACTCAATTATTATGGTGACAGCATCACAGAAACACCCATAAGGAAGTTAATAATTTTTTATGCAGTGCATACGCGAATGTTAAATAATGCCTAGAGCCACACTGTGAATGCAGACTATAAAAAACACAGAATGAAAAAGGGGACTTTTGAGGGAAAAAAATAGTATGTGATCTTAGAATTAAAGACTGTATCATAATGCATAACTGTTAGGAGATTGAATAATTTTGGAATTTCCTAACTTCTGAGTGCTTGACTTCGCAACCTGAATGCTTAACAGTTTATGTAATATTATGAATAAGCTCTTATACTGCATTTTCCTTTATAAATCTAACAGCACTTTACAAAGGAAAGTATCAGTAGTAGGGAAACAATAAGACAGAGTTGAAGTTACTCGCCTACGTTCATATAGCAGATCAGTGGCAGAAACAGAACCTAGGATCCCAATAGCTGGACAATTCTGCCTCTCAGAGTACATATGCATACTGAATACATATAGAAAGAGAAGTGAAAATAAGTTTAGAAAGCTTTTTTGAAGTTTGCTGTGAATAACCATGGTTAAAACATCTGTTTTACCTGATAGATAAACCCACTCATCCTAGGGCTGGCAGACAACATAAGCAAAATATTAGGGAAGAGAAGAAGATATCTTTCATTCTTTTCCTTATGAAAAAACAAAGAAAACAATTAAAAAAAAATAAATAAGGCAGCAGACCCTAATTTTTTTGTATTTAAAACATTCACTGGTGTAGTACCAATACTACCGTACTTTTAGCAAAAGTTAACCTATGTATACTTAGCAATAAGAGGAGTCAAACTGCACTCAATTTTCTGTTCAAAAAGGTTTGTAACAAGCTCTTGTATTCAGGTTTTTATATTGCAAGTTATTTTGAAGAAATAAACCTCAACACTAGCAACTGACTATACTGCCACTAATGGGATTCCTGTTGTATATGAGACATTTCATTCATTCTAGCTATCTTTATTTAGGAGTTGTCTTTTTTTTTTTTTAAAGCAAAATATTTACCATTTTCCCTCTCTGCCCCTCCTAAAAGTTCTCTTAATCCAAAGTATTCTAAATGGAGTTTTTCAATATTTGTGTATACTATAGGCCAGTTTCTCAGCTGGGATAAAATGGCATAGCTACTTATAAATTCACGGCCAATAAGCTAAGCGACCCAAGCTGAGGATCCAAGGTTTTCATATGCATTTGATAAGAGACATATGAGAGTATTTGAGGGAGTCTGGGGTTTTGTTGGGTAAGACATATGTTTATGAGTGTTATAAAAGAACCTAACTTGCTACAGTGGCAAGTTGCCTTATGGCAGAAATCTGGATTCATACCATTACTTTTTTTGGTGCAAGCTTTGTTCTTAAATGGTTTTAAAATCTTCTAAAATTCAGAATAGTGCATCTGATATTTAAAATTTTCCTATGCAAAAACTTTGCAACCGCACTCCTGAGTTTTTCACTGCCTTCCCACTTCAATTTAGCTGGCTATAGGTCTGGCCTCAATCCTGACACAGAGACCACCTCTAAAGCATAGCTCATAATTCAGGTCCAGTCAGTTCTTTGGCCTCTCTGCCAACAAGCCTGTCAATTAGTGCCAACTGTGGTGATGGTTTCGGTGATGTGGTTGCTTGTGTGTTAGGAAACTGAGAAAGAGACCTTCAATTATTTTACATATGACACTGCACATGGGTCAGAAAGTAAAGATTTCCGATCACTACAAAGCAAGGCTGGCATTAAAACCAATGATCTCAAGGTGAAAGGCATTACAATTCCCCAGAATCACTCAGTCCCCTGATTTTTGTCATTTTAATATTCAATATTTGAGGAAGGTGTCCAAAAACCCCATCAACCAAGGAGGAGTATGTCTGGGACAACAACAACATAAAGTATTTCCATATTGTCTTTACCATGTAGTAATAGCTACCATGGCAAATTATTTTGTAATGTAACCAATACACAGAGAAAATTCCCTTTAATTTGCACTTTGGACTCTCTTACAACCCCTTAAGACTTTATAATGTTTCCAACAGCTATATCTGGCTATACAATTTAGTCAGCTTTTAGCTGAGCTTGTACATCTTAGAGTAGTTTCCCCCATTTATAAGGACACTTAGGTTAAACAAAATACTACATAAAATTTGTTCAGTCTACATTCTTTTTCTTGGAGTGGTCTTCTTGTTTCTAACACATACAATCCCTTATTCATTATTAATTGTAGTTGCAAGAGAAGAATATTTAATGAAGACTGAACTGCGTTACCTCACTTCCAGCACACTGAATCATGACCTGGGACATGTAAATTACATTGCCCAGTGTTTTAATGTCCTCTCCCTCCCAGCAGCGGATGGCTTCCGTCAGTATTTGGAGTTCAAGTTCTTTTCTTTTCCGTACCTCTTGACACTGAGCCTGTTAAAGATAGGGAAGGTGCTAATAAGGTGGTGTCTGCGTGAACTGTATTAGGAGTCAGTATCAGCTGAAGTAATTACTTGTCCTCAGTGCTCTGCTTGAAGTATAAAATAAAGCACAGTGACAAAGCTTTCACGTGTGAAATATTTCTTTCAGAGGACTACATTAAAGTAGCTTTTTAAAATGTACATTGTTAATTACAAAACTACTACTTTTCTTTTAATTTACTGATCTCAACATCCCTTTAAAAAGTCACTACCTTGTTCTTCTTCGAGTCTTAGAGCCGCTTCTAATGTTATGCGTATTATTCACTCCCAAACAATAACGAGCTAGCCCAGCAAAAAGCAGAAATACAGATCTAATTCATACTCCCTCCCTTATCCTTTCTGCTATTTGTTCTCCCACTTGTCTCATCTGGTCTGAAACTCTTGGGGGCAAGGGCTGTTTCCTCCTACTTGTTTTTACGGCATCCAAGAAAAAGGGACCCCAAGTCTCACAATGGCCACAAAATATATATAACGAAGTCACAGTAATGGCGCAGCCCCATCCAACAGGAAACACACAATGTTGACTATTTTAGTAGCTACAAAAAGTGTTAGTGGGTTGCACACACATGTCACTAACAACCACACCTCTTATTTCTTTGCTTGGATATCCATGTTAGAACTGACAGGTCTTATCCCCGTCACCAGGAGCATCTCAACTCGTCCATTCTAGGCTTCAATGATGTAATGCTCATTTTTACTCTTGCGCCCTTGCACTAGGGATGTACCCTACAGGCTGGATTCCTTAGCTCACTATCACCACATTCCCTAAGCGGCACAAATAGGCCATAAGGTGGCTGGAGAAGGCCAGGGACAAGTTCTAGGTGCAGGTGAGCCTTCTTCTGGTGTAAAGCTAAAAGGGAGATGATTTGGAAGCAAGGAGTGGACTGGAAAGGGAGGAGGTAAAGCAGAGCTCTGCTACACCTAATTTTCCACTGACATTAAGTTAGGGCTGCTAATGTACTGCCTTAATTTCCAGTGGGGCTGAGCAAACAAGAATGAAGGAGCTAGAACAGGCTGCCAGTGCACACCTCCCACACACCTCACTATGCCTGAGCACAGAATCAAGCCCTACATTTCTAAAGATTTCACATATCAAAATATTAACTTTTACAGGGCATGAAATTAGCAAGCATTCTCCTAAATAAATACACATCTACTCTTCAAAATTCTTACGGAAAGGTTTTTGAAGGCTGTCATGGATTTCTGAATGTCTGGTCGATCGGGATGATAATCCTAAAAACAAAAACAATAGTACTGTAATTCCCGGGGATGGTAATGAAATGTTTCCTAGGAGGCATAGTAACTACAGTATAGACAACTTTGTAACACTTGTAACAACCCTTTTTGTTCTCCTCTTTATGCCTTCTTCATTGCCTCCTTCCATTGATAGGACACTTGTAGCAAGAATGCGAATCTCTGATGATGTTACTACTAATGCTATTCTTTCATGAATCCATAAAGCAATGTCTGGAAAAAATATACCTGACTTAGATTTCAAAAGATTACTTGCAAACTTAAGTTTCTGCCATTTGTACTCCTTTAAAAAGGTTAACATACATCTTATGCTCTTATACTGCTCTTTCCTTATTGTCACAGTTAAACCATGCTCTTCTTTTCAGGTTATGCTAACATGGAACACTATCACAGCTGGCAAATCACAGACATGACACACCAACTCCACCCCCCCCCAATTTTTTTTTTAATAAAACATTTAAATGCAAATGTAGGCCCTTAAAACACTACCACATTAGAACACTTCCAGGTCTCATTGCCAGGCATATTTCAATAGAAGTAAGTGAGACTGTATCAAGTAGGGAGCATTTGAACAACGAGACCACTACTATGAAAAAAAAAATCCTTTCTTGTAAGAGAAAACCTTGAGTAGCCTTAATTATAGTTTTTAGGAGACAGGTTCAAAACACAATCCACCTGGAGAGCTTGTGGATCAGATCCATCAGTGAGAAATTCAGATCCGTAGGTGGGTTTTGCTTTACACTTACTGAGTTGTTCAGTTAATCTGATTACGCTGAGTTTTAAACCTACTGCTTCTCTTATTTCAGAAGCAGGGCTCAAGTAGTGCCGGAACGCCATTTTGGCACTTTTCATGGTGTTCCGGTACCTCCAATACTTTCACTTTATGAGTGATAATCCTGGAAGTGCTTTCTGCCCCCCCACCCCGCCCTGTTTCCCCCCCACCCCCACCCCAATGACTGGAGAACTGTTCAGAAGGCAGAAAGGAGAGACAAGGAGCACAATTTGGGGCCCAACATGCTTGACATGTACCTTTAAAATAACTGTTGTCAAATCATCATTAAGATGGAACATAAATGCTGATAAGATATACCTCCATGTGCCTTTCAAGCTCTTTGAGTAACGTGGGGTATTTATCCAGGCGCATGAAAGGTTTGCTGAGGCCAGTGGTCAATACAAGGATCCCAGGGCTGTTGGCACCTTTCATTTCCATAAATTCTCCTAGTTCCTCACTGCACATGCAAAATATTTAAACAAATGAAGAATTAATTATCAACAGGTGAAAAATAAATTAGACTCTTGATTATTTTGATCCTTCTGCTCAAGGGAATTTTGCTTGAGACAGCAAGAGGTGAAAACAAACAAGAAGTAATTCAAATACAAAATATGTATTTTTATTTATTGTTCCGAGCTGAAACTCTGATGAATTTATAATACAAGGATACCCCTAGAGTGGGGTATTAAAAGACTACACTTGCCAGAGCGCTTGAGAGAGCTCAGATGAATTCTGATAAGCTTATTAGCATGCGTGCAGGTTCTTTTATTATTTTTATGTTTTTTCCTGTAATGTTTTGTACCAAAATTCCCTGAAAGTTGACATGTGGATTTGGGAATTACTGGGGTTCCCAAATGAATTTCTTTTAAATATCTAATTACTCCCTTTCAGGTCCTGTAACTGGGCAGTCTGAACTACTGCTCAGAGCCGGGGCGGAGTCAGGATCACAGTCAGAAGTCAAGCCAAAGGTCAAAGCCAGAATCTGAAGCCATAGCAAGGGTGAATCCAGAGTCAGAGTCAGAAGCCACACCAAGTGTCAGTGCCAGGGTCACACCAAGGGCTAGGTTGGAATTGGAGTCAGAAATTACGCTAAATGGTCAGGCCAGAGTAAGTCACTGGAATTAGGGCAAGGACACAGGAACCAGGAGCAAGAAGCGGAAACCAGGTGAGGAGACAGGAACTAGAATCAAGGTGTGAAAACAGGAACAAGGAGAGGAAAGCAGGCAAGAAGGGAGAAAGTTGGTCTCAAGGGTCTAGTCAGCACCTGGCCTAGTGACTAGCTGGTCAGACAAGAGGTGAGACAGGAAGCTTTATGCCTGGTCCAATCAGCAGTCTGTTGCTAGTCACCTGACCCAGCTAAGTCAGTGGGTGTAGCCTCTGTCTTTGGGGTGTTAGATCAGTTCCCTCGTGTGACCCTGCAGTGTGGAAGCGCAGGGGGCAGCTGTGGCGGAGCCTTCCAAAAAGGGGGGGGCTAAGTATCCCCTCCCCCTCTGTGGCCCCTTCCGTCCCAGGCCCTGCCCCCGGCCAAGCCACAAGCTGGAGATGGCTGGGCGCTGCGGACCCTCCACCTGCCTGGAATGGGATGGGGGCTGAAAGTAGCCCCCAGACCATGTCCCAGCATCATCAACTCCCCATGTCTCCCAAAATCAGTTAAAGGCACAAACAAGTCCTTACCCAAAAAACAACAGATTCAGACTAATAAGGGGTTTCAAGGCCAAGCTGTGTTGGAGTTATAACAAGGCAAAATAGATAAATTTAAATAAAACTACTTTCTGAACATTTTCAAAAAGTAGAGCTACCTGATTTTAATATCTGAATCTCCAGCATGCCTCATAAGACCTGCCTTAAACTTCCCAGAACAATTCTGTCTAACCTGTCTAAATCACACTGATTTTGGTAACTGATTATTATTTGTGTCTGATAGTACTCAAGATGTGCTATATTTTTTCCAAATAAAAATAAGGCTCAATCTCTGTCCCAAATACAACACATTTTAAAGTCAAACAAGTTAGCAAGGGTGTGATTGTCAAAAATTGATCTTATGTAAAATTAACATTAGCAGCTATGGAAAGTATATAGCCTCTACATACCAGCAGATTTGTTACTTACTAGTTCTAGACTCAGTATAAACTCCATTTGGAAGAGAAACTATGTCTTCATACTTGCCTGGACAATGCCATGCATACCCATGGATGGCGCTATATATAAGTGACCTTTATCTAAATATGAACAAAGTGATAGCTATTTCCTTTACTGAATATCAGACAAATGTTTAAGCCTATTATTTGCCTCTTTACCCAGATCTTGTTCTCCCCACCTATGAACGCTATCTACCTTCTTTGTCCTGCTCCTCCCTTATAAATTACTTCCTTCACACTATTTGCTCCTCCACCCCCCTTCATGAAACACTATCCAATTCAATGTTTAGGCAGCCTCCCTTCGCTCCTCAAAAAAATCTCATCTGTTCCAGGATACATTCCAACTACAAAGATCACAGCCCACTCTTTTAGCTATTTTGTATTGTTCTCTACAGCACCAACATGTGCCTTTAGACTATACGACACATAAATCCTTGCCCCTCATCATTCAGCACATTATACGCACTGCACATGGTTGTTTACATAAGATGGCATAATATAAATAATATTTGCTGATCTATCTTCAAGTACAATGCCCCCTTACTTATAAGGTCCTCTTACTTTAGAGCAATTATGATCACCGAATCCCCATCCCACCACCAAAACACAAACTTCTGCTCCTTGTGCTGGCCAAATATTTTGGAGGAAAATACTATTGTTCCAATTCTTTCTGACTTTGGCACCATGGAGGTTTCAGTGGGCCACAGATTTGGCAGGGTACTGGAGAAGAGCCAGTATGAAATACTGCCCCATACAAACCCATTTTGACCCCTGAAATAAAGACAAATATTATCCATAACTTTTTCCATTGCATGCTTTGTGATTCCTTCCTGTATTTGTTGACTTCAACAGTATTTTCTGAGTTATTCTCTGTTCTTCAAAACAAAAGATAGCTTGCAGAGTGTTGCATCAGTTTATTTGTTCACAGCATGAGAACACAAGTTTTAAACCTAAACCAATTTTAAACAGATTCAAAACCTGGAAAAAATACGTTTATTAATGGAAGCATCAAAGACCATTTAATAGAGTGGTGTTAATAGATGTAATTATAATTGAATTACACAGTTTTGTTCCTAACATTCCTAAGATGACAATGTTTTCTTTCACACAGTACTTCTCTAAACTTTAGTCTTGCAAGATTTGTCATGCTAACTTGTACAAACAGCAGGATTTTAAAAAACAAGTACATCATTTTTTTTTAATGCAACTGACATTGAATTATTCAGACAAAAACGTTCTATCATGCAGACCCTATTAGGAGTCTGTTCCAGCCCATCAAAGAGTCTCCTACATGTGCAGTTTCATGAATAGCCTTAGATTCTTCATGTCTGATAAAGACAATGCAAACAAAATGGAACTTCATTCAGATAACAGAACAATCTACTTTCAGTGAAATATGAGTTGTTTATCCAACATATTTTTCAGTGCTGGAACACAACACTACTGGAGCTGGGGAACAAACTGCAGGTCATACATCAGTTTTATTTACTTTTTCACTAGATCATGAGAACTAAAATCAATGCCATTAGCTCAAGATCACAGCTGTTTTGACAAAGACAATGGCTCTTTCATATCATGCAATTTTGACTGGCACTTACAAGTTTAGCACAGTGTATTGCCGCTGTAATTACTGAAATGACACAGTTAAGAAGCAGAAAAAGAAGCATCATTTAACTAAGCACAAAGTAACAATTATGCTTTTGGAATCATGTATATTTTTAAAAAGGCTAAATGATCAAACCTATGATTTATTCGGAATAACTGATCATGAATACCTACTTTCTGAAGAACAACAAGTAAGAGTTATTTCAATATGCTACCTGTGATATTTTACAGAATTAGTATATGAATAAAAGCATACTGGAGGCCTTTGTTCTCTAAAGCGATCGTTACAACTTCTATCTTAAAGTCTGCAGTTCAAACTAAGGCTAGCTTAGCAATATTTTTAGAAATCAGCACTACAACTTCTGTCTTTAAAATTTATCAATATTCACACCTTAGTACGTATATCTCCATAACAGACTCAACAGTTACAAAACAGATGAGAAAAAAAGCTAAAACAAGAAAGAATCACTCAAAGTTCAGACTGCCTATAGTAATTTGGAGGGCAGAAAAAGCCACATAATATATCAGACACAAAAACCAAGAGCTAAACATGCACTTTTAAGACTTTTTTTTAAACTTACACTTCTGAAGCAGATCTTTGTTTATAGTAGATAGAACATGAACTCTCACTGCTGAGGGGTCTGAGGACAGCACATAAACATCGCATTCTGACAACGTTACAGCAAGACCGTGGCTCACTTAATGAACCTAAGTCTTACAGCTTCTAGTTCTCTAGTGCTGAACTTCTAGAAAGAGCTCCTTACTCTGGGACTGTTGCTTAGAGTATGACATCAGCCTGCACGCTTGCAGGCTCTGGGATACACAAAGCGGAGGAAGTACAAAGAGTTTTCTGACTCAAATTTATCCGTATTCCATGCTCCAATTATTGGAGTAACTAATGTACAAGCTCCACAGATTTATCCAAACGGCTATTAAGGTGAGGATGTAAAATATAAATACAGCAAATGCTTGACAGGCATTATCCAATAAAGTTGAAGTCACAAGAGCTAAAGAAATGGATATTGTTTTGCCTATCTTTTAAAAGCTTTAAATTAAGGATAATTTCATCTACCATTGAAAATCGACTCATTTTAAGTTTTGCACTGGCAAAGAAAAAAGCTAAACATATTTACAATAATAATGATTCTGGCTTCTTTTGGGGCCATTAAGTAATTTTTGGTATTGAAAATCTTATTCTGTCTTTTTTCCATTTATTTTGAGATTATGTGCTATTCACTACCTAATATAGTAAACTGTAGTTTGTTTGTCTTTTTAATCTGAGCAAACATTATTTTACTTTTTTCAGTCCATTGTCCACAAGTTTAAATACATATATCACACTTGGCACCCACATACTTAATGTTAAATTAAGGTTATGCCCCTCATATTTCTTCAGAACAATTACACAATAATGACTGAGTGTAACACTTAAAGCGATTTTTCTTTTTAAAGATGTCATCACTCCTCCCCCCCATGCAATAGGTTATGTTTCTTCGTTTTACGGATAGTCCATGTAAGGTCCCACTCCAAGTCCCTCCTTCCTTTTACATTAATTCTCCTTGAGCTTTTTTGCTGGAGTTTCCCTCATAATAGTTTTGGTGGCTCAGACTCCTGCCCAGGCCCACACATATCCCCTCATGCTTCCAATAAAACAGGTGCCACGTCTTGACTATTTTTCCTGTCCCTTCCCTTCCCAACAATTATGTCTCCATTCTTTACCTCAACTTCCCCCCCCCTCCTTTTTTTCTTATTTTGTTCCATCCCCTTATTTCTTCCCCTGCTCCTTCCCTCACAAGAAGACAAGCAAGTTATCAATGTGCAGTACTGTATGCAAGTAGCCTCACTAAAGGTCAATGCTACTTAGTAGGCACTGAATGTGCATCTTTAAATATCCCTCCCTTTACTGCTACTTCTACATACATTCAGCTGGAGCTGGAAATTTTCTGTTTATCTAACAAAAATATCCCCAAATACACAAATGTCCACCATATAGGGATGGGATTTTCAAAGGAGTCTAAGGGAGTTAGACACTAAATGCCTACTGAAATGAAGCCACAGAGACAAGATCATTAAGGGATAAGGTGGAGAGGAAGAAGAGAACTTAGAGGACGCTAGCAGGCACTTAAAGTGAGAGACAAGAGTACCAGACTAGGAGAGGGGAATTGAGGGAGAATATGAAGTACTGATTTCTACCACAGTCTTCATGTCAGAGAGTTCATCAAACTTATTTACATCTAAGTTGACTGCATCCTTTAAAAATCTCATCAGTATCAAAAGACTGACATTTCTGGTGAGACACCTGCATCTAGACCCCTGTAGTTTTATAATCATAATTTCCTATTTTTTATATTTTTTCTCTCCCTTGCTGATATGTTAAAGCCCCACTCACACAACAGATGCTTGTGTATGCTTTTGCTCCAGCCCTGCAAAAACATTATACCTGAGAGTAGCTAAGGGGTTTATTCACATGTGTAAAATTCCTGGATCTAGGCCTGACTACATGCAAAGCACTGTCAAACATACAATGTAAACAGGAAAATTACAAGGAAAATATTCTTTCCTCTAAGCTTTTACTTAGTTATCTTAAACATTACTGATATAGGTTAAAAAATAACTGAAGCTGATAAATTCCCCCCAGAACAAAGACTCAGGACATTTTTAAGAAAAAGCCTTGTAAGGTTTATTCCTGGGAAAGAAGTTGATGGCTCTGAAATAATCTGTTGCATATAAAAACACTGGCCCAATTTCACAAAGAACGGTATTCACTGGAGGAATAATACCTTGGTTAGTGACCCTAATGCTTGGATAAAGTTACACTCCCACAACTGAAACAGAATAACAGGGCTAGTTTAGACTGTCCCAAACTTAATGGAGGAGGTGAAAAGTGAGAGTTCTTGTCTGAAAGCAAGCAACAACTCAAGAACAGATGGTGCAGCAGTCAAACTTAAGCATGCATTACACTAGATATTACCCCCATTTTTGCACGTTCGTTCATGAAAATTTAGGATTCTGGTTTTTATTTTCATTTATTTCAATGGTTTATTTCTGACTACTTTATTACTTTGAATTCAGAGAAAAGAAGAACAATGTATTTGTTTGTGGCTTTGTAAATTTGAACAAAACTCTGTTTCATTCACAATGAAAGTAATAAAAAAAAAAAAAAGAGAGAGAAACTACTCCAAAGCTTTTTTAAACAGTCATTTATTGTTTGCATCCTATATTTCAATACTATAACTGTACAAAAAAGCCTCTTTTCATGCTGATTCTATCTATATGTGACTAAGAAGAAAACTATGAAGAATATGAACAGGAAGTGATACAGACTGGAATTTACAGTGGCTGGTGCAAACAGCAGGTTAACTCCACTCAGTGTCCCTTTAAAATAAACCTCGCCATTTTCTTGCTCTCTCTCTCTCTTTTTTCAACTGATGCATGAAAAATTACACTTCACCCAGACTACACTAGATTTCTAGAGAGAAAAAGTCTGCTGGTGTGAATAAAAGAGGGTACACCCGCATGGAGCAGGAAACGGATGATCAAACGGGTGAAGTGTGTGCTAGATCAGGGATCGGCAACCTTTGGCATGCAGCCCACCAGGGTAAGCCCCCCGGTGGGCCGGGCCAGTTTGATTACCTGCCACGTCCGCAGGTTCGGCCGATCGCGGCTTCCACTGGCTGCACTTTGCCGCTCCAGGCCAATGGGGGCTGCGGGAAGTGGCGTGGGATGTGCTGGCCACTGCTTCCTGCAGCCCCCATTGGCCTGCAGTGGCAAACCGTGGCCAGTGGGAGCCGCGATCGGCCGAACCTGCAGACGCGGCAGGTAAACAAACCGGCCCGGCCCGCCAGAGGACTTACCCTGTCGGGCCGCATGCCAAAGGTTGCCGATCCCTGTGCTAGATATTGGAAATGCCTTCAATAGGACTCACTACAGGTTTTTATACTGTGCATTAAAGAAATCTGAATTAATAATTTTTTTCATTTGTTGGACTAAAGCCTGAAATGAATTTGATCCTGAAAGGTACAGACCACCTTCTCCTTCCACTGTAATCAGTGGGAGTTAAGGGTGCTCAGCACCTTAGAGGATCAGGCCTTATAAATCTTCCCCATCTCTTCAAATCACAGATGCAGCCTCAAAACTCTTGCAGATTTCCTCCTTTCTGAGCCTCTATGGAAGCTCCCCTCCAAGATTTGAGAGATGACTGAGAGCAAGCCAACAGACGTTCTCAACATCTGACATAAATGATGAAAAATAAGCACATATGTAGGTCTCGGTCCTGCTCCCACTGAAGTAAATGGCAACGCTCCTTTTAGCTTTAATAGGATCAGGTTTGAAGCCCCCAATTTTTAAAAATTGGTATGACTTCAGACTAAGCTAAACACAAGGAGATGGGGTTCAGTGACAAGAGTATAAGAAAAGGAGTACTTGTGGCACCTTAGAGACTAACCAATTTATTTGAGCATAAGCTTTTGTGAGCTAATTGGTTAGTCTCTAAGGTGCCACAAGTACTCCTTTTCTTTTTGCGAATACAGACTAACACGGCTGTTACTCTGAAAAAAAGAGTATAAGAGTGACCAAAAAATAAATTAAAAAAATCACAGCAAGGGGAACTGCTCTCGGCATTGGGGCTAGAAGAGTTAACTCAATAACGTTAGTCTGAATTGCATGCTGAACATTCAAGGAAATTAAAGCCAATGTATGTCCTGACAGGAAAGCGGTGTTTTAACATGTATATTTTGGCAGTGTTCACCTCAACTTTATCTCCATCCCTTAACACTTTAGTTGAATTTTAACAGGCATCAGGATACCAGCTCACAGAGATGTACAGCTTGATATTTCTTTTGAACTATGAAGCAGAAGAAGCCAGCTACCTAATGTTTTCTTCAAAAGGACTGGATGGACGCTTATCGTATGATCTTGATATTATTGCATTCAACTGGCAGCAAATGCTACAATGAATGCTGTAAAATGGTTTCCATTATAACCTGTATTTTTGCATGCTCATGACTATGAAAAATTCACCTTTATGGATGAACTTCTTCCTGATCGAAAGTCAATTTTTATAATTATATTTTTTAAAAGCTGGAACTAAATCCTTCTAGCAGCTCTAGAATGTTATGAAAGTGAAAAATATACTATTTTTAACAACTAAAATAATCTTTTTAAAAAGTCTTAGCTACAGTAAGAATATCCTAAATGTTTTTTATAACTTGGCATGGACTTAGTCCTCTTTGAGGTGCAATGGCTTTGATAAATTGTTTTGTTTTTTTTATGTAGCAAAAGTTATGACTTTAAAATTGTATACTGAGCAAATGAAGTAGACCATTTTGTAGGCAAGCGCTATGCACAAGTGTTTAGTTACTGAAGCACGCAGAGGCTGAGTGCAAGGAGGGTACAATCTCTGATGGAAAAGCTGTAGGATGATAGTTCCAAGCCATTTTCCATTTTTCTCCCTCAAATACTATTAAATCAGTTGCACACTGTACAATTCAAATCCCAAAAGTCAGTGAATGAATTCAGAGTACACATGTAATATTCTCTACCTTTTTCTTGTTAAATGTATTGCTCAGTAATATTCATGTTTCTGCTGCTAAATACATACCATAAAAATATACAGGCTTTGCAATGCAACTGAGCATTGCTTTTGTAATCTTAACTTTTCCATTCTCTGATTTAGTGTAAATTTAACTGTGCAATCTTAACCTAGTTTTTGGCATTTAATAATTGTAATGAAGTTCCCTCATTTACTGTTTTAGAGGCTGCTATCCCTGAACCTCAGTGTACACTAAACATTTCTCACAGATCTTTATGGTAACAGAAAAAGTTCTATGTAATTAGGAGACAATACATGGTATTTATTAGAATTTTTACATATTTATATATTTTTACTTTGTGCCATCAGTATATTCAGTGACATTCAAGGCAGAAAGAGACACGTTTCCGACCCTTAAAATCTTATAATCTAAGGCAGGGGCGGGCAAACTTTTTGGCCGGAGGGCCACATCGGGTTTCCAAAATTGTATGGATGGCCGGTTAGGGGAGGCTGTGTCTCCCCAAACAGCCAGGTGTGGTCCGGACCCCACCTCCTATTCGAACCCCTTGCTTCTCGCCCCGACGGCCCCCCTGGGACTCCTGCCCCATCCAACCCCCCCGTTCCCTGCCCTTGTGCTGGAAGCAGAGGGGCAGAACGGGAAGTATAAGACATGGGGCCTCCAGCTCAGTTGGGCCAGAGCCAGGGACGGAGTTGGATGCCTCTGCCTTGCTGCTGGGCCCTGGGCCAGGGACTGAGCTTTGCCAACCCCTGCCCCCGGAGGAGGACCCTGAGGGAGGGGAATTGCTGAGGCTGCCATCGGCCAAATACCTCAAGGAGCTGCTGGGACTGCCGGCTGCCGAGTTCCCCGAAGAGACTGAGGACCCAAGAGCAACGGAGCCCTATGAACAAGGAGCGGTAGGAAGTAGCCCAGGGAAACCAGACATTATTCTGGCTGTGTTGTCAAAACCAGAGCCAGCATGTTCTGGCAGGATCCATGCTGACCCAGCGGCAGGACTGCTCGCCACTGGTATGGCCCTGGGCTGGGACACGGGGGAGTAGGGTGGGGCTGGGCCTCCTACCCCTGGTGCCAACCCTACCCTTGGGGTGGCAGCCTCCCCACCTTAGGCTGGACAGCCTGTCTGTGTTTGCTGTCTGCCTCAGCCAGGGATCTGGGCTAAAGACTGCCAATTGCCCTGCCCCACGCCAAGGGGCCAGGGTCCCAGACTCTTTGATGACACTTGCTGTGCTAATCCCCTGGCAATTGACTATCAGCCGTTAGGTGGCGTAGCAAGGTGGAGTGGCCTCCTTCAGCGACTGACAGGGAGGACCCACTCTAAGCCACTACAGGAGGCAATTACAAATCCAGAGTTCATATTTCCATTGACACGTCTCATTCAAACAGATAATACAAGATGCTAAACGGGAGCTCATTCATCAGGACATGCTTCCCTTTGCTCTCTGCCTCTGGCAAACAGTCAGATTACCTTGAAACGAGCTGCATGTCTACAGTGTATTATTTGATTGTTCTATGGTATTTTTGATGACTTCTATAGGGATTCACAAAGTTGATTTTACAGACCAGAAAGGGACTGCAATATCTTTTATCTGGGTGATACCTTCCAGAAGCAGCATTTCTTCTTTTCCCCAGTAACACAACTATAATCTTCCCCCATTATAAACATTTTATCTGTAATTCTAAAGGCACCGGTTTTCTCCTCTGTTCTCTGAACAGTTTTGAAGCACGGGATAAATTTTTCCCCTACACATAGCCAAATCTTAAGAAATATATCTGTTCACTTTGCTATCAATTGCCAAGTCCTATTTACATGGAATCCCAGCCTGGCATGTGGGAAGATGGCAGAGGCACTAACTACTTAGCAGAAAATGTGAGAAAGTCCTTAGGCTGAACAAGATTATTAAAAATCCTGGACGCGTATTGTCTGAATACTTCACAGTGTATAGAGAATGCCAGCTGAAACTAGTCATCAGCAAGAAAAAAAAAATTACAGCATTTTATACATTTTGTTTCATTTTCCTTCCTCTTCACCTCCCATACAGAGTACTCTGTCACTGTTTGCTTTCACTGTAACGCGCAGCAAGCATTTCAGTTTGTTCTTTCACAAACACAAAACATTAGGAAACCTTAGTTAAGGAGGAAGTTGGGGACAGGTCACCTGTATCAAATGATTCAAAGGTTTACATTTTACATGATTGTGAATGAATAAGAGGCATGACTAGACCATAGAACATATTACTGAAAAACTAATATTGTTGAAAATGAAGGCCTCAGTCATGTCTGACTTTGCACAGGGAAGGTGGAGAGGGTGCAAAGAGCCTTTTCCCTGGCTCATTGCCAAGGGCAAAAATTCTGGTGGGAAGTACAGGCAGTGCTCCCTGCTTGCTCCCCTATGGCTTCTAACTTCATGGAGAAGGGCAGGGTAGGATGGCTATGGTTCTCTGACTCATGCCCACAGCAGCCACCAAAGCTTCCTAGACTTCCAAGGCGAACACACACTCAGCCCCTTGAAAAGTTACTGGAACAAATACCACAGCATTTGCTTCTCAGGAATCCTTAGGAGGAGATCCAGTTGCAGGACAGCTCCCCACCTTTACTAGAATGCGGCTGTGGCTTAAATGCAACAGTCTAGCTCCAAACTTTGTCCCTCTGTAAGACACGGTGCCTGCAACTGTGCTATACATGAATGGGGCCCTAAACATAGCCAAACAACCTCAGCAGCTAAAGGTAGTCATGTTAGCTCAAACGGTTGTTTCTGACAAACAAGAGATGCTCATTCTGTAAACTATATAAAATTAAGGCCCTGATCCTGCAACACCTATGCACGTATTACCTATAGTCACATAAATCGTGACATTGACTTCACTAGAGTGAAGTTGGAAATAAATATAAATGTTTTCAGAACTATTAAGTTAACATTTTCCGAATGCTTTCCATGCAAATTTACTGCTCTCAAAATGTAAGATCCAAGTTCTAATTCCAGTATGTGGAAATGCACACCACCTCTTACTGTCTTGAAAAATTAGCATTTCACATGTGTGTGGAAAGGTATCAATTTTTTCAAGGCATGTCATGATTTATGCTTATGCATCTGAGATTAGACTCTAGCCCTGCACTTGGTCTTTCCAGAAGCTGGAAGGTTAGATCTCCACCACAACCCTTCAACAGTTAAGATACAGATGGCAGACAGTAGAAAGTTACAGAAACCAAAATCAGTCATGCCAGAACTTTCAAAATCAACAACATTTTCACACAGATGCTCTCAAAACTAAGATAATATGTACTACTGTTTCCTTTACATGTTGACAGTTTATGTGCATTCTTTATGTTATAAAAATCTTCTCAAATAATAGTTTTCCAGAGAGTGATACAATGGCCCTGGTTGTGCAGAATAGCTTTGGTTTGGTTAAACAGGCTACAATGCAATGAGCACTCACCAAAAAGGCTGTAGGGTATTTAAAGTAAGTGCACTTATCAGCTTTTTTTTAAAATTACATACTTCTTACTTTAATCACTTTTTCTGTAGGAGTTTTAATTGAATTCAAAATAAACATACCTGTGTTCTGTGAGAACATTTACTGCTGACGGGTGGTTGGCACAGTATGCAAGGTATAAGTTTTTCATTTGTGGCATTAAATTTAGAAAGCATCCTCCAACCCTCTGCTGAGCTTCAGGCAACCTAAAGTAAGTGACATAAAGGAAGATTAAATTATAGTAACACTATCAAGACAAAACAAAAGACTTAAACAGCAAGAACATGTTACACTTTGAGAAAGGTGACCTCAGATTATGCTACAACCATCAGTCTATCCTAGAATCAGTAACTACAAATATCTTCCTCTCCCAATGATTCTACCCTGTAATCTCCATATATTGCCATGCAAAGCTATGTCACCATACTGTAGGCAGAATGTACAGTGACACTTATAATTAAGGCTACAATTTAGTCATGGATATTTTTAGTAAAAGTCATGGACAGGTCACAGGCAATAACCAAAAAGTTACGGGCTGGTGACCTGTCCATGACTTTTACTAAAAATACTCCTAATTAAATCTTAAGGTGTGTGCCTGTGTGGCTTCCGGGGATGCTGCTGATCCTGGGGGGAGGGGCACTCCAGGCCCCCAGCTGCTGGGGTAGCGGGGTGGCCCGGGGCCCCACCACTGCTGCTGGGTGGGGAATGGCCTGGGGCCCCACCACGACTGCTGCTGCTCTGGGCAGGGGGTGGCCAGGGGCCCTGCCGCTGCTGCAATCCGTGACCTCCATGAAAGACTCGCAGCCTTATTCATCATTAAAGGTAGTCTTCGACAGGATCTTTACATCAAAGTTGTACTGGTATGATAACGTCAGTCAGGGGGGTGATATTTTTGCCAATATATTTATACTTGTTCAAGCCCTAGTATGGATGTAGCTATACCAGAATAAAGGTGCCTTACACTGGCATAGTTACCCCTCTCCCCCGACTGGAATAGTTATACTGGTTTAAAGGACCTTTACACAGATATAACTGTGTTTACACTAACTTAACAACAAGTTGTAAAGTGGTACAACTTTCTATTGTAGACAAGGTCTTTGTCAGTTGTTCATAAACCTTTTCAATCATTTACTTTTTAGGGTGGAATTTCCCGTGTTTGGTTTCTGCATGAGGGTGAATTTGGCTGAAAAGTTTCAACAAAAACAATTTAGCAACCCCAGCACTAACTCCAGCACCACTGCCTACCAGGACTGCTGTGATGGGAATCCAAGCCTCTGGCACTCTGGATCTCCAAGTTCCTGGAGCCTGGACAGAGCCCAACCACTGCCCCAGTCAGGCAGCTCCCCGCTCAGACTCCCCCCAGGGAGGGCGGCGGAACACGCAGTGGGGAGAGGCGCAGCGGGAGGAGAGCGCCCCCTACAGGTAACGTGCAGCGGAGAGAGCGCGGTGGCCTTGAGCTGGGTGCACAGGGGTTGCCGGGGGAGGCGGGGGGGAGGGGATGGGACAGATACATGACCGGTCATGTGACCTCCCCTTTAGATCGCTCCCCCATTCATCTATGGAGGGGCGCACTCAGGGGAGGGAGCAGGGCGGGAAGAGGCAGGGTGGGGCTTTGGGGGAAGGGGTGGAGTGGGGATAGGGCTGGGGATGGAGTGGGGGTGGAGCACACCACGGAGAATCAGCAAGTCGGCTCCTGTGCTTCAGACTCCCTGGTATTTAAACACACCCCTCTCCCAGAACTGCACCCCAAAGGTGGCAAGCTTCTGGTTTACAGCTGAACTCTCTCAGGTGTACCCAGCAGTTGGTGAAGCAGAAAGAACAAACATTTTGTCCAGTTTAACATCTTTACTCTCTTTGTATCCCTACTCATGTAAAGCACAAGATAGTACAAAGCATACTCATAAAACGTCCCTCATGTGCTAGTTCACCCTTTCCTTGTGTAACCATCCGGGTCCAGGCAGACAGCCAGGGTCCTCTACCCCCTTGCCCACCCATCCTGCCCCTCCCTCACCTTAATCTGTTGCAAAATGGCTCTCTCCCCTAGTTCCCTCCTCTGAGTCCCTTAATACACTTCTGTTTCTTTCATTCTGCCTCCTGGAAACTTTCCATTGCTTCTAAATAACCCTCTCTTCAGATAAGAGGAGGAAGTGTCTTTTCCCAGCTAGAGCCAACCCACTGTCCCAACCTGTTTTACTTTGAACAGACCATCCTCGTGGGCTGATCCCCCACTATCGTCTCTGGCCAGGCAGAAGCAGGATACAACCATGTTAATTCATGGCTGACCCACAAACATACAGGCTTTCCATGACAGTAATTTCATGATGCAATTTCATGAAGTCATGCACCGTTTAGAAGTGGTACAGACAGTACCGCAAACAGTCACAATGGCACTGGAGAATAACTGAGAGGCCTGTCTGCCCTCCTCAGCTGGTTTTTGGGGGAAAGGAGTGCATCTCTCAACCATCTGAAGAAATAACAGCTGTTCTTGTGGATTTCCTCGTAGCATTTTTTCTGTCTGGACCCAAGGTCCCTCTAATACTTCTAATCTGGAGTTAATTGAACATATCTGATCACAGGCACTGACTTTCATTTTTCTGGGTGGGTGCCTCAGCCCCACTCTACCCCTTCCCCTAAGGCCCCACCCTAGCTCCGCCTCTTCCTGCCCCCTCTCCCCAGCGCCTCCAACCTGCCACCGAACAGCTGATCAGCGAGTGGCTGGTGGGTGCTGAGCACCCTTTTTTTTTTCTTTTCTGTGAGTGCTCCAGCCCCGCAGAATTCACGGAGTCAGCGCCTATGCTTCTGATCTAACCTCAGAGCGCTCAACAAAAATCTCGAAGCACCTAATACCAAGATGACTCAACAGCACAGTTCTACATCCTCATGGGAGTACAAGCATATGTCACCCTGTTAGCATCCTATGTGGATTTGTGCTAATGTAAAAACACTCCATTTAAGGTATGATAGTTAAATAGAAAATATAAAAACGATTATATATAAACTTGGTGGGGTGGGAGGAAGGATGCAAATAGGTAACAGAACGTTTGGAACATTATGAGGGGAATATGTTCAGAAGTAGTAGCCTTCGGAATTGTCTACACTGCCCCACAACTTGGACTAAGGGGGTGTGAATACCAAAGCACAGCTCTGTAACTCTCCCAAGTGGACACTGCAAGTAAAAACTAAAAGGTTCCTTGTTCACGTTAACATAGTTCTGACTGAAGATGATTTTCTTAATAAGAGGGTCATACAGTTAATATGAGTAAAATCAACACTCCTACCCCAGTATAAGGACATATAGTGAAGCAACAAAAATAATCATAACTACAGCATAATTTTTTTCACATTATTTCATAGCCACATAGGCTTGGTCTTTACCAGGAAAATGACATGCCACTAACAATGTTTGCTGGCAACAGGCCACCCCCTCACCACCTGAATTGCTGCTGAAAAAGGATTTCTCGGTCTCTCTCAATATTGTTTTCTGTTTACCTGACACATTTTTGATAATTTTTCCACACAGAGACATCAAATTACCTGTACCTTCCCCTCAGACATTCTGTACTTTTACCAAAAGACCATGAAATTATTCTCTACTGTACATTTTTAGAGGCATTGTAATATTAGTCTATACATTCCCCGCCGACATCAGCTAATTAACATACAACACACAATGTGAGACAGTTGGTAACCCATTTCCTTTGACTTTTCTAGATCATGCATCAGTCATTAATATTTTTCTATTATTTTGCAGGAAAAATGAATACATTAACTATTATAATGAGCATGTCATTTTTATCTCCTTTAGCTGTTGAAGAACAAAGGTTAATATCTGTCACCACATCGCATGAAGCTATTAGCAATTAGCATGTTCAAATCCAATAAAGATGATAGTTATTTTATATAATTTATTCTCAAGTTGACATTCCATTAGTATTCTCATATTTTTGGTATTGTAATTAAAAAGCAATTACAGGAATTAAAAATACTCAACAGATGTATGTATATAACATACACACAAATGATTTAGAAATGACAATTTTTCTCTGCTAGCGAAGTTATAGTTAAGAGTCCGTCAATATATCTATTATAAATGAAAGTGTTATGGTTTTGGTTTTTTTTTTTTTAGCTCTATGAAGTTTCAAGATAATATAATTTTTGAAGTATCAAGTCTCAGACCAACAGCTACTTTATTTTCAGAGAAATTTTGAATTAAAGTACAGTAGTGTGACAGTTTGAGTTATGAGAGGACAAAAAATGTGTATTTACTCTGTATATGAAATTATAAGGTCTAATACACAACCTGCGTTGTTGCACATTTACTATACCAGCTGACCTATGACTACATAGGAGTGTATCTGTAGATTACAGTTACTCATTATGAGATATATGAGGACTAGCCTCAATGATATTACTTAGGGTTAAAATGGAGCACTATTCCTTGATTTTTCGAAAATAGTGACTAAAAGTGGGATATGCAGTAGCTCAGTCACAATCTTTTCATGAGTCTGGACGGCCAGGACCATGAGCTATATCTAAGACTAGACTGGCAGCCAGAACAGACAGTAATATTAGTATTATATGCCACTAAATCCTATATTGAAGGACCTATGTATTTTGCAGAATACTGGACCTAAATTCTGCTGCAAGGACTCTGGATACCGCAATACTCCGGTGAAGATCTTAGAAATGTGGTAGCTTCAGACACATTTTTTTAAAATTTAGTTTTTTATAGAATTAAATATAACAATAAATACAACTAGTACTGCAGACCCATTGTTATTTAATTTATGCTGTCCCCACACTTCCAGTTTTCAAAACATCACATGTACAAGATGTCAGAGGAAAGCTGGAGGTTTTGGCAATTGAGTAAGGCTGTTGGCACTCGAGGATGCAGTTTGGGATAGTGGAATAAACACATTAACTCAGAGGTCCCCAAACTTTGGGCCGCGCCGCCCTAGGGGACGCAGAGGAACATCTGGCAGGGCGTGGCAGGGTCTAGGTCAGCTCCCATGGGACCTGCTCTGCCCCTAGTTCTGCTCTGGTCCTGCCAGTAGCTGTGTCTCCAGCTCCTGGCCCTGTTCCCAGCCTCAGAGCTGGCTGCGGCTCCGTTCCTGGCCTGGGACCAAGGCTGGGGGCAGGGCCAGGAACAAAACCCCACCTGGCCACAGGTCCGGCTGCCAGCCCCCACCACAGCCCGGCTGTGGCTCTGCTCCCGCCACTGCACTCAGCCTCAGACCCACCCCCAGCTGCGGCCCCAGGCTCGGCCCCCTTCCCCTGTCCAGAACCCCCTCCCCACGCAGGTAAGGGGCGGAGCGACCCTCAAAAGTTTGGGGACCACTGCATTAACTGGATGTTGATGTTTATATTGTCATGTTTAGGTTTCACAAGTAATAACTCATTGTGAGGAATGGAAGGAGGCATTTCACACTTCTCCAAGCTATCGTTTTAGGCTGCCTACAAACTCAGGAAGAACTGTATTTGTTTACAATTGAATTCACATTTTCAAGGTTTTCTTCGTGACTATGAGAAGGTTTCAGTTAAAGCCGTCCTTCTTCAACCATCACCCTTACTGGCCCTTCTACTCCTCTCTCACTCACACTTACACTTACACACACACACGTGGTATATCATAGACAATTTGTGGACCTCACTCAATTCCACCCAATAATCATATTCCCGCTTCCCTTAGATATTATTCAGTGAAACCAAAATGAGACAACAGGCTGGGCAAAATCTGTAGAGACAGCATCGTTTAACTTAATTTAAATCTAGCACTAGGAAGAATCCTGAAGTGTAGGTTAGTTAGGATCTTTTCAAACACTGCACTTTTACTGTCACTTACCTAAGAGAGAAGTACTGTAACCCTAAAAGAATCTATCTGATGGCAGCAACTGCCCAGGCAGCCAGACGAGAAATGTCTGTGGGGCACCACATTGTCTATGCTGTAATATAAGTGTCCAGAGGCAAGTTTAAGGAGGACAAACCTTCTATAGAACACAAGAGAAACTTCCAGAATGCTGCAAACGAAAAAAATCAAACTACCCCGCAAAGATTAGATTCCAAAACACTGGAGATTTTGCCATGCCAAAAAATCCTACAACAAACCACAACTTTATCAAGCTGCTAAGGCGTGTGTGTTCTGTAATAATCTAATTTACACCAGTAGCAGGATTAAACAAGTTAGATAGCAAGATGCCTGAAAAGACACTTAACAATGCACTGGAAAATCTCTGTTGTTGAGATACGAACCAATGAACCTTTTGCAAGCAACTCAAAGGACAGAAAAATGAACCTACTTGAAAAGAGGAAGTGATATTCAATTTATTTCCATTCTCATGCATGTCAATATGTCACATTATTTAGGCTGGCAATACTAACATAAAAACTATTTAAAATTACTGGCAGAGTGTCTGCATTTGGTCATTTGTGTACATCACATCTTTTCACTGTACACTGCAACATGAAGTGCCTGAATGATGAAACCTTAAGATCCCTGCCAAAAAATAAAATGGTAAACCTATTTTGAGCCTAGAAGCTGCTATCAGTTTATAGAGCAGGTTTGCCAGCCAAAACAACATGGCAAGTTGACAAAAATCAAGACATCATGGCAGGCATTCTTCTACACTTCAGGAGTTATGATGGATTGGATTGAAACAGCAGGAAGTCAGCAACTCAAGTCAGTACACAAGGATGCAAATTAAATTGAAAATACAAGTTGGTATTGCCAATGTGTTGATGAGGAGAATATAATATAGAACATTTGCAATCTTCTGTAGTCCTGGGGCATTGTTTCCTCTGCCCACCTACCAGCATCTGTTATGTTCTCAATATATTACACAGTAGCATTATTTTAAGCAGCAAGAACAGGAAATAAAGGACATTACAGGAAGGTGATCTGCTACAGTTTAAATCAGGTAGCAAAGTCTAAATAATTGTCTTCATGTAATTTTAAATGCTGAAAATCATCACACTAATCTATATGTCAGAGGTACACAAACTGGCATTATTATATGGTAAAGGAGAAGAATAGACAGGCCTGTAACCAGAGCTGATCCAGAGAATAGAAGGGGGTGCTGTCTTCCAGGTGCTAAGATAGGGGATGTAGACCTGAGGTTCAAAAGGATCCTAAAGGGAGCAGGAAAGAATCCCCTAATTATCCTTCATGTGGGAACAAATGACACGGATAGATTCTCGCTGGAGAGTATTAAGGGAGACTATGCTAGGCTGGGGAAGACGCTTAAGGAAATCGAGGCTCAAGTAATCTTTAGTGGTATTCTGCCTGTTCCTAGAGAAGGGCAACAAAGGTGTGACAAGATTCTGACTATCAACAGATGGCTTAGGCAGTGGTGCTATAAGAAGGGCTTTGGGATGTATGGCCACTGGGAGGCATTCATGGACAGAGGACAGTTCTCTCGGGATGGACTTCATCTGAGTAGGGAAAGAAATAGACTTCTAGGATGGAGGCTGGCACAACTGATTAAGAGAGCTTTAAACTAGAAATTTGGGGGAGATGGTTGGGAGATGTCCAGGTAATCTCCACGACGGATTTTAGCACTGAGAGGGAAGAAAACAAAGTAAGAAAGGTTACAGCCATGGGTAGGAGAATGCATATAAGGAGGAAGGGCAGTGTGGATACCAGTCTAATAGGTTATACTGGCTGTAGAATGACCGTGCCTAATAGGGTACAGAATGTGAGCGAGGCCAAACAGCAAAAATTAAGATGTTTGTACACCAGTGCGAGGAGCCTAGGTAACAAAATGGAGGAACTAGAGCTACTGGTGCAGGAAGTGAAGCCAGATATTATAGGGATAACAGAAACATGGTGGAATAGTAGTCCATGACTGGACTACAGGGTATGTGCTGTTTAGGAAAGGCTGAAATAAAGTTAAAGGTGGTGGAGTAGCATTGTATATCAATGATGAGGTAGAATGTAAAGAAATAAGAAGCGATGAAATGGATAAGACAGAGTCCGTCTGGGCAAAAATTACATTGGGGAAGAAAACTATTAAAGCCTCCCCTGGGACAGTGCTTGGGGTGTGCTACAGACCGCCGGGATTTAATTTGGATATGGATAGAGCCCTTTTTAATGTTTTTAATAAAGTAAATACTAATGGAAACTGCGTGATCATGGGAGACTTTAACTTCCCAGATACAGACTGGAGGACGAGTGGTAGTAATAATAATAGGGCTCAGATTTTCCTAGATGTGATAGTTGATGGATTCCTACATCAAGTAGTTGCTGAACCAACTAGAGGGGATGCCATTTTAGATTTGGTTTTGGTGAATACTGAGGACCTCATAGAAGAAATGGTTGTAGGGGATAATCTTGGTTCAAGTGATCATGAGCTAATTCAGTTCAAACTGAACGGAAGGATTAACAAAAATAAATCTGCAACTAGGGTTTTTGATTTCAAAAGGGCTGACTTTCAAAAATTAAGGAAATTAGTTAGGGAAGTGGATTAGACTGAAGAATTTATGGATCTAAAGGTAGAGGAGGCCTGGGATTACTTTAAATCAAAGCTACAGAAGCTATCGGAAGCCTGCATCCCAAGAAAGGGGAAAAAATTCATAGGCAGGAGTTGTAGACCAAGCTGGATGAGCAAGCATCCTAGAAAGGTGATTAAGAAAAAGCAGAAAGCATACAGGGAGTGGAAGAAGGGAGGGATCAGCAAGGAAAGCTACCTTATTAAGGTCAGAACATGTAGGGATAAAGTGAGAAAGGCCAAAAGCCATGTGGAGTTGGACCTTGCAAAGGGAATGAAAACCAACAGTAAAAGGTTCTATAGCCATATAAATAAGAAGAAAACAAAGAAAGAAGAAGTGGGACCACTAAGCACTGAGGATGGAGTGGAGGTTAAGGATAATCTAGGCATGGCCCAATATCTAAACAAATACTTTGCCTCAGTCTTTAATAAGGCTAAAGAGGATCTTAGGGATAATGGTAGCATGACAAATGGGAATGAGGATATGGAGGTAGATATTACCATATCTGAGGTAGAAGCAAAACTCAAACAGCTTAATGGGACTAAATCGGGGGGCCCAGATAATCTTCATCCAAGAATATTAAAGGAATTGGCACAGGAAATTGCAAGCCCATTAGCAAGAATTTTTTTATCAATCGGTAAACTCTGGAGTTGTACTGTATGATTGAAGAATTGCTGACATAGTTCCTATTTTTAAGAAAGGGAAAAAAAGTGATCCGGGTAACTACAGGCCTGTTAGTTTGACATCTGTAGTATGCAAGGTCTTGGAAAAAATTTTGAAGGAGAAAGTAGTTAAGGACATTGAGGTTAATGCTAATTGGGACAAAATACAACATAGTTTTCCAAAAGGTACATCATGTCAAACCAACCTGATCTCCTTCTTTGAGAAAGTAACAGATTTTTTAGACAAAGGAAATGCAGTGGATCTAATTTACCTAGATTTCAGTAAGGTGTTTGATACTGTGCCACATGGGGAATTATTAGTTAAATTGGAAAAGATGGGGATCAATATGAACACTGAAAGGTGGATAAGGAATTGGTTAAAGGGGAGACTACAACGGGTCCTACTGAAAGGTGAACTGTCAGGCTGGAGGGAGGTTACCAGTGGAGTTCCTCAAGGATCAGTTTTGGGACCAATCTTATTTAATCTTTTTATTACTGACCTCGGCACAAAAAGTGGGAGTGTGCTAATAAAGTTTGCGGATGATACAAGGCTGGGACGTATTGCCAATTTAGAGAAGGACCGGGATATCATACAGGAGGATCTGGATGACCTTGTAAACTGGAGTAATAGTAATAGGATGAAATTTAATAGTGAGAAGTGTAAGGTCATGCATTTAGGGATTAATAACAAGAATTTTAGTTATAAGCTGGGGACGCATCAATTAGAAGTAACGGAGGAGGAGAAGGACCCTGGAGTATTGATCATAGGATGACTATGAGTCGCCAATGTGATATGGCTGTGAAAAAAGCTAATGCGGTCTTGGGATGCATCAGGAGAGGTATTTTCAGTAGGGATAAGGAGGTTTTAGTACCGTTATACAAGGCACTGGTGAGACCTCACCTGGAATACTGTGTGCAGTTCTGGTCTCCCATGTTTAAGAAGGATGAATTCAAACTGGAACAGGTACAGAGAAGGCCTACTAGGACGATCCGAGGAATAGAAAACTTGTCTTATGAAAGGAGACTCAAGGCGCTTGGCTTGTTTAGCCTCACTAAAAGAAGGCTGAGGGGAGATATGATTGCTCTCTATAAATATATCAGAAGGATAAATACTGGAGAGGGAGAGGAATTATTTAAGCTCAGTACCGATGTGGACACAAGAACAAATGGATATAAACTGGCCACCAGGAAGTTTAGACCTGAAATTAGACGAAGCTTTCTAACCATCAGAGCAGTGAAGTTTTGGAATAGCCTTCCAAGGGAAGCAGGGGGGGCAAAAGATCTATCTGGCTTTAAGATTAAACTCGATAAGTTTATGGAGGAGATGGTATTATGGGATAACATGATTTTGGTAATTAATTGATCTTTAAATATTCATGGTAAATAGGCCTAATGGCCTGTGATGGGATGTTAGATGCGGTGAGATCTGAGTTATCCAGGAAAGAATTTTCTGTAGTATCTGGCTGGTGAATCTTGCCCATATGCTCAGGGTTTAGCTGGTCGCCATATTTGGGATCGGGAAGGAATTTTCCTCCAGGGCAGATTGGAAGAGGCCCTGGAGGTTTTTCGCCTTCCTTTGTAGCCTGGGGCACGGGTCACTTGCTGGAGGATTCTCTGCTCCTTGAAGTCTTTAAACCACGATTTGAGGACTTCAATAGTTCAGACATAGGTGAGGTTTTTCGCAGGAGTGGGTGGGTGAGATTCTGTGGCCTGCGTTGTGCAGGAGGTCAGACTAGATGATCATAATGGTCCCTTCTGACCTTAGTATCTATGAATCTATGAGACAGGTGTTCTGCTCTCTTATATATATGTATATATATGTATAGATATGTAGAATATCTTAACCATCAAAATGCATGAAGAATTACAATATGTACATGCGGAACATTTCACTTAAGTGACCTCCAAAATTCAGCAACCGTTATATTGGCACCCACAGAACTCGGTAACAGAAGTGAAGTGATGAAGTAAAGAGGCATTTAAGAAGGCAGGATATAGTTTCTCTCAGGGTTTTATAGATTTACCTAACCCATTCAAGCCAAGGACTCAGTCTACTTGGCCGGGTGAAATGCCTGTCTCCCAAAGCACCAGTGGGGGGAGCACTGTTACAAGAATTCCTCTGTCACCCTGCATGTAGTCCCAAACTCTTCCTTACCCTCTCTCCTTGGTACAAGTTGTCCAGATTTGGACGTGGAGCCAGACGCGGGGAATAGGATAAGGAATTATAGAGAGGGCCATTGCTAAAAGAAACGAGGTTCTTAATTCCTTAAGTGTGCTTAGGTTTTTGTCACCATAAAACTTTCATTCAGAAAGTATTAGCTCATATTCTGTACCATGTAGTACAAGAGCATAAGCAGTAAACATCACGTTAACATTTCAACCTAATCCTGCTGGGGGAGGTCTTGATAACCTGATCCGCCCCCTCATGGCTGCAGGTTTGGCAGCACTAGCTCTTTTCTGCTCATGGCACAGCCCAATTGTAGAGTACGCTACCGGGACCGATGATCCTTCTAATTCCCTCTGTGCCCCTCCCCCTCGATGTGTGAAACAAATGACTAGCAGAGTTCAAGATTTAAACCTATGAACATAATCTTTCCCACACATAGTCCATCTCTTGATTCACACATGCTCTTTTTCTTTTTTTACATTATTTCCCTGCCATTTTCCTCACCTTACACGTTCTCTCCAATCCCAACAATCTTTCTCTCACTCTCTCCAGTGGACGGGGAGAGTTCCCTTCTCTCACAACAAAAGGCCTCTTTCTCTACCAGTAGTACCATCTGCTCAGCTTTGCCTCATCATACATGCAGTGACATAATGCAACATCCCCACTCCCAACCTGCTGCTGCTGCCACTGCTTCTTAAGCAAAGAGCTGAGTGGGTTTTTCAAGCCTAGATTGCAGTAAGAAGATAAACCAACCCTTGAGATGACAGCACTGAAAAATGAAAGTTTCATTTTCCAGAAACAACAGTGTTCCCCAGAATATGCAGAAGAAAGAACTTCCCAACTTTAATTCTGCAGCCTGTTTGTGTAGTACTTACTTGGTGCATTCTTCTAATGACTGTACAAGCATTTGCTGGTAAGAACTGATTTCTTCCAGGTTTCCCATTAAATATGAAGTATTTGCAGAGTTTAATCTGAAGCCAAGAAAAATAAAGCTTAGTAAGCAGCTGCAAACTCAAAAAAAAAAAACCAACCTACATATAAAACTTTACTTCTATTTCTGCTTTAATCAAAGTCATAGATTTGACAACAAAAATATGTATTTACT
Organism: Chelonia mydas; assembly: GCF_015237465.2. Classification (NCBI taxonomy): domain Eukaryota; kingdom Metazoa; phylum Chordata; order Testudines; family Cheloniidae; genus Chelonia; species Chelonia mydas. The sequence goes on along the minus strand of NC_057849.1, from coordinate 107,276,148 downwards.
ATTATTATTTATTTGCATTACCATAGCGCCTAGGAGCCCTAGTCATGGAGCAGGACCCTACTGTGCTAGGCACTGGACAAAGAGGACAAAAAAACAGATCCTGCACCAATGATCTTACAATCAAAGCCTAAGAGATTATAGGCAAACATGTCAATGCCAAGTGACTACTTAACTGTAAAGCTTGTAAAACTGAAGTTTTGATCATATGAAAAACAAAATCTAAGCCCTAGGTAAATTAAAAGAAAACAAAACGCACATACTTTTCACTGACTTGTAACGGTCGCAAGTAGTTTGAAAGCATTGTCTGTAGTTCCTTAGCATATTCATTTTCTGTTTCTAAAATATTTTGTAGCACCTACAATAAATATATGACAATTAGTGACTATTTTGTTGTTTTCAAAGAGACATTACAAAATATTTTTTAAAAATTGAAATATTCTTTTTAGCATTTACTGTAACGAGCATACTGTAAGACCATAAAACTTACCCAAAGAGCTAATAATCAGATACTGAATTAGATTCATACACTGACAATAAGTTGTTAAATATTACGCATTGCAGCTATTAAACTTTTCCTTCAGATGTCTATGTACCACAAAAGGAGTAAGCCCAAAGGAAGGTTTCATTAAACTTAGCAACAATGTTTCCTGTAGAATTTAAATACCTACACACTGAGCTTTTTCAAAAGTAGGAGAATATTATTGCTTCTATACACTTTAAAACAGTTGAGGGGTTTTCAGAAAATTACAAAAAGTACCAGAAGTTAGCACTAGTCTTTTGAATCCCTTGTTACCATCTATTCTTCTATTGGGATTATTTCCTCAATCTTAACGATTAAAACCAAGGCAGTCACCAAATCTTGACTGCCAAATTTGTTACTGAGTTTACCTGGAAGTGCAATTCTGTGTCTAGGAGGACTGTGGGTAAATTTTAAATACACAATGTGATTATTTTAAGATAATTCTGTTTAAAAACACATTACAGAATGTTGACTGAATGTGAATGTAACAGCAGTAAACTACTGCAGAAAAATTACCACAGTTTCGGACATAAAACAAAGACAAACAATATGGCACAAGACTTTTTTACATCACATCACCACATGTACATCAACAGCAGTAATTTAGAATAACCTGAAATGTATACAGGAGATCATTCTTTATTAGGCAACCTCCTCTAAAGAGACTGCCCCAAAAGATCCTAAAATGTATTCTGCTCGGTTCTAAGAACATAAGAACGGCCATACTGGGTAAGATCAATGATTAACACTAAGTTTTAGTCATGGGTATTTTTAGTAAAAGTCATGGACAGGTCACGGGCAACAAAAAAAAAAATTCATGGCCCATGACCTGTCCATGACTTTTACTACATACCCCATACTAAAACCTGGGTGGGGGGCCGCGGGTGTTCTGGGGGGGCATCCAGAGGTGCTGCGGATGCTGGAAGAGGTGGCCCGGGACCCCACTGGTGCTGGGGGGGTTTGGTGGGGCTCGCAAGCTCCCTACCCGGCTCCGCCATGTGTCCCTGCAGCTCCTAGGCAGCGGAGGGGCCAGGGAGTTTTGCACGCTGCTCCTGCCACAAGCACCAGCTGCACAGCTTCCATTGGCCAGGAACTGCAGCCAATGGGAGCTGCAGAGGAGGGGGCATGCGAGCATGGGCAGCACATGCAGCTCCCTGTCCCCTCCACCTAGGAGCTGCAGGGCCATGCCAGTGGGAGACGGGGAGCCCCCCCACCCTGGGAAAAGCGCCCCCCCTCTGCCCCTAGCCCCTTCCCACACACCCAAACTCCTGCTGCTGGCCCTGGGGCTGCTCGGCTTGGGCAGCCCCTGAGCCAGCACCCGCCACTGTAGAAGTCACGGAGATCACGAAATGTCACAGAATCTGTGACCTCCATGACAGACTCGCAGCCTTACCAATGATCCATCTAGCCCAGTTCTGGTCTTCCAACAGTGGCCAGTGCAAGATGCTTCAGAGGGAGTGAACAGAACACGGAAATTTATCAAGGAATCCACCCCACCATCCAGTTCCAGTTTCTAGCAGTCAGGGGTTTAGGGACACCCAGAGCATGGCGTTGTTTCCTTGACCTGATGCATTTATAGTAGAAGTCCCTCCTTTGTTAAGCAACCACAGTTCTGTAGCCCCTTCAGACAGGTTTCATTGTCTCCAAAATGTCAACAGATATGCACAGTACAGATTTTACTTACTGGTGATTCAGCAACAGAATGGCCTTTCGTGTCTGAATTAAATATATTTCCCTAAACTTGTTAGAATATTTTATATGTAAGGAAACAGACCATTTTAAAGCTTTTCTGCCTTACAGAATCACAATTAGATTTGTTCTTGCTTTAAACCAATGTAACATGGGTGTGTTCTGGATAGTTCTGTGACTTCTAACGTATTGCATGTAAGTTGCCACATTACCTTCTCTCTCTTGTGTTATATTTGTCTATATTAATGTCTAATTTCATCATTTACAATAAGGACTGCACTAAATGCATTATTCATCGTTGTAGTCTATACTCTGTTTTAAGACATAAAAAGCCATTCATGTCTAAATGCAAACCTGATGAAACAAATGACATCTGAACTATTTAAAATGAAGAATTCACTGTTTCTTTCCTTGGTGTCATTGAATTCTGCTTTATTCTCTGAATGGTTCTATTCATCTGAAGGAAAAGAGACCACTTTCGAGTTCATTCTCTTGTTGGAACTCTGAATCCTGACCCAAAGATTAAAATGTCTCCATTCTTCAAGACACTGTGTCAGAGGAATGCCACAGAGAAAGCATTAGCTATTAATTGCGCAGCTAGAACATACAGTACAACATTAGCACACAAACTGTAAGGGGAATAAACGTATTAGTTTTAATGTGTTTGGAAAGGGACTAAACAAAGATAAAAACAATAGCTGATCATTACAGAATCGCAAACAAGAGTGAACAAGGTTTCATGCAAAAATATAACAAAAAGAGTGCTAAAATAAAATGCATAACACATAGAGCCATTTGCCCTCTCAGGGCTAACTCCAAAATTAATTTTTCCAACACGGATTTCCCATAAAACAATATGTACACACACAAAACTTTCCAAAGCTGAGAAGAAGGAAGGAGATGAACCAACATCAAGAACATGACATCCTGAACATGACAAAGTGCTCCAGGACCAAAGTGAAAGAAATTTGCTGGAGACTTGAAAAAAGCCTCAGTACCATGGCAGTCTCTATGACACAGCAAATATTCTGAATGTACATTCTGTTTCACAACGTAATAACTGCCTGAAAATCTGGTGACTAAATAATATTAACCTGTACAGAGATCGCTTGATTTTTTTGAAAAAAATCATTTAATAAGGTAGCAAATATTTCAACATTTTTAAGAATCAATATGCAGCAGTACCCCCAGGAAATTAAAATGCATTGAACAGTCAATATCACTGTGCTGTAAAGCCCTACTCAAAAAGGTAAGTTATCAGATTCACCTACTTTGTTTTAAACCATTCCAAAACTCTGCTGGTGCGATGCAATGCTATTAGACATGCACATATTATTAAAAGTCATTTAAAATACATTAAACTTCTCCTTTAGTTGACTTTCCTGTCTGCATAAAGAGTGATGACTGTCATTGTATACAGCATTTTTGTTTCTACTTTGAGAAGCATTTTTTTTAAACCTGGTTCACAGAGATCTAAATGCCATTTTTCTGTGTCACCCTGCCCCCAGCAACTTTCAGTATTACTTACCTACCTCACGAGGAAGTTGTGAGGATTAAATGTCTGTACAGCACTTTGAAGATATAAAGTTCTATAAAGTGCTCAGTATTACAAGTATAGAGTATTACAGTGCCTCTCCAGAGCACTTCCGAATTCCTAATCTCACCACCATGCCTGTATTCTCTAATAATCACCTTTCTTGCCTTTCCTGCTTTCTGCATGTTCTGGCTGCTGCAAGACCCCATGAGACCTCAAAGACCTTGTTCTCAAAGCTCCATCACAACATTTGCACAGATAAGTCTGGGTACCAAAGGAACGGGTCGTTTTCATTGAAAGGGCAGCTTTTACAATACGTAACACTAATGAATGGCATAGAAAGCTGAGCTCATCCAGTGCAAGCTTTCCCTTAGTCACAAGGCATGGAAAAATCAAGCGTGGTTAACAGTTCTGTCACACAAACCCAGTAACCTCCCTAAGGCAAAAACTATCACCCAAAAATGGATTTAAATGACCTACATAGAACTGAGCAACTTTCAAACCACATGAAAAGAAAATCAGATTTTGTTACAACATTAGGGACACGCGGCACATTACCATTTTGTCACACCACTACCATCGCTCATCTAAAGCATCACCTCATTATAACAAATAAAAATCATTGTGTACTTTGCTTTTAGCACTGGAATTCAACAAGCCACATCCTCAAACATGAACTCCTAAGCAGGGCATGCAAATGTTACACATGCACAAATTCTACATCTACAAGCAAACAAAGGGTACTTTGAGATTTGTAATGAACTATTTTGCACATGCAAATGCCAGCTGATGCAGCTTGCAAAGTTTGGCCTTATAGAAGGGCTCTCATTTTAAAGCATATAGGAACAAATAATGGAAAATTAGAGTCAGAAAGTGAACTATTGCTTTACCTCGTTTTCCACCCCTAGAACAGTCACTAGAAATCCTCTACTTGAATTTGTGCTATCTGCATATAGTAGACCATTATCTTATAGACTTACATAATAGAGAAATAAAACTTGACACATTAAGCTTTATTATTCTATAATGGTCAACTAGCAAAAGGTGAAAGTACAAATAATTTTTTTTTTAAAGCCTGTCCTACAGGGATGTCATGTGATAACATGCCCACTTTGCAGCATCTAGTTACTTATTTATCCTTCATTTAAAGTAATGTATTTCATTGTTAATTCTACATCTGGTTCAGATTATGTAGTTCTTAAGTATCCTTATATGTCAAGATGGATGGGCTTTGCATCAAAATAATTCACTGCAATTTATTATTTATATATTCCCCTGCCAAGCACATATCTTGTCCTGCATACTCAATTACATAGTGTAATATGTACTAAATCAAACTTACTTTGAGATCAGAATGTATGAAAACAGTTTATTAATTGCAGATGGTGCTCTATAAATTGATAAAATAAAATAACATGATCAGGGAGGAGTGGGTAGCATATTTGTGGAAAGAGCCCTGAGGTCATCAGATTATGAGATTTTCCACTGCCCTGTCCCATCCTGGAAGGGGAGTTGGCAAAATTTCCCCCACCATATTCTGAGTTTGCGCTGAACTGCACTTTGACTCCTTCCTCCTTCCATGATGGCTGTCTAATATCACAACTCTTTCTCCAAAAACCTACTGTGAGGCTTGAACATAAGAACGGCCATACGGGGTCAGACCAAAGGTTCATCTAGCCCAGTATCCTGTCTGCCAACAGTGGCCAATGCCAGGTGCCCCAGAGGGAGTGAACCTAACAGGGAAACATCAAGTGATCCATCCCCTGTCGCCCATTCCCAGCTTCTGGCAGAGGCTAGGGACACCATCCCTGCCCATCCTGGCTAATGGCCATTGATGGACCTATCCTCCATGAATTTATCTAGTTCTTTTTTTAACCCTGTTATAGTCTTGGCCTTCGCAACATCCTCTGATAAGGAATTCCACAAGTTGACTGTGCGTTGTATGGAAAAAATACTTCCTTTTGTTCGTTTTAAATCTGCTCCCTATTAATTTCATTTGGTGACCCCCTAGTTCTTGTGTTATGAGAAGGACTAAATAACACTTCCTTATTTACTTTCTCCACACCAATCATGATTTTATAGACCTCTACTATATCCCCGTGGAGATTCCTGCCATGCATCAATATGTTACAAGAACAACACGACTAGAACCCCTCAAGCACCACCACATCCAAGCTTGCCAGTTTCAAAACACCCATACAAGAGCTAAGATTTTGGGGCAATCTTGTTCAAGACCAGAGGTTGGAACCGTGGCTATGGGTCTATTGGCATTGTTACACTCTGTCCCTAGGTTAAGCAACGATTCCCAACCTTAACTCCCCTGTAGTTTGCCCATGAAGAGTCCATTTACTTCAGTTTTCTGTAGAGGGAGGAATTTTACCCCTAATACAGACTGACAAATTTAAAAAGTATTTATTGTTTATGAATGAAGTTTCATACCCAGGATAAAATTTTCTGAAAGCTTCAACCAGGTCAAATTTTGATTTATGTTCATATTTGAAAACCTCGTACTAATTAAAACACTGGTAATAAATGTAAAACGCTGATCAAAACAACAGGATCGGTCCTGCTTTGAGCAGGGGGTTGGACTAGATGACCTCTTGAGGTCCCTTCCTACCCTGATATTCTATGATTCTATGAACACAGAGCAATAGGCAGAGTGAAAAGAATTTTAAAAAACTAGACATACCCAAGAGACCAAAATGTATGTGATGTAAACTAACAGCAGTACTGCAAAGAATGCTGAGCTTTACATCCTTATTTCAAAGGGAGGCTTAGATACTAGCTTCTAAAAGATTTAGTCAAAGTCTAGAAAACTGAATTTCATACCTTGATTATTCTTTTCCCTTTAGTCTCTGCCAATATTGAAGTGCCATTTACTACTATTTATGAAGAAATAAAACTAGAGAGATACAGGTTGCACCTTTGTTCAACATAAATGTTTATACTCTAATAACTTTAGAAGGGTTAATCCTCAGACAATAAATGCAAAATGTATTCTAAGTAAAGGCTGCCATGTTCATAGAATCATAGAATATCAGGGTTGGAAGGGACCTTAGGAGGTCATCTAGTCCAATCCCCTGCTCAAAGCAGGACCAATCCCCAACTAAATCTTCCCAGCCAGGGCTTTGCCAGGCCTGACCTTGAAAACCTCTAAGGAAGGAGATTCCACCACCTCCCTAGGTAATCCATTCCAATACTTCACCACCCTCCTAATGAAAAAGTTTTTCCTAACATCCAACCTAAACCTCCGCCACTGCAACTTGAGACCATTACTCCTTGTTCTGTCATCTGGTACCACTGAGAATAGTCAAGATCAGTGGTTCCCAAACTTTAAACAACCTGTGAACCCCTTCCACTAAAATGTCAAGTCTCGCAAACCCCCTCCTAAAAATGAGTATTTCCAGGGATTTTCTCCTTTCATCATAGAATCATAGAATATCAGGGTTGGAAGGGACCACAGGAGGTCATCTAGTCCAATCCCCTGCTCACAGCCGGACCAATCCCCAACTAAATCATCCTAGCCAGGGCTTTCTAGGGCTTCACCACCCTCCTAGTGAAAAAGTTTTTCTTAATATCCAACCAAAACCTCCCCCACTGAAACTTGAGACCATTACTCCTTGTTCTGTCATCTGCTACCACTGAGAACAGTCTAGATCCATCCTCTTTGGAACCCCCTTTCAGGTAGTTGAAAACAGCTATCAAATCCCCCCTCATTCTTCTCTTCCGCAGACTAAATAATCCCAGTTCCCTCAGCCTTCCCTCATAAGTCGTGTGCTCCAGCCCCATAATCATTTTTGTTGCCCTCCACTGGACTCTTTCCAATTTTTCCACATCCTTCTTCTAGTGTGGGGCCCAAAACTGGACACAGTACTCCAGATGAGGCCTCACCACTGCCGAATAGCGGGGAATGATCACGTCCCTCGATCTGCTGGCAATGCCCCTACATATACATCCCAAAATGCCATCGGCCTTCTTAGCAACAAGGGCACACTGTTGACTCATATCCAGCTTCTCGTCCACTGTAACCCCTAGGTCCTTTTCCGCAGAACCGCTGCAGAGCCATTCGGTCCCTAGTCTGTAGCGGTGCATTGGGTTCTTCCGTCCTAAGTGCAGGACTCAGCACTTGTCCTTGTTGAACCTCATCAGATTTCTTTTGGCCCAATCCTCTAATTTGTCTAAGGCCCTCTATATCCTATCCCCACCCTTCAGCGTATCTACCACTCCTCTCAGTTTAGTGTCATCTGCAAACTTGCTGAGGGTGCAATCCACACCATCTTCCAGACCATTAATGAAGATATTGAACAAAACCGGCCCCAGGACTGACCCTTGGGGCACTCCGCTTGATACCGGCTGCCAACTAGACATAGAGCCATTGATCACTACCCATCGGGCCCGACGACCTAGCCAGCTATCTATCCACCTTATAGTCCATTCATCCAGCCCATACGTCTTTAACTTGCTGGCAAGAATACTCTGGGAGACAGTGTCAAAAGCTTTGCTAAAGTAAAGGAATATCCACTGCTTTCCCCTCATCCACAGAGCCAGTTATCTCATCATAGAAGGCAATTAGGTTAGTCAGGCATGACTTGCCCTTGGTGAATCCATGCTGACTGTTCCTGATCGCTTTCCTCTCCTCTAAGTGCTTCAGAATTGATTCCTTGAGGACCTGCTCCATGATTTTTCCAGGGATTGAGGTGAGGCTGACTGGCCTGTATTCGCCGGATCCTCCTTCTTCCCTTTTTTAAAGATGGGCACTACATTAGCCTTTTTCCAGTCATCTGGGACCTCCCCCGATCGCCATGAGTTTTCAAAGATAATGGCCAATGGCTCTGCAATCACATCCGCCAACTCCTTTAGCACCCTCGGATGCAGTGCATCCGGTCCCATGGACTTGTGCTCGTCCAGCTTTTCTGAATAGTTCTGAACCACTTCCTTCTCCACAGAGGGCTGGTCACCTCCTCCCCATGCTGTGCTGCCCACTCCAGCAGTCTGGGAGTTGACCTTGTGTGATATTATTGATGTAAACTGGGACCGTATAGATCATTGTTGCAACCAAGGTCCTGTAGTGGCACCAAATCTTGCGTAAAGGGGGTCAAACGAGGTGTCTAAGACAAGGTTATGGTTTGCTGGATATGATTATGCTGTCTAGATGTGTGTATCATTTTTATAGTTAAAATTATGAATATTGGCTCTATTCTGTCTGTATTTCAAACTTGTGCTATGCTTCTGGGGAACACTCCAGACAAGTTGGTGTCAGCTCTGCCTAGCCTGCTTGATGGCCCATTAAGGACCATCAGCTATCCAAGTGACCCATTGAGAGAAGGCAGACACGCCTTGTGACTCAGCAAGGTATGCAGGGACATGCCTATGGACAGAACTCTGAGGCTTTTCCAGGCCCTGTGATGGACAGCTTGTCTTTGGGACAAAGAAAGCAGAGACCACATGGAAAGAGAATATAAAAAGCTGCTGCAGCTCCTCCATCTTGTCTTCAGTCCTGCTTTTTATCTCTAGAGGAACTTTGCTACACTGAAGCTTTGAACCAAGGACTGAAAGACCCATCCCAGCTGTGGATGTACTCCAGAGACTTGATTTGAACCTGCAGTTTATTCTATCACTGCTGCAAGCCTGAACCAAGAACTTTGCCATTACTGTATGTAATTGATTCTAACCAATCCTAGCTCTCATCTATATATTTTTCCTTTTATGAATAAAACTTTAGATTTTAGATTTCTAAAGGATTGGCAACAGCGTGATTTGTGGGTAAGATCTGATTTGTATATTGACCTGGGTCTGGGGCTTGGTCCTTTGGGATAGAGAGAACGTTTTTCTTTTACTGGGGTATTGGTTTTCAGAACCATTTGTCCCCATAACGAATGGCACTGGTGGTGATACTGGGAAACTGGAGTGTGTAAGGGAATTGCTTGTGTGACTTGTGGTTAGCCAGTGGGGTAAAACCAAAGTCTTCTCCATTTGGCTGGTTTGGTTTGCCTTGGTGTGCACAGAAACCCCAGCCTTGGGCTGTAACTGCCCTGCTTTAAGCAATTTGTCCTGAATTGGCACTCTCAGTTGGGTCCCGCCAGAACCAGCATTGTTACACCTTATTCGTGAAGACAGAGGCCAAAAAAGCATTGAGTACATTAGCTTTTTCCACATCCTCTGTCATTAGGTTGCCTCCCTCATTCAGTAAGGGGCCCACACTTTCCTCGATTTTCTATTTGTTGCTAACATACCTGAAGAAACCCTTCTTGTTACTCTTAACATCTCTTGCTAGCTGCAACTCCAAGTGTGATTTGACCTTCCTGATTTCACTCCTGCATGCCTGAGCAATATTTTTATACTCCTCCCTGGCCATTTGTCCAATCTTCCACTTCTTGTAAGCTTCTTTTTTGTGTTTAAGATCAGCAAGGATTTCACTGTTAAGCCAAACTGGTTGCCTGCCATATTTACTATTCTTTCTATACATCGGGATGGTTTGTTCCTGTAACCTCAATAAGGCTTCTTTAAAATACAGCCAGCTCTCCTGGACTCCTTTCCCCCTCACGTTATTCTCCCAGGGGATCCTGCCCATCAGTTCCCTGAGGGAGTCAAGGTCTGCTTTTCTGAACTCCAGGGTCCATACTCTGCGGCTCTCCTTTCTTCCTTGTGTCAGGATCCTGAACTCGACCATCTCATGGTCACTGCCTCTCAGGTTCCCATCCACTTTTGCTTCTCCTACTAATTCTTCTTGGTTTGTGAGCAGACAGACCTATTACCTTGTGCCTAAGGTCACTGAAGAACAAAGTGTGACTTCATGAAAAACATCTCTGGTCCTATTTGGGTGTAAAAATTTCAATTTTGAAACTAAGAATTTTGGAATTTAACTTGGTCAAAGTTTGAATTTCTGAATCAAAAAATATAAGATAGATAATATCCCCTCCCCCCCACTTCTCCCATACTTTGAACAAAGCCAACCCTTTCTCAAGAGGCCCATTTGTGGGTCATAAAATGGCCTGGAACAAACATCTGAATACATTATTGTGAAAATGAGTCAGATTTTTTTCCGTTTTCTTTTTTCATTTTCACGTCAACTAGCTATCTAGACCCAACAAAATGAAATAAAATAGCTGGGATAAGAGAGAAAAGGCAGAGAGAAATGGCACTAACTGATTCCTTACTGACAACTTCAAACCATAACAGGATCATGCACATTTCCATGGGATGGTATCATTGAGAAAATCACTTTACAGATCAAAATTTTAAGATTAACATTTTCAAATCAAGGAAAAACACAGGAGTGAAAAGTGAGCAATGTTTTAAAAACCCAGAGCAACACTGCCAATTTTTTGAAGTTTTCTACTGAAGATTACATACCTTTACACACTTTAAGAAATTATTAAATAGCAAGTTGATTGTCATGTTACAGTTACAAGCATGATTCCTTCAGATTGCAAAGGGTACATGGCAGAACCGCTATTTTTTATCCTGGCTATCAGGTATTGGATGCAATACATGACCCATCAGCAGCCCTCCATTCCCAATAATATTAACTACTGAGACAGGTTTCAGAGTAGCAGCCGGGTTAGTCCGTATCCGCAGAAAGAAAAGGAGGACTTGTGGCAGGTTCCGATGAAGTGGGCTGTAGCTCACAAAAGCTTATGCTCAAATAAATTGGTTAGTCTCTAAGGTGCCACAAGTCCTCCTGTTCTTATTGAGACAGGCACTCGAGGGCAGCGGTTCTCAACTGGGGGTTTGGTTTAAAGGTGGTACCAGGGGGTCTGCGAGCCCTGGAGCCCCGACCCGAGCCCACAGGCGGAGTTTGGGGGAGGCAGGGGGAAATTGCTTCCCCCCTGCAAACAGCAGTGCCGTAACCAGAGCTGGGGCAAACCCAGCCGTGGCTCCATCCCCACCCTCTTTCCCTGACGTCCTGAGGCTCTAGCCCCTGGCCAGGTTGGACATAGGAAGCCACAGCCAGGCAACGTGGGGCCGGGCTGCTGCCCTGGCTGGTACCATGGAGCACCATGGTGTGGTGCTTCCCTGTCTCCTCTGTCTGCTGCCGGTACATGGGGCTGTGGCTGCTCCTTAGTTCCCAGCCCCCTCTGACTGCTTGTGGGGTCCCAGCTCCAGGGCTGACAAATCCCTCGGGGAGCAACGACCATAATGACGGGGCCCTCCCAGCACACAGCCCCTCGCTACCCTCTTCCTACATCCTGAGCTACCCCCTGCCTGCACGGAGCCCCAACTACCCCTCTCGCTGCACCCTGAACTACACCCCTGCCTGCACACAGCCCTAGTTACCCCTCTCCCTGCACTCAGAGCTACCCTCTTGCCTGCATACAGCCCCAGCTACCCCCTCCCTGCACCCTGAGCTACCCCCCGCCTGCACACAGCCCCAGCTACCCCCTCCCTGCACCCTGAGCTATCCCCCCGCCTGCACACAGCCCCAGCTACCCCCTCCCTGCACCCTGAGCTACCCCTCGCCTGCACACAGCCCCAGCTACCCCCTCCCTGCACCCTGAGCTACCCCCCGCCTGCACACAGCCCCAGCTACCCCCTCCCTGCACCCTGAACGGTTTTCAAACTTTTTGAGCTGAGCCTCCCATCCCTTTCAATTATTATTTTTGGTTGCGCACTCCCCCCTCATGCCAGACAGGTTGGAGGGCCTGCTGAGGTGACTCAGGGGGTGGAAGTGGCACTGCCTCCCTGGACCCTGCCATGGGGAGCTGGCCTGAGCCTGCTCCCCAGATATAGAAGTCAAATTATGCCTATGCCCAAGCGCCTCTCCTCCCCTACAGCTGAAGCCTAAAATGGGCCCCACCCCCTGCTGGGCTCTGGCATTTTTATAGCACGTTGAGGGAGCCTCAGAAAGAAAAAGGCTGAGAATCCCTGATATAGGGATGGGTGGGTGTGTGTGTGTGTATATGTGTGTGTTTTTCAAATAACTGAGCTATAGACAATCATTGCATTCTTCGAGGTGGTTCCTGTTAGCCGCCGCACTTCTTCACAAAACATAATAACTATCAAACTATATCAACTATCAAACTATAATATCAAACTAATAACTATATTCTCTACTTTAAGAGCCCTGCTGAAAATATATTAACACATAAAAAAAAAAGACAGCTGCACCAAAGAAAAAGAAAAAGAGTTGATGTTATGACATCAGCAAAGACCAGTAGTTTACAATTAACACATTTATTATTTTTGTTAACAAGATGACAGAACTTCCATAAGTACCCATATTTTATAAAATACAGGATGAAAGCTATTGTATTCATTAAAAAAAGCAAGTTTTGTAATATTATATCTTGTATCTACAAAAGAAATGTCAGTAATATGCTGAGAAAATATATAAAATATATCAAAGGTTAACCACCTCTGTCTTCACATTTCCTCTTTCTGAAAGTTCAGATAAACTGTGTAAATGAGAGGTCCCAGCAGCTGATTACTCAGTTATGTAGGTTGATTAAAGAGCACAGCAAAGTAGACAGGGAGGACAAGAAACGTCTCTGCCAAAATGTTTAACCTCTTTGGTTTAAGACAAAGGACAAGTAAAGTATAACCTTGTTAATTTAAAATGACTGGAAGAGACTTACTGCAAATAACTGATTTTTGCAAATTAACAAGTGAACAAAAAAAGTATAAAATGCACTCCAGAAATAAACTTTCTTCACTTACTCTGACACTGTTTCGTTCAACTGATTTAGGATCACACTTATAGCATATTCATAAATGTACAATAGAATATTTTGTAAAAATAGTGAAGGCCTTGGTAATGTGAAAATTCACTACAGCCCTTGGCTTTTCAATTTTGGCTAAGAGGTGGCACTTTTTATACAGATTCTGAAGTGAGCAAATTATTGAGGTTCTATTATATATAATTCAGAATAAGGAAAGGGCTCACTCACCACATTGTAATAGCTTTTGCTAATTGCAGACGTATCAAAACCTTTGGGAGGACTCTTCAGTGTTCCTGATTTGGGGGAGACTGGTTTTTCTGAAACGTAAAATGTTTTGTCAGTGGGATGCAATTTCATATTTCAACACTAGAGGTCAAACAAGCTGCTCTAAGATCACTGAAATGAGATACAGTGGAAACAATGCTTTCCTGAGAAATGTACAGAGCTGTGTTAAAGTCAAGTCTTACATACTAATACAGGATCAAAATGGTGTATATATTCACAAAAGATGAAATTCCAGCGCCACTGAAGTCAATGGCAAAACTCCCATTAACTTCACTGGTACCAGGATTTCAGCCAATCAGAATAACTTGACCAAAATATCTTTTCAAAAGTGAACACATTATCACAGGCAGGTTGTGATTTTAAAATGAGATATTTGCAGTAGTCCAGAAGGTGTTATATGTTTAGACAAAAGCAGTAAATTACTTTTGCTTTCACTAAATTAAAATGGATAAAAGCAAAATCCACGAAAAAAGTCTAACTTTACTATATTTGTAGTTTGTAGAAATAAAATATAAAAAGTTGTACAAATTAGTACAGAAATAAAACGATTTACCAGATGATCTTCTGGAATATTAATTACACTTATTATCTATGTAAAACAAATGCCTCTGCGCTGAAAACAATTTCTCCACCAACACAGAAGATGTGCAATTTTCCAAAAATAAACAAAACACAAAAGAAAGAAAACCCCAACCAACATCCCCGGAAAACGCAACCCTGTAAAAAGAATCTATTCCTCAATTATGCTCTCTGTGGAGAGACAACATATGTCTGCAAGATTAAAATGACTGTCCTGACAGCTTGCAGCACAAGACCGAATCACTTAATGAGCTGTTCTGAGAGTTGCCTCTCTCAGCAGTACATGCAGACACAAAATAAACACTCCCAACCCTCCTTCCACCTCCTCTTATTTAACACTAGTGGGATGCAAGAATTTCAAATGTAAAGCTGCTCTCTGCTGAATCAGAAGATGGGATATACAGTATATAGAGTGTCCTCCTGACCTCGTGCACATGACTGAAGTAACAGATCTGAATGAGCGCACTCTTTTGGCAATTGCCAATTATACTATAAAAAGGCTTTATTCATCTGGACATTATGCTCCATTCACTTCATATTAAAACAGACTGGTTTCATAGGCAGACTTCAGACAAGTACCTTAGTTACGAATACCAGATAGCGAAATGACAGATTGTCTGAGATGAACTGTACTAGGATCAAAACACTCCTACTGAAAATCTAGGCATGCCTCTATTTTGAAGACAAACTCTTCTGTTCAGTCAAGCTTTAACTCAAATATATTTTATTTAAAATTTAACTTTAATTCTGGTGAGTTGATTTTTAAGAATCTGGGGTGAGACTCTCAGGTGCAGAGCAGCACCTTACATCACATGAGGAATCTACCATTGAGTTGGATAAACCAGTCATGGGAGGGGGATTCTCCGGTGGCTCTTTTGCCACTCCCCATCACACTGCCAACTGGGAGGAAGTTTCCAGAGGAAAAGGGGTGTGGGCCAGGGCAGGCCATGCTGCACCAATACCCAGCTGTGGCTTTGGGGCTGGACATCAGCTGTTAATTTATAGCCATCCACAGGCTGCCGTGCATTATTCTCAGGGCCTGGCCATGCACACAGCATCCCCAGGATTAGGCTGAGTGAAGAGGTGATGAGATACTCTTGCCTTCACACCCCACAGCTGCCTTGTGCACGCTTTGGCCTGACCGCAGGATTTGGTGCAAGTGATTGATAGCTTTGTCCCTCAAATCTTTCTTTGCTCTGACATCAGGGAAACATGGATACATTGCTGAGGAGTAGTTCCAGAGAATAGCACAACCATGCAGAGCCAAAATCAGAAAAGCTAAGACACCAAATGAGTTATTTGCCTTGTATGTCCCTTACCAAGTGTAAGAGGAGGTTCTTTAAATACATTAGAAGCAAGAGAGGGATGAAGGAAAGTATAGGTCCTTCTAGTTAACAGCGGAGAGCTAACAACAGATAATAACATCAAGAAGGTTGAGGTGTTTAATGCCTATTTTGCTTCAGTCTTTGCTAAAAAGGTTAATGGCGACCAGACACTCAACACAATATTAACAATAAGGGGAAAGGAACATACCTCAAAATAGGGGAGAACAGGTTAAAGAATATTTAGATGAGTTAGATGAAGTCAGAAATTCATCCTAGGGTAGTTAAAGAACTAGCTGAAGCAACCTCTGAACTATTAGCAATCATCTTCGAGAACTCACAGAAGATGGGTGAGGTTCCAGAAGACTAGAAAAGGGCAAACATAGTAGCTAGCTTTAAAAGGGGGAACGAAGAGGACCCAGGGAATTATAGACCAGTCAGCCCAGACACTGGAACAAACTATTCAACAATAAGTATCTAAGCACCTAGAGGAGAATAGGACTATAAGGTCAAGGACAAATTATACCAAACCAACATAATTTTCTTCTTTCACGGGGTTACAGGTCTAGTAGATGGGAGAAGCAATAGATATGATAGATCTTGATTTTAGTACAGCTTTTGACACAGTCCCACATGACATTCTCATAAGCAAAGTAAGGAAATTGAATCCAGATGAAATTACTATAAGGTGAGTGTACAACTGGTTGAAAGACTGTATTCAAATATCAATGATTCGCTGTCAAACTGGGAGGACATATCTAGTGGTCATCTTGCAGGGGTCAGTCCTGAGTCTGGTACTCTTCAATACTTTCATTAATTACTTGGATAACGGAGTGGAAAACCTGCTTATAAAATATGCAGATGACACCAAGCTGGGAGAGGCTGCAAGCACTCAGGAAGAGAGGATTAGAATTCAAAAGACCATGACAAATTGGAGAATTGGTCTGAATTCAACAAGATGAAATTTAAGAAAGATAAATGCAATGTACCATACTTAGAAAGGAAAAATCAATGCACAACTACAAAATGGGGAATACACAGACTAGGCTTCAGTGCGGGGTGGTAGGCTGTAGTGACTGTGAAACCCTAACAAAACGTCACATCCACCACAATCTCACCACTGCCGAGAGGACAGTTATACAGTCTCTGAAATCCAACCACTGATAGCGATCAAACCAGCAGACAAAGGGGGCACCATCGTGGTCCCAACAGTGCTGACTACGTCAACGAGCCCAACCAACAATTCCCTCCGTGTACATCTACACTGCAATAAAAGACCCATGACATGGCCACAGCTGGCCCAGGTCAGCTGACTCAGGCTCATGGGACTAAGGCTGTGGGGCTCCAGCCCAAACATCTACACTACTATTTTTAGCCATAGAGTCCGATCCCTGCAAGCTCGAGTCAATAGACCCGGGCTCTGAGACTCGCTGCCATGGATTTTTCAATCCAGCGTAGACATACTCTCCAACACCACTTCCTATAAAGAACTCAACGAAAATCCCACACCACAATGCATCCAAGAATTTGAGGATATCATCACATCTTTCTCCAAAGAACTCCAAGAGAAACTCTACAACCTCGTCCCCCATGAACCTACCCCAGGGGCCTTCTACTGGCTTCCCAGGATACACAAACAAGGGAACCCAAGCAAACCTATCACATCTGGCCACAGCACCTTACTGAAGGAACATTGGGACTCAGACACCATTCACCACACAAAGGACCAGCTTCCTCCAGGACTCAACCAGCTTCCTCTAGAAACACTGCAACTTTAACAACCCCCGCTCAGAACATTACCCTCGCCACGGTGTATGTCACCTCCCTATACACCAACATCCCTCACAATGACAGCATTGCTGCCTGCCTCAAACATCTACAAGACAACGGACCACACTCACATATGCAGCCCAAACACATTTCATCCTCACCCATAACAACTTTACAAGCAACAACGAACACTTTGTCCAAACCATGGGAACAACCATGGGTACTAAGATGGCTCGCCGATATGCCAGCCTCTTCATGGGCCACCTTGAGAAAGAATTTCTGAAAAACACCACTGTGAAACCAATGATACACCCGAGATAAATCGATGATATTTTCATCCTCTGGACAAAGGACCTAAACTCCCTCAGAGATTTCCACTGCAACTTCAGGAACCAGCACCTGTCTCTCGAACTCTTTTTAGAACCTTTCCACACTAGCATCAACTTCCTAGACACCATGATCAGCTTCAACAATAGAACCCAGCAGACAACCATATACAAGAAACCAACGGATCACTACATCTACCTCCACAGATTCAGTAACCACCCCAAACACACCAAGAAATCGGTTATCTACAGCCAGGCACTCAGATAGCACAGAATATGGGCAAGGATAAAATCCAGGATACACTCCTTAACACACTTAAAACTGCCTTCCCCAAACAAGGGCATTCACCAGAGAAGTAGATCACATCATGGAACAGGTCCACCCAAACACCCTGGGAGAATCTACTTCCATGCGGGGGCAAGAAAAAAAAATGGCTGCACATCCTTAGTTGTTAACTATCACCCCATCCTGAAACCCACACAAGATATCATTACACAATTACAACCCATATTCAATGGGGACCACATCCTGAAAGACATCTTTCCCAAACCTCCTCTTCTGGCCTTCAAACAATGTCCCCACCTTGCCAAGTTTGTCATCAGAAGCAAGCTCCCTACTGACCAGGACACACCAACTCAAAGGGGCACCAGAGCCCGACAGAACAGATGCAAAAGCTGCAGACATATCTCCACTGTTATGATGCTCAATACTCCCCCACCACACACCTTCCAAGATCCATGGGTCCTACTCATGCCTCTCACAACATGTGGTGTACCTCATGCAGTGCATCTAATGCCCCAACAACGCTGTGGGCGAAACCAGACAATCACTTAAATGAACTCGCACATTAAAATGATTAAAAAAATCATATCACATCACAGTGGGTCTGAACACTTCACAAAGCAATCACTCTATATCTAACCTCTCAGTCCCTATGCTCAAAGGAAATCTGCACAACACCTTCAAAAACAAGCCTGGGAACTCAAATTCATAACTTTGTTACATACTAAAAATCATGGATTTAATAAAGATGCTGAATTTATGGCTCTTTACAACAATCTATAACTCACTACCCTCCTTTGTCTTATGACTGCAGAGGAGTTAACTTCCCAGTTCACCTTGAAGGGTCTTACAACATGTGAACTCCTTATGCAAAACAATTTTTTCCACCTTGTATTTAGCTGTGACACTCTGGGTAGCTTTCCCAGATCTGAGGAAGAGCTCTGTAAGCTCAAAAGCTTGTCTATTTTACCAACAAAAGTTGGTCCAACAAAAGATATTACCTCACCCAACTCGTCCATCACACACATACAGGTGGTCTGAAGACTATCGTAATACAGAGGTTCTTAAATTGTGGTCTATGGACTACCATTTGCTAGTGACTTGTAGAAAGCTGGCTGGTCATATAGTGTTGGCTCTCTTCTTCCACCTACTACATCACATAAGCTTGGCAAGCTGGTGAACTGAGCAGACAAATAATGTCCATTGATCATCTATTTGTTGACCATGCTTAATTATTAAAAAATATTCCAGCGAGAATGCCCTGATATAGGCAGAAGCCTCTCTTTTTCATTGCATCCCGGTGCCATCTGTTAAGACTACTTAAATGCCTTGATCATTCACTTTACCATATGCTACCACCACCTGTTAGGAAAAAGGTGACCAACTGAAAATGGAGCATCTTGACTGGATGCAATCTTCTGGAACTAACAGTGCACGTGTGTGTGTATAGATATCCTTCCTTGTATACCAGGACATTAACATACATGCTGATTTACAATTTAAAGATATTGTTCCTGCCTAAAAGAACCTACAATCTAAACTGATTAGACAAACATAGGGTATATCAGGGGATGGCAACCTTTGAGAAGTGGCATGCCAAGTCTTCATTAACTTAAGGTTTCGCGTGCCAGTAATACATTTTACATTTACAGGGGCCCCCCAACAGAACCCCAGACTGGCAGCGGGCTGATTGGGGCCAGCGGCTGCAACCCCCGGTTGGCAGGGGCCAGCGGCCGGAACCCGAGACCGGCAGCGGGCTGAGCGGCTCAGCATGCTGCCAGTCTGGGGTTCCGTCTGACACCTGCGCTGCCGGTCTGGGATCCTGGCAGCGGGCCGAGGGACAGAACCCCAGACCGACAGTGCAGGCGGCAGACGGGACCCCAGACCGGCAGCGCGCTGAGCGGCTCACCCTGCCGCCGGCCCGGGGTTCTGGCCGCCGGCCCGGGGTCCCGGCCACGGCCCCACTCAGCCTGCTGCCGGCCCGGGGTTCCGTCCATCCAGGCCGGCAGGGGGCTGAGCGGGGCTGGCGGCCAGGATCCCGGCTGGTAGCAGAGTGCCACTAAAAATCAGCTCGCGTGTCGCAGGTTGCCGACCCCTAGGGTATATCTACACTGCAATCAGACACTTGCAGCTGGCCCATGCCAGCTGATTTGGGCTCGTGTGCCTTGGGCTGTGGGGCTGTTTATTTGCAGTGTAGATTTCAGGTCTCAGACTGCAGTAGCTCGAGCTCTAGGACCCTCCCATCTCACAGGGTTACATCGTGAGCCTGGAAGTCTATGCTCCAATTAAACAGCCCTGCAACCCGAGCCGTGGGTTTTTAATTGCAGTGCAGACATAGCCACAGAAATTAAGCCAGAAGGGAGTGAGGGAGAGAGAAGAAAGTTCACGGTCATTAAACCTCCTCCCCCAACAAAAAGAGAAAAGATGCACAGTCATTAAGCTGCTAAGAGAGTTGGCCTGCTGCTTACCTATCATAAGTGCATTTCAAAATGACTTTTCTTTTTTAGTTGCTACGTTTGTTTTATTTAATTTCATTTTTCTTTCCTTTTTGTAACTGTTCACCCTTGAATAATGTTCACATTTAAATGCTAGCCTAACAATGATAAAAAAAGGTAATAATCATTATTCTTTCATTTTTTAGAACTTCATTGGGTTTCACATTTTTCCGAGTTAAAACAACTCAGTTAAGAAATAGGCCTAAATAAAAAAAAAGTTAAGTACCTATGGCTAAGCTTACTGCGACCATAAAGTCTTGCTCTTTTTGTTACTGATGTTACTGTTCTAATAAATTAGTGCTTTAAAATATTTGACCATTTTTGACATTCATTTGATAAAATTTGACCAGTCGACCAATTATTTTTTGGACTGGTCAAATATCCAACCTTAAAATCACATTCAAGTAAGTAAAAATTCATTCCTTTTCCCTTTAAAAAACTGCTTTAAGTTACTAGATATTTTTGTTGGAATAGATAAATAATTAGAATTTCAGACTATGAACTACTCAGCTGAAACAACTCTTATCAATTAACAACAGAGCCATAGGATCAAAGTTAGATATTCCCAAATCACTTGGTAGATTCATAATATACTATATTTTGAGTGAATAGCCCTAAACAAATTCAACTTTTAAAACCTTTTGAAATATAGGATTTGTTTAACTGTAGAAATATAGGATTTGATATAGCACGTCAGATAAGCTGTCAGATCATGTCTGGTATTCTGCCTCTGGTCGGTGCCTCACTTCATAAGTGGGTATAAAAAGAGCCACAATGGAAATGACCAACGGGGTGATGCAGCATGTGGAGGTGGAAGCAAGGAAGGGTGAGATGAAGCTACTTTCTTAGTATGAATAATCAGAAATAACAAAACTTTTCATTTTTGTAGCCTCTTTCTTCAGAGGATCTCAAATAGTTTGACAAACGTTATAATGCATAATTTATTAATACAGTGGCTCCCAAACTTTTTACTAAGCCAACCCACCAGATTCATTTTGTCGACCCATCTTTACACGTAAAGAATGTGCATGTGTGTAAATATACGTACAAACACACACACACTTTCTTTTTTAGGTAATTCAAACACAAAAGAAAAAAGAAAAATCAAAACATTACATGCTTTCCACACTACTAGTACCCCTGCCCAACTCCATTTCCCTCTCCCCTCCCCAGCTAGGCCTCCTCAGATTCCTAGTGAAGTTTTCCCCTGCCTTGCCCAGGCCCGCAGCCCAAGCTAGCAGGGGAGGCCCTGAGGAGGCAGGGGATATTGGAAAACAAGCCCACTTCACACTCACTTGCAGCAGCGGCTCCTGTCCCACAGCACTGGGCCTGGCTACTGGGTGTTGAGACACAGCCCACGAGGTCACAGCACCATGTAGATTTGGCCTAGCCCCCCTCTATCATGATGGAGGGGAGGCCATGCTAAACTCAAGTGGTGCCGTAACCCAGTGCATGTTGTAACATTGGGGCGGGTGCTTCTAGGATGCGTGTGGCAGGGAGTGCCATTGGGGGCAGTGACTGGCAATCCACCTAGACCAGGGGTGAGCAAACTTTTTGGGCAGAGGGCCACATCTGGGTGGGGAAATTGTATGCAGGGCCGGGGCAGGGGGTTGGGGTCCGGGAGAGAGTGCAGAGTGTGGGAGGGGGTGCGGTGTGCAGGAATAGACTCAGGGCAAGAGATTGGGGCAGAGAAGGGGTGCAGGGTGCAACAGGGGGCTCAGGGCAGGGAGATGGGTGCACGGGGGTGCAGGGTGCAGCAGGGGACTCAGGGCAGAGGGTTGGGGTGCATGGGATGCAGCGTGCGGCAGGGGGCTTAGAGCAGGGAGTTGAGGGGGCAGGAGGGGTTCGGGCTCCGGCCTGGCACCGCTTACCTAAAGAGGCTCCGGGGTGGCAGCGGTGCGCACTGGGGCCAGGGCAGGCTCCCAGACTGCCTGCCCTGGCCCCAGGAAGCAGCCAGCACCACATCCCTCCGAGGCCCCTGGGGGAGCGTGGGGGCACAGGGCTCCGTGCACTTCCCTTGCCACGCCTCCAGGTACCTCCCCCGAAGCTCCCATTGGCCACGGTTCCCCGTTCCCAGCCATTGGGAGCTGTGGGGGGCGGTGCCTGGAGGCAAGAGCAACACACAAAGCCCTCTCCCCTCCCACCCCACCACCACCCCGAGGGACGTGGTGCCGGCCGCTTCTGAGAGTGGTGTGGGGCCTGCAGCACCACAAGGGGCAATCCCACGGGCCAGATCCAAAGCCCTGAGGGGCTAAATCTGGCCCGCGGGCCATAGTTTGCCCACCTCTGACCTGGACCCTTTCCGCAACCCATTGGTGAATCGGGACTCACCGTTTGGGAAACACTGTTTTAATATACCCTATGTAATAGGTACTAACCCTATTAAACATATGGGGAAACAGACAGAGGCTACATAATTCACCCAAGCAAATCCAGTAATTCACCCAGTGAGATGGTGTCAGAATCAGCAATAATACCCTGGTATCCTGTCCCACACTCGTCACTAGATAACACTCCCCTCATTATTATGTGACAGAAAGCGCTAAATGCCATAACCTCCTGCATGTGTGAGCCTTCTGTCGTAATGAACTGACTCAGAGACCATTTCTTGATAAGACTCAACCCCCCAGGTCCCAGTTTTGTGAGTCCCAGTTCCTTTCTCAGTGAAAATATGTAAAAATCTAAAAATCAAATCCCATAAAAACTAGCATCTGACCCAGCACTCAAAGGGACAAATCTAGAACAAGGATGGGACAAAGAGGTCACTTGTTACTGCAGTTTCCATTCTGAGTAACCAAGAATTATATTCCTTCCTATCTAATTCTGATTAAATAAATAGAGAGCTCGCACCTGTAATCATCATTACCATCAGAGGTCTACTTCCCAGAGCCTGATCAAACATTTTCTTTAAGCTCCAGGTAAATTCAAGATTTCCCCCCCACACACACCCTTGTTATAGCCCATAGTACCTGTTACACAGAGTAGAAATGCTCACCCTTGTGCTCATGACAACAGCTGGGAAGACTATTTGAATAACCTTTTATAAATGCACATAAAACGTCTCAGACTGTCTGAAACAAATGATTTTAGAGAGACAAGGTGGGTGAGGTAATATCTTTTATTGGACCAACTTCTACTGGTGAGAGAGACAAGCTTTCAAGCCTACACAGAGTAAAACCTGAAGAAGAGCTCTGTGTAAGCTCGGAAGCTTGTCTCGCTCACCTACCTTGTCTCTCTCATATCTGGGGACCACAGCTATAACAACATTGCATACAACGAACGATTTTGTCCTTTACAAATAGCTGCTTTTTTAAGAGACTGCAAATGGCTCTGAGCCACACCTGACTCTTTCCAAGTTTTTTTATTTTTAGTTTTTTGTTAGACAATAGAAATATTTGTCTGGTTTATCTTCAATTCAGTCTCATGCTCTCTGTCACTCAAGGCTCTTCCATGTGTTGCAAACTTACATCAGGTTTATTGTCACGGGACAAACTATTTCCTTGCACTCTAGAACACACTTCTTCAGCAAAACATTTCAACCACAACTTCTGCAAGATTTATCACCTTAAATTCCTATCACTAGACTGTGTGTGTTAACTGTTCTATTTGCACCTACACTAAATTTAAATTCCTAGTTTCCTTATATGTTTGTACAGCGCCAAGCGCATTATAAGTGCTCAACAAATCTACTTCGCAAGTCTACGTTCATTAAGACAGCTGATTTGAAAAAGAATCTAAGTAGCAGGTTAAATTTTAGAAACAGAAAGAGGTAAAGATATTTTATGGGAACAGAGTGGCAGGAAAAGTAAAAAAAAAATTATTCAGTAAGTCAACAGTACATAAAAATAGTTTAATAAAACCATATTGTCTCTCCTCACTATTACAGCCTGGCTTAAATGCTGTCTCCAAGGCTAAGAATTTGAATGAAAGACCAAGCAAGCAATATCTCTGCTACAGCAAAACAATCAGAAGAACTAGTGCACAAATGAAGGCAATGGGAAGAAGTAAACCATACAAGTGAAGAAAGCTGTTGGGCAACAAACATTAAGACAGAATGTACTACTGAAAATAGCATGGAGAGAAAAACATGATTTTTATTGCTTCTACTCTCTTCCTTATGTCAACTCGCTGTGAGAGTGATCAATGCCAAATGGTACCAATCCTAAAAGGTTTCCATAAGAGAAAGCTTACAGGACCAGGTCCAGTAACAGTTCATAGGCAGGTAAGACATGGCCATGCCTTTTTTCCCTTGGAAATTAGTATGCTACATAACTAAGAGCGTCAAGCATCTGACTACAGAATATTTTTTTTTATTTCGGGTGTAATTAGAAAAGAACATTAAAGTTTTACCAAGTGATTGCATGATTGATTAAAGATCTGTGAATCAAATGACAGTCACATGTAAGTACCTGTATCATTGCCAAGTATGATTTCTTATTCATCTCAAACTAACCACCTCTTAAAACAAGTCTCCAGATCTCTCCTTTTACTATACAAGACACAGCACTGCCTATGTGAAATGACACATTTCGCACCTTCTTAAGTTCACTTTTGTGATTTTTTAACAAAAAAGACATGCTACAGCAAAACCAAAATGGCTTAAATGCTGTCTCCAAGGCTAAGAATTTGAATGAAAGACCAAGCAAGCAATATCTCTGCTACAGCAAAACCAAAATGGACCATGAATTTGTTAGGCCCCGACACATATTGCATGGGTGTTAACTCCCTGCCAGCAGAAGAGCAGAAGGGTGGCAATCCCATGCCCTCTCCCCACCCCAATAGTCTTGTGACCACCCCCCCCCAAACCCTGGCCGCTTTTTGGGTTGGGACCCCCACGGTTACAATATCGTGAAAATTCAGATGTAAACATCTGAAAACATTAAACTGATTGATTTTAAAGCTCCCTGGCCGTGAAATTGACCAAAATGGACCATGAATTTGTTAGGCCCCGACACATATTGCATGGGTGTTAACTCCCTAACAAAATCAGCCTATCAGCTACTCAAGCACTCTCCCTCTTAAATCACAGGGAATATGTGCATAAGCCAGTCTGAAAGGCAAAGACAAGGCTTGTAACAGATGCACCCCAACCTCCTAGTCCTTTCGAAGTGGCCCCTGTGGAATCCAGCCCCAATCACTGCATGCACCCAGAAATCCCAGATCCTCTGTTCCCAAAGGAACAGCGTATCTCAGTTTACCAATTTTATGTTAGACCACCGCTCCTGTACGACACACAGCACTTGACCTCCATTATAAAATGAAAAGGAAATTTATTTAAAGAAGAAAGATTTCACATAAAAAAAATCAGTGTGACAGATGGGAACAGTTACATGTATATCATCATAACACGCATCCAAATTTAACTAACAAGTTATCCTCCTGTCTAAAGAAGCTAATCTTGCCCAAAGTTTATGAATATTATATATGTATGTATGGGCGTGTGCACGCTCACCAGTATTTTTCCCTTTACACTGCAGTCATAAAAAATGTATTAAAAAAAATCCAGTGTGTGGAGACAATTTATTGAAATACACAATGAAATAGAAAGCCTGTCTCCTCGCAAAATAATATGCATA
Organism: Chelonia mydas; assembly: GCF_015237465.2. NCBI lineage: Eukaryota > Metazoa > Chordata > Testudines > Cheloniidae > Chelonia > Chelonia mydas. Next base: position 107,250,110 of record NC_057849.1, on the reverse strand, counting down.
TTTTGAGCAGGGAGACAGAAAAAATCACTTTGAAAATGTACAAAGGCATCCTTAAAATATATAGCTAGCAACATAGAAGTACGGCTATTCATACTTACTTCAAAAAGATAAATGTTTTATGAAAAATATGACACGTTCCATTTAAAAACTTGCTTTGTCTTGATGAGGGGAAAACCGAAAACTTTCAATTCCATGTTGTTGGGAGATTATCTTTTAAGAACACTCAGGCTTCTTTAGATATTATATGCAAAGTACAGAACGTTAAAAGTCAAAGGTTGTCCATGCAGTGGTCAATAATAAAAAAGCACAAAGGGCATTCATTTCCATGAAATGCCTATGTACTAACCAGCCTAGGTAGATGCTAAGATTTTAGTAGAAAATGTTTGAGAATGTGGAGAGCCTCCCTTGAAATCTTATTGACAAATAACAGAAGTCAACATCAGAACAAACGCCCACACACACACACAAATACTGAAATCAATAGTTATAGGTGACAAAGGCAAACGTAATTGTAAATATAGTGGATACAAACAGAGATATGTCTACATCTCTATAGCACATTCTCTCAGCTCCTTGAAAAGTGTACCTCCCCCATGCACTCGATCTAGGAACAAAAACTACGTTAATAATTTGTAAGAATTAAGGATTCTTATGGCTGGGACAGATTGAGTGTACATACTGAACACTAATCACACATTCATTAGCATTAGGAAACAATCAGTTATTTCCATCTCTTCTTGGAAGCCAAGAATCACATTTTGCAAATATGTTCTCTTTCAGACTTACCATTTGATTTTATTTCTCGTACATAGTTACTAGGAAACCATCCTGTTTTGCCATTGTGAGTCCCTTCCCACCAGCCTCCTTCTTCCACTCTCGTAACATGAATAATGTCTCCTTTTGCAAAAGAAAGTTCATCTTCATTGGTCTGTTGAAAACTGAATTTTGCTCTCACCACCAGCTGGTGATTGCTGTTATCGGTCATGTCCTAAAAAGTGAAATCGCAAATGAAGGACAGAACTTTAGATGTATACGGGTTACTTCATGACCAATATACAAGTCTCTTCATCAAACAGAAATATATTTAAATTAAAACACCATTTTTATCAGAAGGTGTACAACAAGACCTGCAGACCCCCAATATGCAATATGCATCTATCTTGACATTGTATTTCTGTGATTTGTGTCTTTCAATCTAGGTAGTACTTTATTCCACTCAGACTTCTTAGAATCAGGCAAGGCCAACAAAAGTAAAATGAAAAAGATTTGTGTTTTTCAAAGATCAGATTCAAGATCTCTATGAACAGAACAAACTGAAAATGTCTTTGGCTACTACCTAGGGTTACCATATTTCAAGTTCCCAGAGGACACTGCCGGGGGGAGGAGAAGGGGGAGCTGGGGGGGTTACAGTTGGAGGGGCGTGTGTGTGTACTGGGAGGGGGTATTTTGGGGTGCCGGAAGGTTGTGTGTACTGGGATGGGAGAGGGTATTTGGGAGTGTTGCTGGAGGCATTATTTGGGAGGGTGCTGGAGGGGGTGCCTACAGCCTCACGCTCTAGGTGAGGGGCAGTGTTGCGCTCCATCACAGTGGCAGGACAGCTGGTGTAGGCCCAGGACACAGCACCAGCCTGTCAGTCAGCGCCTCCCTGAGGGGTGTTGGGGCCTAACTCTGGCACCCCTCCCTGCTAGGCTCTGAGGCCCAGCAGTAGGACAGGCAGCCCGGCCAAGAGGTTCTTGGCAGCTCCACTTACCCAGCAGGCCAGGGCGGGCAGGATCCAGTAGCTGCAGATGAAGGGGAGGGACCAATCGGAGCGTGGAGGAGACGCAGGGCTGTAACCAGGCCAGGGCAAGTGGGGCCCAGGGCACAAAGCCACAGGAGTGGAATAATGACAGGGCCCAAGGGCAGGGAGCTCAAGTATGCTTGCTTGCCCCAGGAACTAAAAAGCCTAGCTATGGCGCTCCGGAGATGGGTTTTTCTGATTGGCAACAAGCAAGGGAAAAATCCCAGACATTTCCTCACATTTCAAGAATCTGCCCAGACGGAGATCGGAGGACCAAAAAAGAGGTCATGTCTGGGAAAACCCAGATGCGTGGTAACCCTACAACTACCAAGAAACATAACTGCTTTACTGGAAACATGTTCTTTCCAAAACAGAGACTGGAGGGGGAGGAAGGGAAAACAGATGGACCTGAACCAAAATCTTAAAGTTAGATCTATGTCAGAGTTTGCAACTCAAACTTATTTCGGTAATACATCGTATTAGGATGCAATGGAGTGTTTGGATTGAAGAGTTTAAATTCTAGTTAAATTGGGGGAAATCATGACAACCCTGCTGTGGAAAAAACCCACAAAGTTTTATTATAAGTTACACAATTACTATGTGATACATTTATTCGCACAGCCATTCTTCAAACAGAAGAATGATGGTTGCAGAAGTATTTTTGAACATCCACAATGTGTTTTCGGTTTGTGTTAGGTGTTACTTCTTCCTCATTGATATTAAATAGTCCTTGGCTCAGAAGTTTAGGTTGACGACACTCACGAAATTCTCTTTTTTTCATTATTTGAGCAAATGGTAGTCACATCCTTGTCATATTTTTCCTCCGCTTTCTGGGATGGTGTTTTCAGCAAAAGCCTGGACACATTAGTTAGTGGATTTATTTTGAGATCCAGAATCAACGGTAGTAAGCAGTAACAATATTTGCCTGTATGGATGCTTATAGCCATTATCAGGTCATATTTTGTATTCAACCAACCATCTTGTATTAGTATCAGTGCTGATTCTTTTTCCCCCTCTATATCCTCACTTGCAGCATCTATTAGCAAACCTGCAACTTTAAATCTAACTGGAGGAGTAAACGCAGGGTGAAGTGTTTCAATAATTTCTTTGTTTGATTTGTGCCACATGCAAGGCGGTTCCCAGGGGAGTAGTGGGGGGTGAGGGGAACCTAACTTGTTTCAAGACTGAGCTTGATAAGTTCATGGAGGGCATAATATAATGAGGCTGCCTATAATGCGCATATGGTCCCTCCACAACTGCTATTAGCAAGTATCTCCAATGGCCAGAGATGGGACACTATATGGGGAGGGCTCTGAGGTACTACAGAAAATTCTTTCCCAGATGTTTGGCTGATGGGTCTCACCCACATGCTCAGGGTCTAATGATTGCCATATTTGGGGTCAGGAAAGAATTCTTCCCCAAGTCAGACTGGCAAAGACCCTGGGGGGGGGGAGGGTTGCCTTCTTCTACAGTGTGGGGCATGGGCCATTTGCTGGTTTGAACTAGTGTAAACGATGGGTGCTCTGTAACTTGAAGTCTTTAAATCAAGATTTCAGGTCTTCAGTAACTTAACCATAAATTATGGGCCTATTAGAGGAGTGGGCGGGTGAAATTCTGTAGCATGGAGATGTGCAGAAGGTCACACTTCTAGCCTTAAAGTCTATGAGTCTAAGTTATTAGTTTCAATGGGTGCAACCTTCTTGTCGAAGTGTTTGCCTTTCAGTTGTTTTTGGTATAATTACAGAACGATTTTTTGCTATTGTTCTGATGTCAAAGACTAACAGAGACTGCTCCTGAATGAAATTTGTTTAGAGGCTTTGGAAGGCCTGGAACTGGGATGGGACTTAAATTATCATTGTAACTATGTTTTAATACTGACAATGGCATAAAAATTCACCATAGTGTCAGTAAACTGTTCCAATGGCTAATTACTCTCACCATTAAAAATGTATGCCTTAATTCCAGCCTGAATTTCTCTAGATTCAACTTCCAGCCACTGGATCATGTTACACTGTTCTCTGCTATATTGAAGAGCCCATTATTAAATATTTGTTCCCCATATAGGTAATGACAGACTCATCAAGTCATCTCTTAACCTTCTCTTTGATAAGCTAAACAGAGTGAGGTCCCTGAGTCTAACATGTTTTCTTATCCTTTAATCATTCTCACAGTTCTTCTCTGAACCATCTCCAATTTATCAATATCCTTCTTCAATTGTGGACATCAGAACTGGGCACAGTATTCCAGCAGCAGTCGCACCAGCGCCAAACAGAGATAAAATAAGCTGTCTGTTCCTACTCAAGATTATCCTGTTTATGCATCCCACGATTGTATTAGCTCTTTTGACCACAGCTCATGTTCACCTGATTATCCACTATGACCCCCAGATCTTTTTCAGAGTCACTGCTTCCCAGGATAGACTTTCCCTTTTGTAAGTATGGCCTACATTGTTTTTTTCTAGGTGTATACCAGGGATCGGCAACCTTTGGCACGCGGCCCGCCAGGGTAAGCCCCATGGTGGGCAGGGCTGGTTTGTTTACCTGCCGCGTCCGCAGGTTTGACAGATCGCAGCTCCCACTGGCCGTGGTTCGCCATTCCAGGCCAATGGGGGCTGCAGGAAGAGGTGCAGGCCAAGGGATGTGCTGGCTGCCACTTCCCACAGCCCCCATTGGCCTGGAGCGGCGAACCACGGCCAGTGGGAGCTGCAATCCGTCGAACCTGCAGACATGGCAGGTAAACAAACCGGCCCGGCCCTCCAGGGGGCTTACCCTGGCGGGCCGCGGGCCAAAGGTAGCCAATCCCTGGTGTATACATTTATATTTGGCCACATTAACACGCATATTGTTTGTTTACACCCAGCTTATCAAGCAATCCGGATCTCTCTGTATCAGTAACCTGTACTCTTCATTATTTACGACTCCCCCAATTTGTGTGTCATTGGCAAGTTTTATCAGTGATGATTTTACATTTTCTTCCCGGTAACGGATAAAAATGTTAAATAGCACAGGGCCAAGAACTGCTCCCTCCAGGACCCCACTAGAAACATACCTGCTCAAATACGATTCCTCATTTACAACTGCATTTTGAGACCCATCAGTTAGCCATCTTTTAACCCATTTAATGTGGGCCATGTTAATTTTATATCTTTCTAGGTTGTTTTTTTTTTAAAATCAGTGTCATACACTACCAAGCAAAATGCCTTACCGACATCTAAGTGTTCTAGATCAGCACTATTACCTTTATCAATCATGTCACTGTAGCAAAAAACCGATATCAAATTAGTTTGACAGGATCTATTTTCCATAAACTCATGTTGATTGGCATTAACTATATTACACTTCTTTAATTCTTTATTAATCAACTCCCTTGTCAGCCACTCCATTGTCTCGCCTGGGATCTATGTCAGACCGACAGGTTTATAATCACTTAGGTCATCCTGTTTACTCTTTTTAAATATTGGAACATTATCTCTCTTCCAGTCTTCTAGAACTTCCCTGGTGTTCCAAGCCTTATTGAAAAAAACTCAACATTACTGGTCCAGCAAGATCCTCAGACAGCTTTTCTAAAACTCTACAAGTTATATGAACCTGATAATTTAGAAAGGCCTAACTTTTAGTAGCTGCTGTTTAACGTCCTCATGAAATACTAGTGGAATGGAAAGAATGTTGTCGTATGACTACATCATCTGTTTTTTCTCCAAATACAGGACAAATATTTATTGAACATTGCTGCTTTTTCTGCATTATTATTGATAATTCCATCATTTACATCTATTAGTATTTTTTTTTGCTCCTCATATACTAAAAAACTCGTCATTCTCCTTAACTCTGCTGGCTAAAGATTTCTGCTTGTGTCCCTTATATATTTTCTCCAATTTATAGCTTCTGATTGATAGTCATGAATATAAAATTCCCAATTCTTCCATTTTTGAGCTCAGCCTTCACTTCCCCTCTAAACCAATTCTTTTTTTAAAAAACCAACATGGCCTTCTTTTTCAGTTGTGGGATTGTGGCTTTTGGGACATCTAGTAACGTATTCTTAAACAATCCCAATTATCCTTCACATTTTTCTGATTAAATTTGCTGATTTGGCTCGTAATTATTTTCAGTTTTGTGAAGTTAGTCCTTTTAAAGTATGAGGTATATATCACTGGTGTGGACTTCATTCTGTTTGCACATTATAAATGTAATAAAATTCTGGATCCTCTGTATCTGTCACGATGAGATCTAATACAGAACTCCCCCATGTTGGATGCAACACTTTCTGAGTTAGGAAACTATCGTCTATAATATTTAGAAGTTCCTAGGCTGTTTTAGTACTGGAAGCATGAGACCACCAGCATGTGTGATTCAAACCGAAGTCCCCCATGATCATGCAGATTTTTTTCCCTATACACTGTAGATAGGGTGACTGGCTCCATATGCCCCTATTACCTTGTGTGATCTGGTGCCTGTAGCAGACACCAATACCCCATCTTGTGCTTTATCTGTTAGGACATTTATCCATAAGCATTCAAGATCAAACAGGCAATGCCGTTTTTGACATAGAGGGCCACTCACACTTACCCTCCGTTTTGCCTACTCAATCCTTCCTAAATAGATTATAACCCTTGATTTTCACATTCCAACCCTGGGAATCATCCCACCGCTTTTCAGTAATACAAACAAGATTAAATTTATGCCCAGTGTAAACAATTAGTTTTATTATTATTCTTAAAGTTTCATTCAATGGCCCATTTCGTCTTAGACTACTAACGTGGAAAAGCAAAATGCTGGATCTGGAGCTCCTCCAAGTGAGAATTTTTTAATGCCACTGTCATTATCAAAATGTAGTCCCATACCAGTTCCAGGCTTTCCAAAACCTATAAACATCAATTTTATTCAGTCTTCAACATCTCAGAGATCACTCTGTGATTACACCACACATACACAACTGGGGGACACAATGCTCATTCCTATTCCCCTGGAAGGACCCCGAGATATCAGACTTTAAAATCAGGACACATTTCTGAACAGAAAAGCAATGTTGCACAGAAATGTTTTACATATATTAGTTAAAATATTTTCTCTCTCTGAAACCCTCTATGGCTGGATTCATAATAAAGAAGGCATCTGGCTTTGCAAGCTGAAGAATAGTGGCAATTATTTATTTATTTTTTTAAAACTCTAGCACAGGGGTTCCTCAAGCTGCAGGTCATGTCCCCTCAGGGGGTCGTAAGATGGTCGCTAGTGGTCAGTTCCATGGGACTGAAGGCCCCGAGCCCCCATTTAATTAAATTACCCACCCTCTTTTTAATTTATAATTCACACGCTCAGAGGCTTGCTGTGTGAAAGGGGTCACCAATACAAAATGTTTGAAAACCACTGCTCTAGCGCATTTCCAAAGTACTTTCTGTAACTTATGTGGTACTTATAGAATACATCAGGCTGTATTGTAGTACAAATGGTTTATCTACCCTCATTTGGGATGACCTGCGTAATTAATCAGAGTTTACCCCACACACATGTGCTCATGCAGATACAGCCTTTAAATCACACCACACATGTATACTATTTAATCATGTATGTGAGTGAGCAGGAGAGGGAGGGAGAGAGAGAGAGAGAGAGAGAGAGAGAGGAAAAACAAGCCCAAGGACTCCATCTAGCAATGCAGGCTACTTCTGTTAATCCACCCTGTTAGTAGTAGTTACAGCTCCATATAAAGCAGCTGAGTAAATTCTACTAACTCATTCCAGCGGCTACTGCTTGTTAACTTCACCAGAGAGGTTAGTGTGACTTTCTGATTAGAGGGATCTAGAGCCTGAGACTTAGAAGTCTCTGGAGGGAAACCTAGAAACCGCATAATCGGGATGAGGGCTTAAACAGATTTATGTTGTGTTAATGTTTCACATACCAGTCAGTATACAGCTCTTCAAACATGAACTAAAAGAGGAGGTCTGGGCTCTCCCTTCAAACTTTTTCACTGCTGAAAGGGATCTCTTTCTTGGAGCTCCATAATGTTTAGAGACAGGTGAGAGTCACGGATCTCTTGGTACCAACTGGCAAGTGGACACAGAGGATGCACAGGCCTGTATAGGGATCCCGTGTTGGATGAATGCGTAATAGTTCACCGAAAGCTGGCATGTGAGATCTCTGAGAGCCAGTAGTACACTGGTTGGCATAATCATGCAAAACATGGATACAGATAATATTTAAGGAGTTAAGTATCTATATTGAAAAGAAAAGATTCTTAAGGACTTGATCTGGCTTAACTCCACCAGAAGGTGACATACCTCGGGAATGTTTCTTTCAGGCAGAAGATAACAGACAACTCTCTCACTGTCTGGTCATTTGTGTATCATATGCCTTACGGAGTATGCCCGTTTACATACTGAGCCATAGGGCTAAGTAACAGATTGCAAAATTTACAATAGAGGAAGTCTACAGGATGGAACAAAGAGCAGGAGCATGTCCTACTTTAAAATAAAGACAATAGATTGTTTGGGTATATCTTGGAGTGCCAAGCGCCACACTGGATCCTTCACCTATGAGGCAAGCTGACAGCATGTCTGGCTCATGAAAGGAGGATAACACTCAGAAGGCTTGAGGGGTGGAGTGTGCCTATCACTAACCTGTATAGACAGAGAGGCCTGGGAGGCCTAGGAGAGAGTGCTTGGGGCCGCCAGCAGGCACAGACAAGGCTTCCTCATGTGAAGGGCAGGTGATCGTGAGATGCCTCACAACTCCAGGTTCCCCCTGGAAGCGTCAGAACAGGAAGGTACATTTTGGTATAGGACTTCTCTGCTCGACAACCTGATTTTAGAAAACCAGTGGTGAGGGCAGCCCACACAGCCCAGTGTGTTTTGTGGCATGCCTCCACATTTGCTCTCTCTAAATCTGAAAGTGAGTCCAATGGCCAAGCCAGCCAACAACTACCACCACCTTCTTTGCAGAACAGGCTGTATATTCCTAAACAGGCCAAGTCAGTTTTCATATCATGCCCTCAGTAATTAGAAGTCTTACAACTAGAATATCACGGGGTTGGGATGCCCTGCAACAGATGTTCCCACAGTGGAGTCTTGAGAAAAAGCTTGAAAAAAAAAAAACGGAACAATCTGGTCTCACATGTCCTCACCTGCAAGAGGGTACATTTTTGACTATACACTGACTATAGTGTATTCAAAACACGGTGAGAAGTCAACTGCTCAGAGGGTGTGACATATACACGTACACTCACATAGTATCACAGTGATCCTATAGCTATTGCTGAGGAATCAGTCATTACAAGTACACAAAGATAGAACCTCTCAGGCCACCATACTTTGGGGGTAAGAAGGAACTACGAGCTGTTTGAGGACCGTGCTGTAGGTAGCAGTCTCTTGCCCTTTGTCTATCCAGTAAAGCTAAAAGTCTGTTTAACTATGAGATTCTCAATTTGGTGGAGATTCCCATATTAGTTGCTGCAACACTAAGCTGTGTATACCTGACACTTCAACAATGTGGTTCTATGTATGTTGGAACCATGTGGTTGTGTGTGTGTGTGTCTTCAGAAAACTGGGACTCAGTGTACAAGGCTGCCAAAACTGCTAAGTGGCTGGGAGATCTTCCAAACCTCTGGGACTGAGTGAGCAAAGCTTTAGAGGAGGCTCCCTGCCCTTGGAAACCCTGGAGCGTTGGGATGGCACAGTCCCATTGGAGGAGATGGAAAATTTGCCCTTTTGAGAGGAACTTCTTTATTGAAAAAAAAGAAATCAAAGAAAAAAATATTTATGCATGCATACAACAAGAAGTTCTTAGTGTTACAACAGAAATACTTCTGGCTGCAAGCATGCAGAAGACTGACTTTCTAACTCAGAAGAGAATGAAAAAAAAGCCACTGCAACACAGCATAACTTCAGAGGCCCCAGTTATATGTAGGCAAGAGCAAGAGAGCAGTCAAGGACTTGTGAAATTGGGTTCACACATCTTGGCTTGCAACACTATTTTAATCCAGATTGATAAGGAGAAAAAAAAAATCCTTGAACATGATTAAATTCCAGCAGAACTTACCAAACTTCGATACTGTCCCTGAAAGAGTTTTGAAGTTCTACTGTGCAAAGACTGGGATCCAAGGGAATCAAAAGATTTTATCCGATGAGATGAGGGCCGTGCACATACGGAATCACTTCCTAGCCCAATGTCTGTAGAGATGACAGCAAAATACTAGAATTGCAGAAATTACATACACTTTTTACACACCAAGATCAAGCTTGGGTACCTAAAGCAGATCCATGGAATTTGTGGTTGCTCAATACCTCTGAACACAAGAAATAAGATCAAATATACCTAAATGTGGATTTAGGTGGCCAGCCTTAAGCACCCAAATTTGAAAATCTTGGCCTAAAAAGAAAAAAAAAAAAAAGAAGCCAGAGGAACTCCAAACAACCATAAAAGGTTTTGGAAAAAAATTCATACCAGCCCTTTTCTGTTATGAAAACACATTCTGAAGTTAAAATATTTATTCAAACAAAACAAGATAAATTAGAATGTCAGTTAAAAACTATGCTTAATACCTACACCGATTACATGATTTCAGGTGATCTGAGCCATAATTCAATCTTCAGTCAACTCCCATTACTTGCAAGGGACTAATTTAATCTAATCTGTGACAGTGGCAGTTTCCTTTATACACATTCTTATGGAGGTCAGGAAGGGTGGGGAATGGATTCCAAAATTTTAGGAGGAGAGAAAGGACAGAGTATTTCTCATTTTCTATCAGCTACCAGTCCAATTAAAGAGTCTTAACAATGTTGATTATTTCAGTTGATAGTCAAAAGAAACTCAAATACATTATTTTTGCCTATATTTAAGCTAACTATATCTGTTTCTTTGCCCTCTTCCTCCTACCCACTCATTCTCTCTTTGATATCTGGATTTTGCTCATTTAGTTTTTCATCCACACCCTTTATTTCTGCCCATCCATCATTTAATTAAAAAAATAACTCTTTCCACTGCCCCTTTTTTCTACATTTGTCTCCTTTTTCTCTCCGCCAAGGCTTAGGTAGTTGCTAGGGGCAGAGGGTTGCTGTTTTGGTTTTCTGTTTTTTTAAACCTCTTCATTTGCTTCCCTTCCCAATAGACCACACAGCTGAGACCTTCTATCCAAAGGAGGAGTGCCGCCCACAGCTTTCTTTAGAGCTCCTCGGTGCTGCTCCTTCATCAGACAGCAACACAAAGTCACTTCTTATCTCAGCTTTGTTTGGGCAGCACTCCTGGCTCTAGTGATTCCAAACAGCAAGGCAATACATTTCATCCCAGCGCTGATGCTGTACTAGTAGGCTACCAGGCAACTCTTCCCCTTTCTTTGTGCCTCTCTACCATCGCCCCTGTTTGTTTGTAGCATGCCTTATGGACATTCGGTTGGTAGGTGGAGAAACAACTGTTCTCCTGCACATGGCACTTTCTCAGCAGCAAACTGAAACAGACTAACAGCTTGCAATCAGAGTCTATTCCTGTTGCACTTCCCTAGCAGTGCCATGTACAGAAACAAAAGGAAATGTAACATACCTACCATTCCATGTCAAATTAAATCTGAGGGTAAAACAGCTCATTTGGTGTGGCAGAAATGTAATGACGTGTATGTATGGAAAGAATGAATGGAACAGCAGGGAAGCAGAGTGCTGTCGAATTCATAGGATGCTCTAGTTCCTTCAGGAAGTTCTCCTAATACTCTTATCTTGTACCAACAACTCATCTTTATCTTTCAGAAAGATTATAAATATACTATGTTACAAATGCATCGTGTTTAACTGGTGCATTATTAGAGCTATTTTTCTCTCTTCTTACTAAAACATACATTTTATTCAGATTGACATCAACATATTAGAACTTGAAATCAGTGGGGCACTTATATTCCAAACAACTTCCCATGCTAAATTTATTTTTTTTTAAATCACTGTGTTACTATAAGAGCTTAAAATAGGTTTGGGGTTTTCTTCCATTTGTAGTAAGCCTAAGCTCTAATTTTTTTTTAGGATACACTGGGAGCACGAGGGACCAGACAACATTGCACAAGACAGAACATTTCACTTATGGATCACAAGTTTACTACCAAGGTAGTTGTCTTCGTTACTTTAGTACTCCTTATAGTCAACTGTAAAATTCCAGATATGAGGACTGTCCGAGAGCAAGCAATTTTAGAGAAAGGATAACAGTGACCTGAAATGTCTTTGTGATGCATATATCATCACGAAAAAAAAAACATATTTGCAATTTGCAGATGAAGAGAAGCAGCGCAACGGACATGTCACCAAATCCAGTGGTAAACCTGGAGGCAGGTCATCTCTGTGTTTCCAGATGGGAAATCCCTACCTCCCCACTTCCTGCTTCGATCAAATTTGGGTTTAATTTGTTCATGGTTTGTTTTTTTTTTAAATTCCCCCCCCCTTTTCTTTTGTGAAACTGAAAATTTTTTGATTTTCAAAAATGGACAAGAAACAATTATTTTCAGCCACTGCAAAAACAAAAAACAGGAGGCTCATCCCCCCCCTCCATTTTGAGTTAGTGGAAACAAATTAAATCCTGCAAAAGTGCGCCGTAGTGAAGTCATTTTTCCACTAAAACCTTTTGAAAACGTTTCTGCTAAACTTGAGTAAATACAGAGATTTGATGGCCTGCTGTAATTTGCATATTTAATGAATATGCATTGCCTCATTTGCATAGAATCTCACCACCTTATACCTACCACTTCTCTGGCTCCCCGCTTTCAACTTTCCCTTCATCCCTGATTCTCCTCTATCCCCCTGGAGTTTCTCCTATCTTCCTACAATGTAGTCTGTGATCATAGGACGCTGCCTGGAGTGTGATAATCCCCACCCCATGTGTGGTTATAGAAATACTGTTGGAGTGAGTGTTTGCATAGTAGCATTCTATCTCACTGACTAGTACTCGAGCCATATCCCTGTGCCTGTGGGTAGGCTAGGAACTGTGCTCTTGGAAAGGTCTGTATGGTTACAGTTTTTGACGGAGGCAGTGCGGCCTAATGGCTAGAGCACTAGACTAGGACTCAGGAGACATGGGTTCTATTCTCACCTCTGCCACTGGCCTGCAGGGTGAACATGGGCGAGCCACGTCATCTCCCTGTGCCTCAGTTGCTCCATCTATAAAATGGGGCTGATACTGACCTCCTCTGAGGTCTACTGAAAAGTGTTATATAATAGCTACATATTAATTATTATTAAGAACTCATTGGAGATTGCAACAGCAGTCCACCAGGACTAACCATTGATATACTGCCTAGAGTGCCTCCCACATACTCTCCCCATCAAAATAGGAAAAGCAACTGTTTGGAAAAGGAGCCAGCCTCGAATATTTAACAGCTCTGGACACTTCTACGAGTAAAAGGACAGTTCAGCTTGCATGAGCATCCAGTCTTTGTTCTCCCTTTTGAAAGATGAGCAACAACTTATTTCACACACAGACCACCACAGTCACTGGATGGTAGCAACTTTAAAGGAATACTGAAATGGTCTGCATTCACACTAATGACTTAGACTGAAGGTCAGCTGGTGACTTCACTGGAGCTATGCCGGTTTACACCAGATGAATATCTGGTCCTAAATGTTCTTACTAATCTACTAAACCAGTACAATAAAAATATTTTAATTAAAAAAAACAAAACAAAACAAAAAAACCTACAATTTTCCACATACAACAGATGAGTGTGGTATATTGAGGGCTATGTTGAAACTGCAATCTATTACTTTCAGAGTGGGGGAGAGGGCGTTTCCTAGTCCTGCTTGCAAGCTCAGGAGCTCTACAGGGAAGCGTGTGACCTCTGACTCAGTCTGCTGACAGACAGAAAGCCTATATAGTAAAGTGGTATGGATTGTGCCTCTCTGTATTAGGGAGCAGACTGTTTTGTGTCTCTGTTTTAGGGTTCTTGTGTTAACATTCTGATTTCTAAGAAATAAAGTAGTGGTACGTTGCTACTTTCTAGCAAGAGTATTTACATTTTTACCTAACTTCTGTGTGTTTATGCCATGAACATAACAATGAGCACAATAAAAATGAGAAATTGCATTTGAAGAGTTACTATCATAGTAAGGAAAACTCATTTACAACTGGACTTCTCTTTACATCCATTTATACAAAACTTTTCTCCTCTTAAAAGTTTGGAGTGTTTAAATAACGGCCTTCGTCCTTAAAGCTCATCTTCTCTTCCTCATTTTGATACCTAATATGATGACCTAATGATTACTTTGTAACATTTTCATGACAGAACAGTGTCCTGTCATAAATACAGGATTATGGACTCCATGTAGGTTCAGAAAGAAACTTAATAAGGAAGGAGAAAGTCTTTACTGGCCATCAGTCCAATCCTACAAAACTTACTCATGTATCATTTACTTCAATTAAATTAGTTGCACAAGTAAAATTGACCCGTGTGTGAAGACTGCAGAACTGGACTCAATGTAGATGCTAGAAAACATACAAAGAAACACACACACCGATCAGGTACTTTAAAAAACAAAAAATTAAAAACCTCCATATGTACTTCACTGTGAAACCTCCTCTAAAAACAAACTAGACAATACTGACAAATCCTTACAAGCTCCTTTAAAACAATGCAAGACTAATACATGGGAAGATGAAGAAAATATAAAGAGAAAGCATCTCTGAAAAATGACCATTGGCAGCAATTTTAGAAATGTCAATTATATTAACTTATTTGAGCTGCTTAAGGATGACATCATAGATCACCTTCCCCACAGTATGCATCAAAGCAGAATAGATTTTACTTACCTGCAGTTACTTTATTTAGAGCAACTAGGGAGCTGAGAACCTTGCTGAAGTTCTGTCCCTGATACAGATCATTTGCGTCAAAAGTCTGAAAAGGAACAGGAAAATAACATTAGGACACCAGTCACTGAGAAAATAATACTAAAAGCTAGGTAAGTCTGCAGTTACCAGTAAGGAGAAAAACAAACAAGCACATGTACAAACATTTCTTACCAAAGTTTTTTGTACTATGGTTTTTTTTAAAAGCTACAAGGTAAGAATTAGAGTGCATGTTTTTGTTTTATTTTAAACTAGAGACGGTACAGATAGTTCTATTTGGACACAGTGAAATATGGAAATGTGAGTTTAAGATATCTAGGGTAAATTATAATGATGTAGAATTGGTCCAGCTTTGGCAATTACAGTTTGCCTACCTAGATTTTCTCTAGTTTTCAAGCAGAAAAAGTTATTCTTCCCCTCGTATCTGATGGGGGATTATGAGGTTTGAACACACGCACCGATCGTCAGAGCCCTGGGTGCATGGGACCCCAGTAACGAGCGAGTGTTGCGGGAATGCGGAATCAGCGCTACGCTCGGCTGATGCGGCAACTTGTGGTATTGGACACCATCAGGTGGCTGAGGGACATCTATCTAGAACACATCACTGGACATCGGCAATACCAGGCAAGATGAGCTGGAGTGCCACTGAGAAGCAGTTGGGAAAGTAACTGGAATGCTCTGATGGATTATAACTCCTGAGGGACAACCTATCCTAAATGTTCAGTTACTGAGGAACAATCGACACTCACTGCTATATTTGTTTTCTACAACCAACTCTCTGTATTAAACTTTTCTTGAGTGATGTACCAGAATATTTGGATGCTAACATCTAAACTGCATCGTTAAATTTATTAATCTAAATTTGAGTTATTCCTGATTATGTACTATATGTATTGTATGACTTTTAAACCAACTTTGTACTTTTGGATAATTTAAGTGCTATACCCAGATGTACAGACACTCCTTCCTTAACCTGTGTATTAAATAATTCTAACCTTAGCTTCAATGAAATTTTTAAATCTGTTCTTACTGTACTGTTAAATGGCTGCTGTGTTTTACCTGAGATATGCTTCCACTACAGTGGTGACTAATTAATGTATGTATGTATACATATTATATACACTCAGACACACACACACACACACACACACACACACAGTAGTTCATAAAGCACTTTGAGAAAAGACTGTATTGCATAAAGTACTATACTATTGTGCATTATATCCATAAAGCACTGAAAGTGCCTCTGGTGCGCTACAAGACACGGAAGACGTGAGCCCCCAGACAATGCAGCAATAAAGTTTTCTGTTCTGAACAGTCAAACCACTGGAACTTAACAGCAGCTAAAGTACATTCAGAAAAAAAATTTTTTTAAACACAAACAACTGCTGGAGAGGAATCTAAATTCACAAAATCCGTAATTAAATATAATTATTCGGTAGACAAAACACACTTGAAACTTTGCAGAACTAGGCGAGGACATGAAACATCTGGATTTGCAGACAAAAATGACCCTGAACATTTGCTTGAAACGAATCCCAAACCTCATAAAAACAGATATTGCACATGACCCTATTCACATTGCAAGGCGTTACAGAATTCTCACGTGCAAGTTCACAAAGAGGACAACAATGCCAGCCCTCTTATAGTTGCTCTGTCTGGTATAAGACAGAGAGAAAATCTTAGTCTCCTGCAGCACAGCAGCTTTCATCTACAAAGTCAACAAACTCCTGTTTCTCTTGCTGAAAAAAGACCCACCCCACAGGCATGTCGGAAAGAGTCTGTCCCTCTGAAGAGAGAATTCCGATAGAAGGGAAATGAAAAGATCATATTGTTTCGGGGCAGGGGGAGCGAAGGAGAGAGGAATTAAGAAATGAGAAGACATGCAAGTCATGCAGAGTGAAATTTATCTCAAACGACTATTTATGGGACTGACAAAGTAGGTTTTTAGCTCAGGGGTTCCCAAACTTCATTGCACTGACCCCCTTCTGACAGCAAAAATTACTACATGACCCGGGCAGGGGGGAACCGAAGCTTGAGCCCACACGAGCCCTGCCGCCCCAAGCAGATGGAGGGCCAAAGCCCAAGCCCCACTGCCATGGGCGAAGCGAAAGCCTGAGGGCTTCATCCTCAGGCAGGGGGCCTGTAAACTGAGCCCTGCTGCCCAGGGCTGAAGCCCTTGCGCTTCGGCCCCAGGCTGTGTGACTTGGGTTTGGCCCCGGGTCCCAGCAAGTCTAACACCAGCCCTGGTGATCCCATTAAAATGGGATCACGACCTACAGTTTGAGAACCGCTGGTTTAGCTGATTTTCTAATAAAGGTAGAACAAATTTTGGAGGTTTTGTTAGCCAGGCCGTGTCCTAATAAAGAAAGTCTTTTCTAAAGGAAAAGGAGTACTTGTGGCACCTTAGAGACTAACCAATTTATTTGAGCGTAAGCTTTCGTGAGCTACAGCTCACTTCATCGGACGCTAGCTCATGAAAGCTTATGCTCAAATAAATTGGTTAGTCTCTAAGGTGCCACAAGTACTCCTTTTCTTTTTGTGAATACAGACTAACAGGGCTGCTACTCTGTAACTTTTCTAAAGGATTCACTCTATTTAAGATGTTCTTACCTGCACTCTTGCTTAGATTACCAAAAAATAAAAAAAAAGGTTGCCAAAACCATAGCTTGTCCTTGACTCTACGTACAGCCAAACAGCGTTCAGCTCCAGTTTAGCTCCACTGGTTGCTGACACCAGTTGTTAGCAATGGATAATTTTCATAATATAGTACAGTGGTTCTCAACCAAAGGTACACAGAGGTCTTCCGGGGGTACAGCAACTCATCTAGATATTTGCCTAGATATCAGTTTCACAACAGGCTACATAAAAAGCACTAGCGAAGTCAGTACAAACTAAAATTTCATACAGACGGTGACTTATTTATACGGCTCTATATACTATACACTGAAATGTAAGCACAATATTTATATTCCAACTGATTTATTTGATAATTATATGGTAAAAAAGAGAATTAAGCAGTTTGTCAGTAATAGTGTGGCTGTGACACTTTTGTATTTTTATGTCTGATTTTGTAAGCAAGTCGTATTTAAGTGAGGTGAAACTTGGGGTACTCAAGACATATCAGACTCCTGAAAGAGGGACAGTAGTCCGGAAAGACTGAGAGCCACTGGTGTAAAGAATAGAATCATAGAATATCAGGGTTGGAAGGGACCTCAGGAGATCATCTAGTCCAATCCCCCTCAACTAAATCTTTCCAGCCAGGGCTTTCTCAAGCCTGACCTTAAAAACCTCTAAGGAAGGAGATTCCACCACCTCCCTAGGTAACCCATTCCAGTGCTTCACCACCCTCCTAGTGAAAAAGTTTTTCTTAACATCCAGCCTAAACCTCCCCCATTGCAACTTGGGACCATTACTCCTTGCTACCACTGAGAACAGTCTAGATCAATCCTCTTTGGAACCCCCTTTCAGGTAGTTGAAAGCAGCTATCAAATCCCCCCTCATTCTTCTCTTCTGCAGACTAAATAATCCCAGTTCCCTCAGCCTCTCCTCATAAGTCATATGCTCCTCATAAGTCTTGAAGACCCTCACATCCCATCTTGTAGTCAAGGCTCAAGAGCTCTGCATGCCTACAGAATCAAGCTGTTAGTCAGCGGCTAAGTACTAAAATCCTCCAAGGAAGTACAACTTGTATAAAATATCCCAGAGAACCTCTCTTTAAATATCACCATACCAGAGACAATTCTAGGACATCTAGGCGTATTTAAAGTTAGAAGAAATAATAAGGGGCTCTCAAGTATCCCCCCAGCTGTGAGTCTGTGATGCCAACTATGAAACATGAGAGAAAGTATTTAAAAAAACAATATCTACATATGTAATATAAAATGTAAGTGAATGAGACACTGCCAACCTCTATAAGAAGCAAACAGAGAATTTGTTGATTTTGCCCTTTTGGCAAAGTTGCATTTTAAGTTACAGAGAAAGAGAAAAGGACACCGGGATGACACAGTATTAGGAGGACGGCATAGGTTGTATATATTCTGCTGGAAATCAACTTGTTGATGTGTTTTGGGTTTTTTTTTAATTTGGCATCCAATTTGGAAAAATAAAGAGTGCCAAAAGAGTTACAAAGATTCAGGCTTCCTGCAAGTATCTGTTTACTGTGGTAGCTTTTAAGTGGACATAAATTACAAAGTGTAATAGAAGTATGAAATTACAGTGTACTAATCCTATAAGAGGATCCACAAGGGCAGACTCTGACTCCCACACCGAGTCCTATTGACTTCAATGTGAATATAATTTGTGCTTTCAGAACTCTTATTGGACTGGGGACTCTAACAATAAGTAGACATCAGAAATGCTTCATAACCTGGTACCACAAGGAATGACTGCTTTATTAAGGACAGTAATTAAATTAAAAGGATGGGAGGGTATTGCTTACAAATAGTGACTCAATTTCAATTTTCCTAAACTTTTTTTTTGTAAAGTAAAAAGTAAGTCTTTTGCTTATAAAGATGAGCCCGTGTCCATTATACACTGAGGAACAAGAATTCTGTTTCTGTCCTTCCATGTAAAACAGACTTAGGCTAGCAGCATTTATGCCTCAGAAAGACATTAGATCAAATATAAAGAATTAACTTCTCTTTCTTAAAAATACAGTTTAAAAATGTGGACAACAAATTTATGCAAGTCTAAAATAAAAACCATAAAGTATATTTAAGCTCACCTTCATCGTGGATTCTTCTACAGCAAAAAGCTCCGCACCAAAACTAGTTTAACTCAAGAATAACAGGAAGTAAAAAAGCCTTAAGTTTCCTGTTATGCTGAGACTTATATGGGATACCGGGAACAATTTAATGGGTTATCCCAGCATGCATAATGTCGTCTAGAAACTGTAACTAGGAAGCAAATCTTGTCTGTATGACTTCACAGGAAGACAGACAGACAATGAGAGGATGGAGGAAGGTTTTGCTTCTGAGTAATATATAATTTTACTAGAAGGGAAGCAGCCCTTATAAAGGCTGTCTAGCCATGACAAAACACAGTTCCTAACCTGTTCAGTAACTGCTGTTCTTTGAGACATGTTGCATGCGTCCATGCCACTCAGTGTTGGTACACCCAGCGCTGGTACACCCAGCGCTGGTACACCCAGCGCATGGCCATCAGAAACTTTTTCCCCTCAGCGGTACCCGTTCGTTGGATCAAACTCCTCCTGCTGCCAGGCAGCATTAGGCCTTAATCCCCCACCCCTCCATCCCTTCTTGCTGCAGCTCAGATACAAAAGGACAGGCGGATGAATCATGAAATGGACATGTGCAACACATATCAAACAACAACAGTTATGGAACAAGTTAGTAACCATTTTTAATTTGAGTGATTGCACACGTGCATTCCACTCCTGGTGACCCACAAGTAGTAAGAGCAGGAGGTGGGATCGGGGTCTAGATTGGAGAAAAACTCATCCAACTCTAACACAGTCTCTGGAGTCTTGAGCCACAGCATAGTTGGCAGTAAATATGTGGACAGAGGACCAGGCTGCTGCTCTACAAATGTCATCAACTGGAATTTGCGCCAGAAAGGCTGCCCAGGCTGACTGTGGCCTCGTCAAATGAGCTGTGACTCTGTCTGGCAGAGCAATGTTACCCAAGTCATAGTGCATGCGTATACACGATACAATCCAGGAAGAAAGTCTCTGGGTGACTGACCAACATCTTATTCTGTCCACCACTGCTACAAACAGCTGGGAGGATTTATGAAAGTGCCTGGTTCTATCCAGATAAAACACTAAAGATTGCCTGACATCCAAAGTATGCAAAAGCTGTTCCTTTCTGCTCACATGTGGCTTTGGGTAAAATACGGGCAAATAAATTGCTTGGCTGACGTGGAAAGAAGAAACCACCTTTGGGACGAACTTCGGATGAGGACGCAGGTAAACCTTGTCCTTAAAAAAGGGACTGTATACGGAGGCACCAACACTAATGCCCATAGCTACCCTACTCTTCTGGCCAAGGTTACAGCCGCCAAAAATACCACCTTCATTGATTGCTGCAGAAGAAAACAGGGGAATAAATTCACATGGAGAACCTAATTCTTGACAATCCTAAACTTAGATCTTTGTCTCTGAGAATATAATCTGACTAAGCCTTTTAAAAATCTTATGCACATGTCATTGGAAAATATAAAGTGATTGTCCACTTTAGACTGGGACACTGAAATAGCTTCCAGATGATGGAACTAATGGCAAAACCTTGGTGTTTCAGATATAATAAGTAGTCCACAATATGTTGATTTTGATTTACTAGAAATCAGAGGTACTTCCTGTGAGCTTAATTGATTGCCACAAGGAAATAGACATCTTTTAAATCAAGGGCAGCATATCAGTCCCCAGGATCCAAGGAAGGGATAATATAAGCTAGGGTGACCATGCAAAACTATCTTCTTTAAGAATTTGTTGAGTTGTTGCAAGTTTCAAATTGGCCTGAACATTGGGTCCCCTGGGAGTAAATGGGTAGGGCCCTTTCCAACCTCACAGGCTACATGCGGACGGACAGAAGGCCAGCCTGCCTGCAACCTCCTGTTCTGCTTACCAGAGAAAAATCCTCACGTGGCTCCTCCTCCCCCTTTATGGAGCAGAGTTCTCCTTTATATTGTCCAGCTAAGAGTGTGGGTCAATCATGAGGTGCTGATCAGCTGATTCCCAACACCTCTGCTTCCCGTCCCTCCCTCTTCCCTCCCCCACCCCAGGGCTATTAAAGGGGTAGATCATCCTGTTACAGTATCATTTAAGTTTAGAGGCATAATGTTCCTGTCAGTGTGGCTGGCCCCTGTAAATAAATTAGTTCCAGCTCCCCTGTGACAGCACAGGTGCTCCCATTTAGCCAATGAAGAGGGTCGGGCAGCATCAGAAGCTATAAAGGTCAGGAAGAGACCCAGAGAGTCCTGGTGAGAGTCATTCAGGAGACTGGAGGAGCTCTCTGGAGAACGCTGCCGAGAGTAGCAAGTTCTGTGCAGACCCTCCCTGGGAAGAGGGAGGAATTGGCTAGGAGACTATATGTTTGGGACCTGGGAGAAGGATGAAGGCAGGAGAGCAGCAAGAGGAATTTGCTGTTGGCACACCCAAGCCTGAATCAGGGCCACAGGGCTGAAGACGGAGAGAAGCAGAGGGAGTTGCTCGCTGGCTCAAAGCAAGAGAGCCACAGTTAAGGGCAGAGAGGGCTAAAGGCTGGGGAGCAGAGGAGACATCTCCAGGGCCTGAGAGCTGAACCCAAGCGAACAGTGAGGGATGCTCCCCTGGCAAGGCTGCTCACAGCAGAGAGGTAGTCCTGCTGGGAAGAGCGGGTTTGCACTTCAGTTGAAAGGACTCATGTGACTGTCATAGTACAAGGACAGGAGAGGGCTGCACTGGAGACTCAGTGTGCGGTGACAGACACCAGGGCTGAGCTGGAGGGCCAGCACATAAGCGATGCCAGGGCTGAAGGCTGCATGCAGAGGCAGTACCGGGGCTGTATGTTGCATTCGGAGGCAGTGCTAGCCCATTAGGGGCCCTATTTTGGGGAGCCCCCCATACACACAACACATTAAAAAAGTGAATAGGGGACCCTTGAGCTGCTCAGGGTCCTAAGTAATCGCTTAGTCTGCTTATGCCTAGCACCAACACTGGTGATGTGTACTTTTTGGACTATGCTGGGGGAATTCTGGACTATGGTTATGGGACCTTTGTAATAAATCAAACCCACCAGAGCTGTATTTATATTTGGGAAGACTCTGGGGACTTTTTCTGGAGACTCAGAAGAAGGGAAACTGAGGCACACAGACCTGTCATGCTGTAGCTTACTGCAGGAAGATGCTTTGGATGGGGCCGAACAATGACAGTCCCATACTGACATCCTGAACATTTGTAAATCTGTTGAGGTTTCTGAGGTCCAGAACGGGTCTCACACAGTCTCCCTTCTTGGGTATCGGGATACATCTGGAGTAGAACCCCTTCCCTTGATGTTGTAGAGGAAGTTCCTCTAGAATCCTCCTTTTGTGGGAGGGGAAAAAAATTGTTTTTTTTTTTTCTGCCACAGAGTTTCTTGTGAGAGATTTCAGAGCAACAGCCATGTTAGTCTGTATTCACAAAAAGAAAAGGAGTACTTGTGGCACCTTAGAGACTAACCAATTTATTTGAGCTGTAGCTCACGAAAGCTTATGCTCAAATAAATTGGTTAGTCTCTAAGGTGCCACAAGTACTCCTTTTCTTCCTGTGAGAGAGGTTCCCAAAGGGAGAGTGGGGGAGGGGGAGGGGAGGGAAGTCAGGGGACGTGGTGGGAAATTGGATTAACTGTCTGATGGTATCTAGTACTCAGTAATCCAAGGCAATCTCACACCAAGCACTGTAAAATGATGAGAAGCAGTATGAATTGCAGAGAGGTGTGGGGTTCTCCAGGGTCAAATCAAAATTGCTGTTTTGCCAAGACAGTAAGTAACAAAGGACCCTGCCTCTGTATGGAGGCCTTTTAGCAGGAGCAAACCTGGAAGAGGCAAAAGACTAGTATCTTCTCTGAGACTGGGTGCTCTGCACAGAGGGAGACTGTCTGTCATACCACACCTGGTGGTACCATTCCATCAATTCCTTTAAGTTTCAGTTTTGCAACCATACTCCCGCCAGAACCCAGCGGCCCCCAAAATCCTAATTAACTACACACTAAGAAATTATAAGAAGAGAGGAAAAGGAGCTTGTTGACGTAAAAGGTAGTTCCGTTTAGTTCTCTGTGATGGCAGCAAAAGAGTTGAGGTGGGCTGATGGTGCACTCCTTTAGTGAGAGTGCTAATACACCTACTGCTTCCCAGCAAAAATGGCTTTTCTATATGGTTCTGCAATTTGATGGTAGAGGTCCCAATTCCCATAAGAAAGACTACACAGAGGCCCTTAAAGAGCACTCTCTCATCCAACACCAGAGATCACCATAATTCTATTAGCAACAAAGGTGGCAGCACAGTTATGGTGAAACTGTGAAGATAAGATCCTTGGACCAGAGTATTTAAACAGAACTATTTCCTGACCATTAAGCCCTGGTTTTTAAATCAATATAACTGATTACACAAAATGTTCATATTCCATGAATACAATCTAATCAATAAAACTATTTTAGCATTAAATTTGTATACATTTTAAAATGTTGTAGTGCAATTCCCTTTTGTGACGCAACAACGTTTGTACACAATGTGTGCTTCTGAAATGTGATCACGAGGACAACTACCTTAAAAGCATTCTTTAATTAGCTCTTGCAAAATATTGCAAGTCTCCAGTACATCATAGATTACAAGGCTGGAAGAGAACTTTGGATTTAAATAGAGGAACCTCCAGTATGACACAGATCATAGGACTCCCCTGAATTAATTCCTGTTTGTATCAGAGCATATCTTCCAGGGGGAAAAAAAAAAAATCTAGTCTTGATTTAAAGATTGTCTGGAGAATCTACCACAACTCTTGGTAACGTGGCCCAATGATTAATTACCCTCACTTTTAAAATCTGTATCCTTATTTCTAGTCTGAATTTGTCTAGCTTCAACTTCCAGCCACTGGATTTTACTATATCTTTGTCTGCTACACTGAAGATTATCATCAAATATTCCCTCTGTAGATACTTGACCTGTGACCAAGTCACCCCTTCTCTTTGATACACTAAATAGAGTAAACTCCTGGAGTCTCTCACTGTAAGGCATGTTTTCCAATCATTCTCGTAGATCTTCTCTGAACCCTCTCCAATTCGTCAACATTGTTCTTACGTTTAGACACCACAACTGAACACAGTCAGGGTGAATAAAAAACAATGATTTTTTTTTAAATTTTTAAGGATTTTTTTATTTAAATTGGATTTTTTAAAGATACATTATAGCTCAAAGATAGCTCATCATTGAATATGGATTATAAATTCTAGTTTATAGTATGAGACAATATATTCTTGTAATGTTTAAGAAAAGTTTTGTAAATGAGTTCCAATAGTTCATGGCTTAGGAACCCAATCTTACAGGGTTCCAGGGGCTTCTGTATACATTTGGGTTAATCTTTCTATCTACTCAATGAGACTCGATGCTCAGTCTAGAAGATACCAGAGATGCTTAGTTTTGCAGTTCTCAAACTGTGGATTTGGCCCTCCGGGGATAACATGCTTGTTAACAGCAAAAATTATTTTAAATGAATATACAGAGGTGAGAAATAACAGACCTCAACCCTATTGTCCCTCTGCAAGTTTCTGTAAACAGAGTCAATCCCTTACCTCTCTCAAAGTGCAAAGTTTCAAAAACTTCAATGAATAGAAGATTGCTGGGGGCGGAATAGAGCTGGACAAAGAGAAGAAGTCTGGAGATAAATGTGAGAAGGGAGGGACAGGCAGTAGAAACAAAAGTGAAACTGTTTGAGCGCATATTCCAGAAGTCTTGAGGTCTTTCTGAGTGTAGCCTTCATTGATTTGAGATCTACCATACAATTCTCTCACCAGGAAGGAAAACTTATAATGGCAGCAGGCCGTAAAAAAGACCCAGTTTGGGAATATTTTAATGAAGTTCCTCTATCTGTAGGTAAGACAGGCGTGTGTGCAAAATATAAATGCAAGGCCTGGTTGCCGGAATGAAACAACATCATGAGAAGTGTTCCTTCTCAGGAGGAACCTGCGTTGAAGACGATGAAAGGAACAGGTCTGAACATGCAGGATCTTCAGGTTGATAAACTTTTTTATTTCATGTTCCTTTCTTAAGGACTGCCTGTCTTCCTTCCGGACTATTCCTGAATTCTCATGTTTGAGCAAAAAAATATAGTTGTTACTCTATGGTACTATTATTTTAGATGCAGATGTGAAAAGAAATAAATAGCTGAATAGACAGATCTTCCTTTTACAGTTTCACTTTTAAAGCAGTGCTGAGTGTCAGTCAATGCAATGAGTAATACTAAAGGAGCAGTATGGTAATAATAATTAAACAACTGCATTGACTTGTTTTGTTTAGGAGAATCAGTCCTCGACAGAATTCTGAAGACTATCCACCTTCAAGATCACCATTCATTTTCTATAGTTTCAGAGTTATCTGCCAATGATAGTGTTTCGGTCACATCATGTATGTCATGTAGCCATAGTATATCACCTATAGCAAAAAGAAAAAAAATCTCCATCACCCAGAAACAACCATAGATAAGTTTGTGATAAGAACCAGCAGATTACAAAAAGAGGTAACTGATGAAAAAACTCCCCAATTTGTTTATGCAACAAACTCTCCTTTCCATATGATTGAGAACCCACACTTCATTAACATGGTTCAGTCATTCAGACCAGGATACAGTCCACCCAAAAGAGCAGATGTCGCAGGCAAATTGCTGGATAAAGCGTATGAAAGAGAAATTGAGAGTGTGCAAAAGATCTAGAGGGTAAAATTGTTAACTTGAGCCTTGATGGGTGGAGCAATGTTCACAATGATCCTGTTGTATGTGCTTGTGTGACAACAGAAGAAGGGAATGTCTTCCTTAGAGAAATAATCAATACATTAGGATATGCACACACTGCAGAATACTTACAAGAAGTGGCAGTAAAAGCCATAACAAACTGTGAAAAAAAATTCAAATGTCTAGTACACAGCTTAGTCACAGACAATGTTGCAAATGTATCCAAGAGGAGAAGAAATTATTTAGAGGAAGAGTCCCAAGCTAATAAAATACGGTTGCAGTGCTCATTTGATGCACCTCCTAGCCAAAGACTTCAGTGTTCCAGAAATAAAGGCTAACGTTGTTGAAATTGCAAAATCCACTTTGCAGCAGCTACTCTGAAAAAAGTGGGAGGAACCAAGCTAACTCTCCCACAAGACGTGTGATGGAACTCAGTAGTGGACTGTTTTGAGCACTATCTCAAGAACTGGCCTAATCTGATGACAGTTTGTGAACAAAATCATGGAAAAAATAGATGGCACCGTCACAGCCAAAGTTCTCAACACTGGGCTGAAGAGAAATGTCGAACACATGCCGAGTACCCTGAAGCCTATTGCTGTAGCCTTGAACAAAATGCAGGGAAACAGCGGTTTTATTGCTGACGCTGTTGAAATTTGGAGGGAACTGAGTGAGATCTTAAAAAGAGAAATATACAATAACAGAGTTAAATTACAAGCATTAAACACACAAATGGGACAAGCACTATCTCCAGCTCATTTTCTTGCAAATATTCTCAATACTCGGTACCAGGGTCAAACCTTAACTGCTGAAGAAGAGTTGGCTATGACATCAACATCCAGCAATCATCCCTCCATAATGCCAACTATAATAAACGTCAGAGCTAAGGGTGAACCATTCAAGAAATATATGTTTGCTGATGATGTTTTAAAGAAAGTCACACCAGTGAACTGGTAGAAGTCACTTAAGCACTTGGATACAAAGACTGTTGAAGTGATAATCTCACTTTTACCAGCAGTAGCATCTTCTGCCAGTGTCAAAAGAATATTTTCTTCCTTTGGACTAATTCATTCCAAATTGAGAAATTGTTTGGGACCTGAAAAAGCAGCAAAGCTTGTTTTTCTTTTCCAGATTATGAAGAAACAGGAAAATGAAGGTGAAGCCGACTGAGTTAGCTGCAGAAGCCAATATGTTAAGTTTCTTATGTTGACCTGGCTGACATAGTTGATTTAATTTTTGTTTTATTTTTTAAAAAAGTATTTCATTTAACTATTTTAGTTCAAAACAATTCTAACAAAAACAAACCTGATTTTAAAAAACTTGAATGTTTAACTAAATTCAAAAATTCATATGCTTGTTTTGTTAAAATATTACAGATTTGCTGTTGAAGAAAAAGAATCCAGAATACATCACTGTTTTTTGCAGGGATCGGCAACCTTTGGCACGCAGCACTCCAGGGTAAACCCCCTGGCGGGCCAGGCCAGTTTGTTTACCTGCCGCGTCAGCAGGTTCAGCCGATCGCAGCTGCCACTGACCATGATTCGCCACTCCAGGCCAATGGGGACTGTGGGAAGCGGAGGCCAGCACATCCCTCGCCCCGTGCCACTTCCCGCAGCCCCCATTGGCCTGGAGTCAAGCCAGTACTCTATTCGGCACAGCATTCTTCTTAGAGTGCCCATGACGGTTCACCCTCCTGGTTCCTTCTACTGGTAATGGTAGCTCCTTCAGCTCATTACTGATGTTCATCCCTAGAATCCCTGGGACTCCTTCTCCCATATTGCTCCCTTCAGAGTCTTTGACTTTCAGGATGAAGATGCATTTCCCTGGCAGTGTCTGACCCATGTAGTCTATGTCTGCTTCGAGACATCCCACCACTGGGATTGCCAGTCCATTAACTGCTGTTAGACGTACAAACTGTGTGCTGTGCATGGTCAGCTCCTTGTCTTTCAAATATTTTTGAAAATGCGACTCAGTAATGGTGGTGACTTCTGAGCCAGTATCTAACAAACATCTGGTCTTCACCCCTGCTATACATACTTCAGCAGTTAGACAGTCTCCAAATGCTCGCTTGCAGAAGTCCCTAGATATGCTGGCATTGCCCACATTCCTTTCAACACTGTATGCAGAGTGATTTCCACCAAGGAGAAGCCTAGGAATCCTTCTGCCACTGCTTGGCCTTCTACTGTAGATGGACCACTCACCCCTGGTGCCCCATTGGTTTTCAGTGCCTGGGACTCTGTTCTCCTTCTCAGTGGACATTGCCGGCCAGTATGCCCTGGCCTTTCACAAGTGTAACATATGTACCTTCCCAGCTCATCCTTTAGTGGGGCTCTTTGGGATCCCGGTACCCTTGGATACTTTGACATACTAATGGGATTTTTTTCTTTCATTAACTCAGTCATCACTTTTATCATCTCCTCCTGTTGGACCACCAGTTTTTGGACAGCCTCACTTAAACTTTCCCGTTTTAACTGTGTTTGGGGCAGGGCCTTTCCCCCAGCAGCTGCATTCACTAGGCCCCCACTTAGTGTAT
Source organism: Chelonia mydas (assembly GCF_015237465.2). Classification (NCBI taxonomy): domain Eukaryota; kingdom Metazoa; phylum Chordata; order Testudines; family Cheloniidae; genus Chelonia; species Chelonia mydas. Next base: position 107,221,587 of record NC_057849.1, on the reverse strand, counting down.
GGGGGTTAGGCTTGGCTGTCTCTGTCACAGGAACTTCCTCTTCTTCTGACCAAATAATGGCAGCCTGCATGTGTTCATGGAACTTCTTACTGGGCTCTTCCTTAAACCTCCTTTCCATTTCACGGCGGAGGGAATCATCCTGGAGCCCCAGCACTAACTGCTCTTTCAGAACCGTATCTGGGTCTGGAACTCGTTGAGAGTCTCGCTGCTCCACTTTGCTCATTCTCTCCTGGAGGTCATATGCATATGCCCGGATAGTTTCACCAGGCTCCTGCTTTCGCTCAAAGAACTCCTTTAGTCGGGTTCCAATAGGTACCTTATCTCCATACACTTCCAGGAGGAGTTCAAACACCTTTTCCACATCTTTTTTGTCTGCCACTGCCATGAACTTTACTGTGGCCTTGGCCTGGCCCTTGAGGTGCTCCTCTATGAAGTCCACATGATCTTCTTCAGGTACTCTTAGCACACGCAGAGCCGCTTTCACAGACTTGACCCACTCCTCTACCGTAATGTCTCCTGGTCTAGTTGGGAAGCCACCAAACTCCGTGACCTTCCGCTCCCGTGGGACATAAACAGTAAGGGGTTTCTTAGTTTCTGCTGCCTGTTGGTCTATTACCGCCTTAGCCAGTGATAAGGCTTCTCTATGTTCTGTTCTAGCTTGTTGTAATGCCTCAGCTTGGTCTGACAATCTGCGCTGAAGTTCAGCAAACTGGTCCCGTAGTGCTTCAGTTCCAGCCATGGCAGGATTCTGGACCAGGCCCAGACAGTGCTACCAGAACTCAACAAGTAAACCAATGGGGTGGACCCTCTGGATAGGATCCTGTTTGTGACGCCAATTATGTAAGCGGAGTAATAGTCCCGCTCTTGTGGGGAACTTTCCTGGATTCTGCACTACCCCGGTGAAGTGGGCTAGCGAAAGGATCTGAGTCCTCACTCCCACTTCCTTTACCCAGTGGCCTCCCAGCCCTTGAGGACTCCCCGCCCTTGAGGACTCCCCTTCCTCTCTCCTGTCTGGCAGAGTCCTCGTAACCCCAACAAGGCTGGGCCCAGGATTCCTGGGGGGCTCAACCCCCAACCCTGCTGTGGTCACCTAGGACAGGGGCTAGGGTGTCCAATCCCCCTTCGAGTCTAGCCTGCAGAGCCTCCTGGCTGAGGTGTCTCCCTGTGCTGGGCCCACTGCCCAGGGTCCCGCCTCGCTCTCCCCAGCTGCTCACAACACCCGGCTCTGGACTACTCCAGCCCCAGCTCCAGCTCCAGCTCCACTCTCTCTCAGCATGGCTGCTGCTCTGCCTCCAGCTCCCTGGGCTGCTTCTCTGGCCCCTCTGGCTCTGGTTGCTACAGCTCTGCTCCCAGGACAGGTCTGCTCTGCAGGCTCCTTCTGTGACTCTGCTCCCAGCACCAACCTGCTTCGTGGGCTGGTTTTCTGGCCCCTTTGGCTCTGGTTGCTGCAGCTCTGCTCCCAGGGCAAGTCTGCTCTCTCTGGGCTGTGCCTCTGGCTTTGGGGCTGCAACTCTGCTCCCAGGACAGGGTCTACTTTCTCTGGATCTGGCACAGCTCTGCTCCCCAGCTCAGCGCAGGCCCCTGCTTTCTCCTTAGCTCATCCCCACTCTGTCTGACCCCGGCAATTCCACCTCACACGGAGGACGGGACCTCTCTGGCCTCCTGACTCCCTGATTAGCCTGCCCGCCCTGTCATTCAGGCTGACCTGGAGCATTGGCTTCTCCCCATTGTTCCTGGGGGCTGTCAGTCTCAGGGTCCTGATTCCCCATCGACTCTTCCCCTTGGAGTACTGGGAGCTAGCAACTAAAACACCCCCACTGAATGTTAGTAAGGGGGCAACAGTCCCCTTACATAATTCATAGAATCATAGAATATCAGGGTTGGAAGGGACCTCAGGAGGTCATCTAGTCCAACCCCCTGCTCAAAGCAGGACCAATCCCCAACTAAATCATCCCAGCCAGGGCTTTGTCAAGCCTGACCTTAAAAACATCTAACAAAGGAGATTCCACCACCTCCCTAGGTAACGCATTCCAGTGTTTCACCACCCTCTTAGTGAAAAAGTTTTTCCTAATATCCAACCGAAACCTCCCCCACTGAAACTTGAGACCATTACTCCTTGTTCTGTTATCTGCTACCACTGAGAACAGTCTAGATCCATCCTCTTTGGAACCCCTTTTCAGGTAGTTGAAAACAGCTATCAAATCCCCCCTCATTCTTCTCTTCTGCAAACTAAACAATCTCAGTTCCCTCAATTATCTATCATGACTCCAGACCCTTATGCAAACTCACTGCTTCCCAAGGAAGAGCTCCCCCATCCTGTAAGTAAAGTCTGCACTCTTTGTTCCTAGATGTTTGACTTTACATTTGGCCATACAACAAAAACAAAAAAACATAATTTGCTTGGGCCTATTTACCAGGGGACCCAGATTGCTCTGAGTGACCTGTCCTTTTCATTATTTTCCTCTCCACATTGAAAACTTGCTCTGGTGGCTGAAACCAAAGCAGCAGCTAGACTGAAGCTGTTGGGGAAAAAAACCTCAACCTTTGAAAATGCTGACACTGAGAAAAAGCCACCAAGATTAAAACTCCCTCTCAGAGCCTCCCAGAATTCCTATTCCTTCCCAGGCTTTTTATTTTATTTATTTATTTATTTATTTATTTTTTGTTGACCAGCTGTCTTGGTGGCTCCCTGAAAGCCACTTGTTCTTCCTCTGCTCCTGCAGATGCCACTAATGCAGCCTGCCTTAGGGGAAGACCAGGTGTGCAAGACTGTAGCCTAAGACAGAAGCCCCTCTGCCCAAGCTTCTCTTTCTTCCTCTACCACTCAGATCAGCATTTGAGAAAACAAATGTAGCTGGCCTCTTTTAGCCAACAAGTGACAGCTCCCACCTTGAATAGCACATTTCCCTTCTAGGCTGCTCAGAAGGTTAAAAACAAACAAACAAGGAAAAAAGGGAACCAAGACAACAGGAACAGAGACAGGGGAAAGAAGAGATGGTGATGACAACTTGCTGGGATATGGCATGAGGAACACTGCTCCCACCCACATCTGCCAATTCGCTGCAAAAAGTTGAGAATCATAAGATTTTTTTTTTAAAAGAAAGGGGGGGGGGAAGGGGGGGAAAGGCATTATATGTGATTGGGAGGCCAGGCAGCTTCAGTGTAGGAGTGCCATATGGTTTAGTAGCAAAAAAAATATATTAGTATTAAAATGTAACGTTGTTTCATGTGTGCAAAAATCAGAAGCGGGGGGAAGGAGAGAAGACACGGACACCTAGGATAAAATCTAACCCAGATATAAATCCAGTTCTTCAGAGGTAAAACTTCATTGCATTAACGCATTGCAAAACCTAAACAGTTTTCATTCCAATATTTCGTAATACATCTTTAAGAAATCTACAGGAGTAGGCAATACAAATACAGATTATGTAGACAAAATGTACATATTGGTACACATTAAACAAAAATTCGAGGTACTGTAGTGAGGTGAGAAATTTCTTCTTTTTTTTTTTTTTTTTTTTTTTAAAGCCATCTGAAAATCTTCTGCTAAAGCCCTTCCCAGTCACAGGGTGGATAAAAATGAATGATTTAAATAAGTAAGTACATAAAAATTAAAAATAAATCTGATTTTTAAAAAAATTTAAATTAAATACAGGTCTATCTTTAAAATAAACCTATTTAAAATTAAATTTGAAATTAACAACTCATGTTAAGGCCTAAAATTATTATACATTTATTTTAATAACAAATTAAATATAAAAAATAAGTAATACATTTGCTGTCAAGCTTTAAAAAAGTCAAACCACTGAACTAGTAGAAATCACTGACACGGAGGCCCATGGTGACAACTGGCAAAGGGTTCACCACTCTTTCCAAGCAACTCCTGTCTTAGACGTGACAAACTCACTACGCCTAATACATCACTTTCATGGTATTTATCCACAAAAGGCAGCATGTGAGGTCTCTACTGAAAGGTTGTACCTTATCAATACTCAGTCATTGTGAGATGTGTGTATGAGCAATATTTAAGGAATAATGGAACCATATTGAAAATTATGCCCTTATGGTCTTGGAGTGAAGGTGAGTCACCAGGGAATAATGGTTCAATGATGGCCCATTTGAGTTGTCACCCCTCCCTGGCTAGCCGATTATCTAAAGTATTGCTCATCTGTCTACCTTTGCACCAACCCAGAAAAGTCAATGGAAAACCAGCAGACTATCAACATCAACACCACTTGGAAGTGAGAAGGATGACATGACAGTGAGGGGGATCCCTCTGCGTGAATAAAAGACAAAACTACTTCAGGATATCACAGGATGGAGAAAGACACTACAGATCCATTCACTGAGGAAGTACCTTCATGAATGGGGGCGTTTCATGAAACACTGGGTCCTAGCTCCTTACAGCAAGCAAGCACTGCAAAGACTGAACTTTGGGGGTGAGAATCTACTTTATTAGATAGGGAAGGTAACTATTAATACATATAGGACCCAGTTCACATTTTATTATTTTGTTCTGTATGTAACCATTTGTATTTATCACTCACATTTGTTTTGAATCTCCATTCTTTCTTGAATAAATCCCCCCACCCTCCCTCTTTTTTTTTTTTTTTTTTTTTTTTTTTTTTACACACTATAATTCAACTCAAGTGCTGGATGTATGCAGGAGTGGTGGTCTAAGGTAAAACTGGGATTTTTGGAAATATAGGAATTTCTATGGGTCCCTCCAGTGATTGGAGGCTGGACATCACAAGGGGACACTCTGAAGGGGTTCTGGGACTGGGAAACCTTGGTTGTCAACCTGTAGGGAAAAGGCAGGGCTGGTATAGCCCAGAGGAGAGTGCTTGAGTGACTGGTTGTGTTAGGGAGCCAACACTCAGCTGGCACAGACAAAATCCCCTCACGCTGGTGGGTGGTGGCAACAAGGTCACTCTTAGGCCTGGGTGCCCCAAGAACCATCACAACTTGCATCTGGAACCAGAGTCTGTTGAAGAACTAAGTCAGCTTTTGACAGCAGTAGCCTCTTCTGCAGGTGCAAAGAGAACGTTTCCTTCATTTCATTTCAGTTGATTCAACTATTCAGTTCAATTATTAGTTCATTCAAACTTTAGAAATCAGCTGGGAGTTGAAAAAGCAAGAATGCTTGTTCTCCTCTTCCAATCTATAAATCAAAATGAGGCCTGAGAAGATGACATCTATGGAAATTTTGAAAAGCATGGTGACCAGTTCAATTCACTAGATATAAAATTAGTTTTAAATGGCAAACATGTTTTGATAAGAAAAAAAGATTATGTATCAGCACATTTAAGATAGTTTTTAATCGATTAAAAACTGAAATGATTTTATGCATTTTGAGCTGGACACAAATCACAAGTAGAAAATTAATTATCTAGTATATAAGAAATGAATCATTCACCATTTTCTTACAATCAAAAATTGAAAAATTAAGAATCTGAATAAATCTAAGAGATATAATTGCTTAAATCTGTATAAATAGTATATCAACCTTGTTAAACAAAAAGTAGCACCAAATTTAGTGTAAAAGCTATATTTAATTGCAAATCACATGTTTTAATGGTTACCATCCAATGAGAATCAACCCTTTTTCAGGAAAGTAACTAAAAAGTACAAATAAAATTGAGGATTTAAATGAAGGTTTCCTGATTGCTGATTCAAATCATGATTAAAACTGGCAATTTAAATCACTTTGATTTCTGCAAGTCACACTGCCAAATCCCAAGCTACTTTTCCAACTGTCTTTAGCATTAGGACACTAGCTATATCAATTATGTGGCGCATATTTTTAGTTTTAAATGCTAAGTTATATTTTATTGTATACAGAGTGGCAAACTCCAGGTGAAATTTTAACATTAGTGAAAGTACTGAAGGCACGCTATACAACTTGCATTTGTGAACTCAAGCATGGATGGCTCCAGAAAATGTAATTTTGGCAGACTTCAGGTAGTATCAGATTCCCCTCTCAGACGCGACAAGACAACTGCCTAGGTTTTCTGAATCTTTGTTTCCAGCTAGGCCCTTAAAATGGCACTGTCAGGTTTGCAGGAGGGCATTCTTGGTATTTTAAAGCAAGTTCTTAGTGGACTTTCTTTGAAACCTAAAATGGAAAGAATCTTTCAAGAATATTTCAAGTCTTACTAGACTTAGAGTTGTTGGAAGAGACAATCAGACATACTATAAAAATCAGTGAGGAAAGGTTTGAGAATGCAACTGCATTTGTACTTTCACATGAAAAAAGCCTCAGCATCTTCAGGCACCTACCTGCTCAGCTAATTATAATAAACTAACATTAGAGTCACACCTTAATCCTGATGCATTGCAAATTGCTTTATAAAGTTAAAATGGTACCCAGAGGGATAATCTCATCCACCTCTGAAATGTAGTTAGGATAAAATACTGTAAACACTTAGCAGTTTACAACAACACTACAAAATGATTTAAGGCAAGAGTTAAAGGATATTTTTTCCAGGTGGAATGTGGGTTGTCAGAATGCAATTGCCGGAGTTGTAATTTGACCAGAACACTGGGGCTCAGAATCCTCCTCTTGCAAACAAAAACGTGTGCACTGACTGATTTCTCAGATGAGATCTAAAACTGAGGTCCTACCACTTGCACAAATTAAACAGTGTCTTGAGCAGCTCAGACCCTCCTGACACCACGCTGTGGAATTAGTTTAATACTAACTCAAAGGAAAGAATAACACATGCAGAATCATTAACTCCATGTCTTGCAGCACACCCAGGTGTGCCTTGGAGGTCTCCTGCAGAGCAATGACTCAGCCTCACATTGTTTAGCTTACAAGATGGTGGCATGACTGCACACATATCAGTGAGTCAACATGTATACAAGAGACTCTTAAAATTGATTCCATCTTTAAAAAAAAATAATCTAATTTCCTTTGGACAGACAAGTCATCAGACCTCAAATGGCCTTCACTCCATGAGGACAACATTCTGAACAAACAACTGTTACCACATCATCTTGCTTCACAAACCTTCTAGAAATAGAAAACAAAATAAATGACATTTCTATCATGTATTTCTTATGCTTTTGTAAACAGGCATTCAAAATAAAGTATTGTGCCTCATAATGACTGTCTATTTCACCTTGGACCACACTAAGACAGCTGTCATGCCATAACTCTCCCGGTACAGTTGATGTTTTCTGGCTCAATATGTTAACAAAATACACAAATCCTGCCAACCTGACAGACACCAAGATAAAAATATGATTGAACAGTTAAGTATTTGAAAAAAAAAAAAATGACCATTATAGTGGTGGAGTGTAAGGAATGCTACTAGAAGTCAAAGGTACTTCTCTTTCCTAAAGATGCAGGCATGGATCCTACTTTAGGTTTTGGTCCACAAGAAGGAGTTAAAAACTGGGGGAAGAGACAGAAGTTGTTGGCCAAACCAGATAAAAGAATAAATGGACAAAAATCTGACATCAGGAATCATAACATTCAAAAACCGGTAGGAGAACACTTCAACTTCTCTGGCCACTCAGTAAAAGATTTAAGGGTGGCAATTTTGCAACAGAAAAGCTTCAAAAACAGACTCCAAGGAGAAACTGCTGAGCTTGAATTAATATGCAAACTAGATACCATTAACTTGGGTTTGAATAGAGACTGGGAGTGGCTGGGTCATTACACATACTAAATCTATTTCCCTATGTTAAGTATCCTCACACCTTCTTGTCAACTGTCTAAATGGGCCATCTTGATTATTACAAAAGTTTTTTTCTCCTGCTGATAATAGCTCATCTTAATTAATTAGCCTCTTAGGCAACTTCCACCTTCTCTGTATGTATGTATGTATGTATCTTCTTACTATATATTCCATTCTATGCATCCAATGAAGTGGGCTGTAGCCCACGAAAGCTTATGCTCTAATAAATTTGTTAGTCTCTAAGGGGCCACAAGTACTCCTCTTCTTTTTGCAGATACAGACTAACACGTCTACTACTCTAAACCTAAAGTTGTTGGAAGTAGAGCAGAAATGGAGTAAGTTACAGTACTCTGATGCATTAAGTTGAAGATACTGAGATCCCTTTCCCTTTTCTTTATTTAAATGGAGTGTCTGGACCTGGGCGTGTATCTGCTTTGATGAAGTTTTCACTTGTTTAACAACTGCATGTACTGGGAAGCAAAGCTAGGCACTTAATTTAGTAAGTATAATTTTTTCCAACACATTGAGAAAAGAGGTAAAAGGTCCTACCGGACTTCCCTCTACCCTCCACTAAAAGGTCTCAGATCACAGCAACTCACCCGCAGCTGGACTTTTGGAGACTGTTAGTGCTTCTTCGCAAAAAAACCAGCAACAAGTCCCTTGAGAGTGCTGTAAAATCTGGTCTCTAGCCCAGAGAATGAATGTGCTGCCAAGACAGCACAAGTGATAAAAACACCTATGCTGACAGAGAATGCAGAATGTGTATGTTAATATTAAACTTGTCCGTAAGCCTTTTGCTAAACACAGGCTGCCACCTTAACATCAAATGTTATATTCAGCCACTGCATGGCACAAACTTAAAAGCACATGGAGGCTATGACCAACACCATAATTTGTATTAGATACAGAATCCTAGTTCATAAAACTCCAGGCCAAATTTTTCAAAACGTAGGCACCTAAACTTGGACTCCAAAATACTGAGGCTCCTCAACAGAAGTGGCCAGTTTGTCAAAAATATCAAGTTGCAGGAGGAAAAGGGATGAGGATGTCGGTTGCTTTTTATTAAAGACCTCTGCTCAAGAAATCATCTCTTGATGCTGGTAATCGTGCTAGCAACCCACCTGCATCCAATTTCCCTTGTTGGGATAAGCTGGAGGAAAAAGATTATAGAAGGGCAAATCTGGTGTTCTCAGACTCTCTCTCAGATTTGCAGGCCTGGGCATGGGACAGAAATTGAACTGGTGGCACTGTCTGATTATTCTCATCTGAAATAAGATTAAGTTTTAATGCTCGTTCTTCTAAATTTATCATCTGTCTGACAGTGTTGACACATCTGCGACCCCTGGCAGGTATGGATGGAGTCCCTCTTGAGTAGCTGTATTCATTTTTATGTAAGGTCCCAGAGGCTAGTTTTGAGGAATTGCTCATCTGCCCCAAAGTTTCTCCCATGTTGAGTACCCCCGGGTTTGCAGCTTGTCAGCCATCCTGTTCAACATGTATAAGAGGCCATTGGAAGGGTTAGCATGGAGACACAGGCTATAATGCCTTCAGCATGTTGACAATAACCATGTATGCCTGTATCACCTCCAGTGTCTGTACAAGTTTAGAGAGTCTGAATGACAGCAAGCTGGCTAAAACTCAATCCAGACAGGACTGAGGTAATGCAAGAAGGTTGGGGGAAGCAACTCGAATAATTGGAGAGGAGTATGAACATTATCCTGATTGAAGGAGTACCCACACACACACACACACACCCCGACTGAAGGAAAGACATGTCTGTAATTTAGAGGTCTGTGTTATACACTGGCCTTCTTCTGGATGCAACTGTCGGGCCAAGAGCACTCACTCTGTCTCTGTTAATTAATGACAGAATTAATTCTATGTCTAAAAAGCAAGACTATTTCTGTGAAATTTTCATGACCTTATTTCCAATCTGAAAGCATAAAGCAGTATGAATCAGGCATTGGCAGCTACCCAGAGATAATGTCATATCTGTTCTATCAATTTTATAGAAATTCAAGATTTCTTCCAATGTCTGGATAAGGTTATAAAACAAATGTCTAAATAAAGTTGGAAAACAAGGGGGGAAAAAAATGCAAAACAAACACACACAGGAACACAAACAATTACAAAGCCATTTTTTAAACACAGGTACAAAAAATTTGGGTTCAGAAAAAGAATCATGTTACCTCAAACAGACCAGCTATAACTGTAGCACAAATCAAAACACATGACTGGACTCTGTCAATCGCAGACTCTTAAGATTAGAGAAACAAACCACCCAGCTGGTCTCCACCAGTGAGAGAAAACAGTCTTCTTGATCATTCAGTTCAGCATGCCCCTCCTAAATACAAATATGCCCAGTCATGTATGTACATGCTGTTTCTGCAATATAAACTATTGTTCATTAGTGGCTGAGCTGAGGGAAAAACTCACCATACTTTTATAAGGGCCAGGAGTCAGAATACAGATTCTGCTACGGACATAAAAGAGGAAACTTTAAAGCTATGTTTCAGGAAACCAACAATTAGGAAGAATGGTTAAAAAAAAAAAAAAAAACCACACACACAGAAACAAGAAGTTGTCTCATTCTGGAGGGCTTTAAAAAAAATTTAGATTTGTTCCACAGTGCAAAGAATGGGAACATATCAACTAGACTAAGAGTAGTTACATATTCACATCTCAAACACAGGAACAAAATATTTGCCATAATGGATCAGAGCAGAGAGGCAGTTTAACTTCTCTCAGGGTCAGACTGTGGCCACAGATTTCTTGTGTGACCTTGAGCAAGTCACAGTCTCTCTGTACCTCAGTTCCCCATCTGTAAAATGGGATAAAAACACTTTCCCACCTCACAGAGGTGTTGTGAGGATAAACACATTAAAGTTTGCGAGGAACTCATATATTGCTGTAGGGAGGGTCACATAAGTACTTTATAAATAAATAAATGTGAGCCCCTTACTTACACTGGTGGGTAATTACACATGCAAACAGTCCCTTTAACTTCAATACAGCTTCTCACGTGGGTAACTCCGCTTCCCAATTTGAGTAAGAGGCTCACATCCTGACCCCCCAAGTAATTTTACTATATATTAAGATATCTTTCAATGTATCAACAACTGTGGAAACAAGAAAAAGGAAGATTAAACAGAATTACCTTACTGTATATAGAATCACAGAAAAGAAGGGCTGGAAGAGACCTTGAGAGATCACCGAGTCCTGCAGGGACGCATGACCAAGTAAATCTAGACCATCCCTGACAGACGTTTATCTAACCTGTTCTTTAGAACCTTCATTGACGGGGATTCCACAACTTCCCTTGGCAGCCTATTCAGGTACTTAACTATCCTTATAGTTAGGAAAATTTTCCTAATGTCTAACCTAAATCTCCCTTTCTGGAAATTAAGCCCATTACTTCTTGTCCTATCTTCCACAGACATGAAGAACAACTGATCACCGTCCTCTTTATCACAGCCCTTAACATACATGAAGTCTTATCAGATTCCCCTATCCCTGCGTTTTCTTTTCTCAAGACTAAATATGCTCAGTTGTTTTGTTTTTAACCTCTCCTCATGGATCAGATTTTCAAAACCTTTTATCCTGTTTCCCTCCTTTGCACTCTCTCCAATTTGTTCACAGTGTTCCTAAAGTGTGACACCTAGAACTGGACAGAGTACTCCAGCTGAGATCTCACCAAAGCTCAGTAGAGCAGGACAATTACCTCCTGTGTCTTACATATGACACACCTGTTAAGATATTCCAGAATGACACTGGCTTTTCCCCCCCAACTGCACCACACTGTTGATTCATATTCAGTTTGCGATCCACTATAACCCCCAGATCCTTTTCAGCAGTACTACTGCCTCGCTAGTTATCCATTTTACAGTTGTGCATTTGATTTTTCCCTCCTAAGTGTGGTTCTTTGCACGTGTCTTTATTGAATTTCATCTTGTGATTTCAGACCAGTTCTCTAATTTGTCACGGTTGTTTTGAATTCTAATCCTGTCCTCTAAAGTACTTGCAACCCCTCCCAGCTTGGCATCAGCTACAAATTTTATAAGCATGCTCTCCACTCTGTTATCCATTCAATAAAAATATTGAATAGTACCAGACCCAGGAGCTGGCACCTGAGGGATCCCACTAGATACGCCCTCCCAGGTTGACAGCGAACTATGGATAACTACTGAATATGGTTTTTTAAACCAGTTGTGTATCCACTGTATTGTAATTTCATCTAGACCGCATTTCCCGAGTTTGCTTATGACAGGGGCTCTTCAGAAGTGAATATGTGGCTCCTTGTATAGGCACCGACTCCCGGGCTAGAGCTACAGGCACCAACTTTCCAATGTGCCGGGGGATTCTCACTGCTCAACCCCTAGCTTTGCCACTGGCCCTGCCCCCACTCCACCCCTTCCTATTCCCTCGGGAAGTGGGGGAGGAAGAGGGAAGTGCTGATCGGCGGGGCTGCCGGTGGCCGGGAGGCGCTGGGAGCAGGGGTCAAACTGATGGGGCACTGCTGACATATTACTGTGGCTCTTTGGCAATGTACTTTAGTAAATTCTGGCTCCTTCTCAGACTCAGGTTGGCCATCCCGGGCTTATGAGATCATCATGTTGGACTATATCAAAAGTCTCACTAAAATCAAGATATATCACATCAACTGCTTCCCCCCAACCACTAGGCCCGTGACCCAGCCAAAGTAGTAAATTAGGTTCATTCGGCATGATTTTCTCTCGACAAATCCACGTTGGCTACTATTTAAGTGGGCAAACTTTTTGGCCCAAGAGCCACATCTGGGTGGGGAAATTGCATGCAGGGCAGGGGGGTGGGGTGTGTGTGGGCGGGGTGCGGTATGCAGGAAGGCGCTCAGAGCAAGGGGTTGGGGCAGAGGAGGAGTGTGGGGTACTTGAGGGGGCTCAGGGAACAGGGTTGGGGTGCAGGGAGGGAAGCGGAATGCAGGAGGGGGCTCAAGGCAGAGGGTTGAGGTGCAGGAGGGGTGCGAGGTGCAGCAGGGGGTTCAGGGCAGGGAGTTGGGGTGCAGGAGGGGTGCAGGGTGCGACAGGGGGTTCAGGGCAGGGAGTTGGGGTGCAGGATGCAGGAGGGGTTCGGGCGCCACTTACCTGGAGCGGCTCCAGTGTGGCAGCAGCACGCACCGGGGCCAGGGCAGGTTCCCTGCCTGCCCTGGTCCCGCACCACTCCAGGAAGCAACCAGCACCAAGTCCCTGAGGCCCGTGGGGAGAGGGGGGGCATAGGCCTCCACGCGCTGCCCTTGCCTGTGGGTACCTCCCACAAAGCTCCCATTGGCCGCGGTTCCCCGTTCCCGGCCAATAGGAGCTGCGTGGGGCGGTGCGTGCAGACGAGGGCAGCGCATGGCGCCCTCTGCCCTCCCCCACTAGGGGCCGCAGGGACATGGTGCCGGCTGCTTCTGGGAGCAGCGCTCCGCCCGCGGTGCCATAGGGGTGGCAATCCCACGGGCCAGATCCAAAGCCCTGAGGGCCAGATCTGGCCCGCAGGCCGTAGTTTGCCCACCCCTACTCTAGGAGCTTACAAATTGACTGTTTAATCATTTGTTTTAGGATCTTTCCAGGTATTGAAGTTAAGCTGACTGTGCTATAATTCCCTAGGTCACCTTTTTCCCCTTCTTAAAAGGTAGGTACTATGGTTTTCCCTTTTTCAGCCCTCTGGGACCTCACTCATCCTCAATGAGCTCTCAAATATGGTTGCTAACAGTTCTGAGATCAGCAAGTTACTTAAGTACCCTAGGATGAACTTCATCAGGCTCTGCCAACTTGATTACATCTAACTTATCTAAATATTCTTTAATCTGGTCTTTCCCTATTTTGGCTTGCATTCCTTCCCTCTTGTTGTTTGTGTTGTGTCTGGTCACCATTACACTTTTTAGTGAAGACTGAAGCAAAAAGAGGCATTAAACACCAGAGCCTCCTTGATGTTATCAGTTATTAACTCTCCTTCCTTACCTAAGCAGAGGACCTGCACTTCCCTTAGTTACTCCTGGGAGGATTCTGTGCCACTGCGTGCGTGCAGAATTCATGTTCCTCTGCAGAATTTATTTGCTTCCCTGCAGAAAATGACAAGGAACCAAAGGGAAGCCATGTGGGGGTGGTGGCGGGGTTGGGGAAGCATAGTTTGGAGGTGGGACATTGCCCCCTGAAATAGAGGCAAGGGGCGGGGGGGGGGAATGCAGGGTCACATGCCACTGTCCCCCCACCATGTCTGCAAGTGCACAGATGCCCTGCTGAAGGAGGGTGCTGCTCGGCTCCACTGATTCTGCAGCTGGACAGCGCCTCCTGGGTCCTAGCGCCGGTCATACTCCCCTTCTATGTGCTGGAAGCCATCCTGTTTTCTGCACAACAGTGAGTGCCCGCGGTGGGGCAGGGTAAGGGGGACAGGGTGAGGAAAAGAGGCAGTGGCAGGGAAGGAGGGTGGGATAGGACAGAAGGAGGGGGATGGGGATAGGGACAGGGTACAGTGGGGAGGGAAGGGGATAGAGGAATTGCACAGGAAAGTGGGAGCCCAGCATGGGGTGTCCCCACAGCGGCAGCAGCAGCTGGGACTCTCCCATTAAGCAGGCCCACTGAGCCCCAACCAGCTGCACCCAGACCCCCACCCCACCAAGTCCCACTCCCCCAGCACCCCAGACCCCCCAGCTGAGCCCCATGCCCCCAAATCCAGACCCCTCCTGCTGAGCCCCAACTACCATCACCTAGACACCCCTCCAGAGTCCTATTGCCCTTGCACCTGAAACCCCCAATGAGCCCCTGTGCATCCAGATTCCCCGCAGCACCTGGACTCCCCCTGAGCCGCCCACACACAGACTGCCCCACACACAACTCTCTCAGCCCACACCTGGATTCCACCCATACTGAGCCCTCCACACGTGGATCCAGATGGGCTGAGCTTGCCTGCCCTCACCTGGTTCGCCTGGCACAGAGGGGCAGGGCCCTGGAATGTTTCTGGGGCAGGCCCAGCCCTTGCACTGTGTCAGGGTTGGGTGCAGCCTCACCACCAAGTCCCCGTCCCGGGGCTGAGGCGGGGGGGAGATTTCAGGGTGATCTCCCGACTCCATGCAGCCAATGGCCTATGCTCCCCATTGCCATGCTGGAATCTCCACATTTATTTATTGACAAATAAAATTTACAGAATTTTGCAGGATTTTAAAATATTGTGCGCAGGATTTTTACTTTTTTTGGTGCAGAATTCCCTCAGGAGTACTCAGTCTCTCTCTTGCTCTTAGTGTATTGTTACCTCTTCTTATTGCCTTTGTGACCCTGGCTAGGGGTAACTCATTTTGTGCCTTCGCTTTTCTAATTTTGTCCCTATTGGCGTTATTCTTTTGTACTCCTCTCCGCAAATGTGTCCATGTTTCCACTTTTGGTAGGATTCCCTTTTGATTGTCAGGTCATTAAAGAGCTCCTAATACAGCCATATTGGCCTCTTACTCGTCTTCCTGTCTTTCCTTCAAATAGGGATAGTTTACTGTTGTTCCCTGAATCTGCTGCTCTCACTCTTTCCTTTCCTTAGAATCATTACATCTATAATTTCATGATCACTTTCACCCAAATTGCCTTCAACCTTCAGATCTGCAACAAATTCCTCACTGTTAAATCAGCATGAAGTCTAAAATGGCTACCCCCTGGCTACTTCCTATACTTTCTGAAACAAAACATTTAGATTAGTAACTAGGGGGGGAAAGGAAAATTATTTTCAAATTTCTGGAATAGGACAGGATTGGTTTATGAGGAGATGAAATGCATAAACCCTGACAAATCTAGAACACGGGGAAAAGGAAAGCTATTTAAAGGACATTTTAAAATGCAGCAATAATCATACCAATACAAAAATAAGTGTTACCGAACAGTCTTCTTGCAGATAGGAAGAATTCACTGTGTTCAGGAAACAAATTAAGATCCTTGTTAAAGTGCCAGAAACTAAAACAAGAATAATTATTGCAGGAACTCTATAGTTAATGGCTGTACAATTTTCATTTAGAATTCTGTTTTGGGGGCTGTATGTTTCTTCTATTTCTAGTGTTGGATCCAGATGAAATTTGGCATGCAAAAGAGTTGTGTGCTATAATCCACTAAGATGGTTTAAAACTGCTTATAACATCTTTGAACTACAGCTATCCAAAAAAAATGACTCCCTCCCCCCTTCTATCCACAACTTACAATTTTGTTTTCGGCAAGCTTGACTACAGTTACAAACACTTAATTTTGCAGGTACTTGGTATTTAAAATGTGGTCTAGGCTCATTTGCTATTTAAGTAAGTAGTTTGGAAGAGCAAACTAAAAAAGTTTGGGATAGTTCAAAATAGTTTCCTGAAAACCCCAAACACTAAAGCTTGAAGGACATGATAATGCAACCCTTGTGAAACTCCTGCTTAAAAAAAAATCAACATCTATGGTTTTACAGAGGAGACTTTTGGTGGGTCCCAATAAACTAATTATGGTACACAAAATAAAAAAAATTCTCTCTGACTCTATAATATAAAGCAGAAATAGAAGCCTTCTGGCTAACAAAATCTTCATTACTCCAAGAACCTTTCATGCTACACGGTTAAGCTTTCACACACATGCCAATCAAATAGTTTATATGACTCTATTGAGGTGTGGCAGTTAGGAAACCATGAAGAGACCCTTGGGCTATCAGATAAGGAAGGCAATTCCCAAAACACCTGTGAGTCCAGGCAGCAAAGTGGCAAGAAAACCCACTCACCTAAACACCACTGTAAGAAAGACAACAACATTTCATGGGTAGGACCAACGGTCTATTCAGTTCATCTGTGAAAAGATTTATTTCTCCAACAAGTGACAGACTCTAGGCAAAGTTTGATTCCTCTCTGCTCACTGAAATAGCAGGCTGGACTGATGAGACAGTGGCTTTTGGTAACTTTAGGCAATTTAGTTAAGCAGCCATGACTGAGTTATCCCATTGGACTAGGGCTTGCTTGTCAACACCTCCCAGAATGGAAATAAGACCATTATTAGAACAATTATATTTACTATTGCTCCAACTTGAACAGAGAACATTTCATCTGAGCCATCCTACTCCCTTTCCAAGTAAATTCATATCTTGCATTACAGCTATCCATTGGAGATGGAAGAAAGAAATCCCTTTTAACAAGTTAAAGTCTCAGAGATTCACAAGAAAAGGGCAATTCATCAGTCTCTAAGTCTTTGGTCCAATGTGTTCTGGCACAGCTAAGGAACAGACGTCAAGTCCAAAACTAGGAAGAGGCCCAGGGAACAGCTGCGAGGAAAAAGAAAATGGCTGCTCATGTACAGTCCCTGGCAAAGAGAGCAGTGTTGGAGAAAGGAGTTCCCTGGCGGTTGACTACTTTGGCTGCCTTCTCTACAGTCAGGAAGGGTCTCTCAAAGGCACTGCACAAGTAGACTCAGAAGGATGATGTTCTGAGGTGGGATGACCATGCTCTGGTCCAGTTTCATAACTATGAACAGGTTCCAGCACTACAACGAAAATGTGGGAAACGGTAGAGTTTTGAAAAATGAGATGCCAGTGAATGTAGGAAATTAACATGATCCGGTTCTTCCAGAAGTGAGCAGTTACCAGAGTTCTGTCAAGATTTGAGATGGATAAAAGCTGAAGGACTGCATGACAGAGGTACGAGAGACAAAACAGCAGTAGCTGGAAAGCAACTGGACACACGAAAGGCAATTTAGAAGTCTCTTGAGGCAAGGAAGTTCACTATGGACACTGACTAAAAGGAAAGGGTGTCTGACTGCTGAACCACTGGGGAGCAATGTAACAGTTACAATTCAGAAAAGGGCAAATTCAACTAAGATGCCAAGAAATACTGAGCTAAGAGAACTGAGATCATGCCTATATCTAGTGATAAAGTTCTCCAGGGAATTTTATGCCACAGTTTATGAAAGAGGAGAGAAATTCAGAACTAACTGATTAAAATCTCTGGCAGATTACAGTGAATAGAAAGAGCCAAATGGACACACACAAAAACTGTAGGACCTTAAAGAACTACTAATCCATTTTCCAGAGGATACTTGGGGGCAGTGTTGCACTCTAAGTAGGGAAAAAGAAAAGGAGTACTTGTGGCATCTTAGAGACTAACAAATTTATGTGAGCATGAGCTTTTTTTCACTTCATCGGACGCTGAAGTGAGCTGTAGCTCACGAAAGCTAAATGCTCAAATACATTTGTTAGTCTCTAAGGTGCCACAAGTACTCCTTTTCTTTCTGCACATACAGACAAACATGGCTGCTACTCTGAAACCTCTAAGTAGAGAAGACTTTCCTGAGCAATTGGCTATTGCAATCTTCTTTAAGAGCAAGTCACCCATAGCTCTGATTTGTCAGCTGGTAGTTTTTATAATTTGAAAAAAACAGTAGGGAAGGTGAAACCAATATCAAAACCCCAGTTGAAGGTAAAGAACACCATCAAGTGAGGTAGATAATTGCATAGAGAGTACACTTATAAATCATTGATGAAGATACTGAACTGAACTGGACCCAGAACTTGAATTCACATAAACCATTTAGAAAATGTTGACACGGGTTAAACTCTAGTACTTCTTCAAAAAACAGCTACCAGTCAATGTCAAGATGAGCACTGACCTGGAAATGGTAAGGGACAGAGGAATATATAAACAAGAATTATCAGAGAAATAACTCCCTATATGATCTTACACTAACAAGTGTAGGTGGGGTGGCTTGGGTTTTTTGGCGGCGGGGGGTAGCCTACATCACAATTGGGGGGTACAATTGTGATGTAGACTACCATTTACAACAAAGGAAATTAAGGCTGAAACACTATCCTGCATTAATTCCACCATGCCTAGGAGTGATCTTACAAATTACAGGCTATATATTGCTCTTGTTTCATAGACACAGCTGACATTAATGGGACTTCTGCAGGTGATTCAGGGTTATCCTTTGACACCAAATACATCAAAACACAAGAAAGCCCTACCGGGGAAAAGGGAAGTCATACTGCAAACATATAGTTTAAATACAATTTCAAAAAAGAAAAAAGGAAACTAATGGAAATGCATGAAACTATTATGTACTTATAAAACTCTTACCATCCATCATGTAAATCAACATGAAGGCATAAATGGCTAAAATATTCAGTCATTTAGTGAGCCAAAACAAGAAACACGTTAGACTGATCTCCGGAACACCCACAGAACTCTGATGCAACTCCATTTGAAGTCAGTGCTATGACTGAGATCAGAATATGGCCTCTAATGCTAAAAGGAAGGGGGTCACAGTAGAGTAGCTAGCATGTGTTGCTGGAGCTACATATTAAATAGGAGACCAGGACTATATGATAGGATAGACTAGGTGGGATGTTAAGGTAGCGTTGAAGAGTGAAGGGAGGTGGCACTGGAGAACAAGGGGTCACACTGAGGCCTGGTCTACACCTAAAAGTTAGGTCAACCTAGCTACATCACTCAGGGGTGTGAAAAATTCACATCCCAAGAGACAGTTAAGCTGATCCCCAGTATAGATACCGCTAGGTTGATTGACGAATTCTTCTGTCAACCTAGCTACCACCTCTTGAGACGGATGGATTTAGTACAGAAACAGAAAAACCCCTTCCATCGCCGCAGGAAATGTTTACACTCCAGCCACGTAGCACAGCAGTGCTGCAGCTGTGGCACGATAGTGCTTGTAGTGTAGACAGCCTGAGTCAAAAACCATTTGTGAATCAACAAGCTACTAGGGCAAGAACCCCATTTTAGCAAAAACACAGAGTAGATCCAGATAGGACTTAATTTTCCATCAAGTCTTAGAAGCGTTCAATAGGACATCCAGCAAGATGCTTTGTAAATGTCAAACTCTGCCACTGTACCCCGCACCATCTGAGATGGTGTACTCTCTCATTTGAAGTGGGAAGAGAAACAGAACTATGCAGTAGCAATTAACGTCAAGCTTACATACAAAGTGAGGTAGCAGAAGAAGGCTCGTGTGTCTGCAACACACTCAAAGGACTACACTAGAATTTAAATATGCGACGCTACCAAGTGTTATCTAACACATACTAACTAACCTGTCTTAAAAGTCTAGCACAGACAAGGCACATACGCTAAATTGGGAGAGTTAAAACCTAGGCTTCCCTCTGCAAGTAGCTTGGCAGCTGGCAGAATAAGCGCTCTGAAACATCAGAATTTTAACTGAAGAGATTGCAGGAGCATTATGGGATCACACTGGGAGGATTAGCTGCACCGGTGTACATACAGACTAGCACAGCAGTGGTGTAGAATGACCTGCTGCAGGATACAATTATGGTGAGACTTGTCCTGGGCAAATGCAGTTGCTAGCAAAGTCTACACACCATTGAAACAACTTCTGCACGTGAGCACCAAGTGAGTTTCAAGTCTGCCAGATACCTGGAACAGAGCTGGCAATACCAATTCCTCTAACATGCCGAACGCGTCTACGTTTAATCCTACTCCTCCTCCTCCCCAATTCAAACTATCAGGAGTTAACAGCTTATTATCTATTCTCTTCTTGTTCTGTGCATGTGCAATATATGCTTAGGGACTTGGACAACTTTCCAAAATCCTATAGGTTGCTCTCATGTGAAAAAGCAAAATGACAACAGATGAGACAAATAAAAGAATGAAATTGCTTAGGAAAACATCACGGAAAAAACAAACAACCCTAGAAGTAGGTTGAGAAGCCAAACAATAAGTCATTCCAATAGGATGCTGCTGGAAACTTTGATTAAATCAAAAGCTTAGCTCCGGCAAAGTGGAACTGTTTTACAATCTCTGGCTACAGACTCAACAGTTGGTGTTACAAATTACATCATCATTTTCCAGAATGATGGCCACAACTAACTGAATTAGGTTCAGAAGACTGAAATTCCAGTCATTTCACAGATAAGTTATTTCAGATAGCTATGCTGCAAACAAAAACAAACAAACAAACAAACCACAGTACTATGGTACAAATTTCCTTTAATGTGTCTTAACTACAATTCTGGCAAACATACATCTCATGTTAAAATTCTTTCTTTTCAACCTTTTGGAAGCTGCAGAAAAGGGTATTTTTATGTGCATTCATACTGTGTTTAGCAGCCTGGAAGATGCCAGTCGGATACACAGTAAAAAGATGAGCGTAAAGTCAACATTATTAAACCATTTTCAGCGGGTGCTCAGTGCTCAGCTAGGTAAGACTGCAAGATTGAATCAGCATGCATAGATGGTGTCTGAGACGAGCCAAAGGAGATTTGTTTCTAACCTGAAACACACCTGGAAAAACCTGTTCCAATTGTCTGCAGCCTCATCTTACACACACACACACACACACACTCACTCTGATGACCTGGAGAGAACAGAAACTCACGAAATAAGTAAACCCAGAGGTGGGGTAGCAAATGCTGCCCTCTGTTTATTTCAGGAATACTATTTCAAACTCTGTTATACCATTGCTCACATGCTAGCCACTGGCTTGCTTTAGATATTTTTATTTTCGTGCTGAGTCTATGGCTCAGCTGCCTATTCCTTTCCTCTCCTACAATGGTTGTCTGTGTCTCATTCCCCTTATCTAATCAGCACTATTCCCTGCTTGTCTGTTTCCCATGCCATGGCCCATTAGACAGTACTCTCACTCCATGTACAGGAGTACTGAAGACAGGAGTCCTGCCATCTGTGGGGAAAAAAAGAAGGATGTGGCAAGAAGGAAGTGGACTGGAGGGACACAACATTCAAGGCAATCAAGTGAAATTGGACAGAGCATACCCATGAGAGAGGAGTGAAAACAAGAAAAACTGGCAGGTTGGGAAACAGTGCATATGGCATTGAAAGGAGACAAGTAGGGATAGTTAACACAGTAAACCAAGATATCACAGTGCATGGTCATAACAATGACAAAGTCATTTCTAATTTCTCCGATTTAGAAATCTAGGACAATAATTTGCAAAAGTTCTCTAAAATATCTGAAGTGTGGGTGAAAAGAGCCAATGACGCACGAGGAGGTTTTGCATACAGCCACGCATCTGCTTTGTGCATGCACTCATGGTATTTACATGTGAACAGTAGGCATGCAATTGCACATGCAGGGTTTTGAAAAATCAGATCCATAAACAGAGGACTCCACAAACGCAAAGCTTGGTTTTTAAAGACTGGTTGTGCAGTATAAGCATTTGCTTTTCCACAGACATAAGCTACATCTAGAGTAGCCTGCATACATTCCACACAGGAAATGGCACACGGCCCAATGTTCCGTGTACAATGATGTAATAGGCTACATGCAGTACACCACCTGAAATACTGACTGCTGTTCTTGACTGCTTTGTTCTGCATTTCACTGACTAAAGCAATACATAGGGCTTTGAAATTTTAAAATATGATTTCTCCAACTCGGATCTAGTGTGTGTCTACCGTTTGTGATGCATATGTTGGTGGATCCCCAATCTGCTTTTTAGATAATCACATAGCAGCAATGTCCAAGAGCACTTTTTACCATCTGCCCCTGGCTAGGAGATTGTGATAATGTCTTTCACATATGGACCTTTCTTTTGTGATCCAGTGCAAAAACTGCACGTAGACAAGCCCTGAATTATAGGCTGCACTTTGCTTTTTCCATCTAATATTCATAATTATGAGTGTTTGTACTTTCAAATAATTTGTGGTATACTATACCTTCTCTCTCATTTCTCTCTCTGCAAGGAAGTCATCCTTTCCTGGAGTCCAGAACATCCAGACTGCTCTGGAGCCAGGAAAATATTGTTTTGAAGATAATAGCAATACAAATAGTTTGGTTACAATCATTTACTGCATTCTGAAATATCTGTTGATTTCCTTTGTGACTGGAGGTTCATTGCATCTAAAATGCAATTTTAACTCAAGTAGTGAAGCGAAACACTGAACTGCCTTGACTAATAAGCAAGTATAGGCCAGACAGATGAGCAAGGTAACAGGCACCTTTGAAAGAGTCCTCCAAGCCAATTGGTTAACTTAAGAGTTAAACTGACCACGTCTACATACATAACTTAAGAGTTAAACAGACCATACTACATCTCAGTTTACAATATCAAAGTCCGCTAGTTAAAATAGCTTCCCAATTTGTAACACTAAGGCTCTGTCTACACTACAAAGTTATATTGACTTATATTATGTCAGAATACAGCCAGCAACTTTTGTATACCATTCAGGCATGTGCACCTTAGCTGTTCACATCAGCACTGCATATCCTCACCATAAATGTATGTGTCTATAGAAAATGCAATGCACCATGGGTAGACATCCCAGCATGCCCCACAGCGCAGTCCTGCACAATGTTTTGTGGAACATTTTTGCACCACTTTGTGAATATTAACAATTAGCCCCAGGATTTCTGGGACTAGGGGGTTAAATTCCCACAATGCCACTTTCTCCATCCCATAAAAACTTCATTCATATCATTTTTAAAATTCCCACAGTCCCGTGCATTGCTTTTCCATCTCTGCCATCTTTTGTAGAAGCAGGGACCCTGCAAAGCTCAGCGCAATTCTCAAGAGTGTTGCTAATACAGGACACGCTATTATCCTGTATTTGTGAAATTTCAACCAATACTACTACAGCTTGTGGTAGGATAGGGAAAAGAGGTCTGATGACTATGGATGCTGATGGACACAGCAGATAAACATACCAGGTTGCTACTGGGTTCACAGAGCGCTCCACGTGATGGACTGGCTCTTCTGGACCTACGAAACAAACACTGATTGGTGGGAATCACATCATGATGAATGCTTAGGATGACAAGCAGCGGCAGGAGAACTTTCGGATGTGAACCACCACATTCCTGGATCTATGCGCCAAAATCGCCCCAACTCTCCAGCCACCAGAACAAGAGCTGCATTGACAACAGAGAAGCGAGCGGCAATTGCGTTCTGGAAGCTTGCAACACTGGATTGCTATTGGTCAGTGAGCAAATCAGTCTGCAGTTGGAAAATCCACAGTAGGGACTGTTGTCATTCGAGTGTGCCAGGCCATCAAGCATACACAGCCGCATTGGACTGCGATTCTCAGCAACATGTAGGAAACAGAAGATGGATTTGGAGCAATGGGGCTCCTGAACTGTGGTTGGGTGACAGATGGGATACATGTCCCTATGCTGGCACAACCCCATTTTCCCAGTGAGTACATAAACTGAAAAGAGTACCCTTCCAGGGTTATGCAAGTGCTGGTGGATCACTGGGGGCGCTTACCGTCATCAGTGTATACCACATTACACTTAAGTTTTAGTTATATACTCAAATTGTGACTACATAAGGCAGTAGATTAGAAAGTTAATTTAGGTTTGTACAAATGAAGACCAGAACTGCAATGTAATGCATATTGTGACAGGGTCAGGCCAGATGGCTACAGGAGAGTGATCTTATTGGATCCCACCCGCCCACTGCTAAAGGATCCCCCCACAGCCTAAGAGGGGGATGCAGAGGACCTGGAAACCAATTGAACACAGGGGACAACTAATAAAACAACAGAGACAGGAGTGTGGTCAAAAGGTCAAACGAAGGAAACCAGACAGGGACACCGAGCAGAGAACCCTGGACAGACTACAGGAGAGTGATCGAAGGCAGATATATTAGCCCCAGGTTAAGTAGGTCCCTTTTCCCTGGGTAAGGTAACAGAGAAGGTTTCAGAACAATCAGAACTTTCTGGAAACAATTAAGGCAGACAGGCTGATTAGAACACCTGCAGCCAATCAAGAAGCTGCCAGAATCAATTAAGATAGGCAGACTAATCAGGGCACCTGAGTTTAAAAAGGGAGTTCACTTCAGTTTGTGGTGTGCATGCAAGGAGCTGGGAGCAAGAAGCTGAGAGTGAGATGGCATACTATGGGAAGACCGAGAAGTACAAGCATCATCAGACATCAGGAGGAAGGTCCTGTGATGAGAATAAAGAAGGTGTTGGGAGGAGGCCATGGGGAAGTAGCCTAGGGAGTTGTAGCTGTCATGCAGCTGTTACAGGAG
Source organism: Chelonia mydas (assembly GCF_015237465.2). Classification (NCBI taxonomy): domain Eukaryota; kingdom Metazoa; phylum Chordata; order Testudines; family Cheloniidae; genus Chelonia; species Chelonia mydas. Next base: position 107,196,940 of record NC_057849.1, on the reverse strand, counting down.
CCATTGTAGACAGCTGCAATCCACAGGGCCATGGGCTGGAACCCAGAGTAGAGGGCGGGCCTGGGTTCCCCCCAAATCCTCCTAACCTCTGGTCAGACATAGGAGGAGTTGACCTGGACTGTGGGTTCCACCAGAGGTCTCTGGCCTGTTCCCCGATCCACTAGGTGGATCAGAAGAGACTGCGGGGATTGTTCTTCTTCCTTTTCCCCATGCTGGCCAGTGATGAGGCTAACTGAGTGAACGGCAGATTTGAGCCACGAAAGTGGCCAAACTGAGGGCTTCCGTGAACCTCTGAGGTGAGCAAATCCACCAATAAGCGCAGGACCCACCAAGGCAGAGGAGGAACTTTGCCATAATATCCATATGTAGCCGAAGTGTCGTTCTCTTGTTCCAAATCACTTTGGATTTTTTTCTCGTTGTCTGTCAGGTAGTTCTTAATGCCAGAACCATACTGTTCATTGGCTAATGCTTTGGCTTCTCTTGCCAGTGTAGCACAGTACTTTCCACTCTTCTTATTGCTTCTACTATCAACTGTGGAGGCATAAGCCACCATTAACTGTCACTGGGTCATGATGCACATTACTCCAGCTATCTTGTATTAATCTAACTGCTTTTCCATGTAATTTGTTGCGTGCTTCCACCTTTAAGCCATCAGTAACCGCATCTAACAGTTCACCTGCTACCTGCTTTCGACTGAGTGCTTTGCTGCCTGGGCTTTAGGCAACTGATCTATGCTTGAAAAGTTGGCTCAGATTCATAGACTTTAAGGTCAAAAGGGACCACTGTGGTCATCTAGTCTGACCTCCTGCACACTGAACCTCACCCACCCACTCCTGGATCCTCAATAATGGAAAAGGGAATAATACAGCCATAAAAAAAAAAATGCTGCAATTTTCAAACCTTTTGTTTCAGTTCAGTTTCCTCCTCGTTTTCTTTGGCTGACCGAGATCCAGCTCTCTTTTGATGTAGTTGGTAACGGCAATGCAGGTATTATCAGTACTTTCATTCGCAGAGACTGATTGTAATACTCACGTACATTTAGCTAAAGTCAGTGGTTCTCATGTCTTTGTTGTTCCACAGCATTTCGCAAAACGTTTCCTCATACAGCCTTCCTGCTCACTTTTGCTTTGCAATTTCTGCACCTACGACTCTTTACCATCTTCATTAACGTTCTCAAAATTGGGTCAATTGGTTTTGCATCTCTGCTCATGTTGAAATATTCTGACTTGAGTCACTGTACTCACTGAGTTTGGTTGCAGTTACACTCCAGCTAGCCAAATCAAGAGACAGAGCACTGGACAATCATTCTGATCCAAGGCAAAAAGCACCATGAGAGATGTCACTGGAAAATATTACATTATATTGTGACTTGTGACCACCAGCTTCTGAAATCTGTCCGTTGATATCAGAGTTTTCATAGATTGCTAAGTAATATCAACTGCATAGTGTCATTCATCTCCCAGTGGGGTTGCCACATCCATGTTATTCCAGAATAGAATCTGGGCTGCATGGTGGCTCCTTTGTGGACCTTTTGCAGGAAAAGTGCCAATAAGCAGGTCAGCTTAGAATTGATAAACATTAACCCTTTTCTCCCCAAATAAAACATGTTAACTAGCACTTTGGCGGTAAAGCAGCATACCAATAGCATTGTCAGTTGCATGGGAAGCAGAGATATATCTTATGGGAGATTCATATAATAATTTGTAGAAAGGTTCCTTTCAGATCTGTTAATAGAAAAACTGAAGTCTTCCTTTGGGGAATTGCTGCTTTGGTGGAATTTAGGTCCTCCATGCTGAACTGTGGCTTCTGGAGGAATGTGTTCAAAACATCTGGTTGAGTGTTCCCCTGTCTTTGGAACACACGGACAATAAGAGGAGGATGGAATAGAATCTTACGCCTTCTTGATTCCTGGGATTCCTTGATTTACCCCAGTCTGAAGCAGTTATACTGCTGTCTTCATACTTCTGTGTTTCAACTGGTTGGAGGAAGAAGGGGATATCAATCACCTGGGCTCTGTAGTTGCATTTAATTCTGAAGTGCAAACCTGGCTGGGTATATCTCTACCTATGATTTTTTTATTTAAACATATTATTGATCCAACACTTCAAGACTTCTGGCCACTTGCCCCATATTTGGGGCATCATATAGAGTCAACCTGCATGCTTGAAGGATGCAGATGGTTTTCCTGTAGTATCTCCTCTATCTCTGATGCCACTCAGTATATTAAGTCATCTATTTGGTTACCCCTCTTGCAAACCTTACCTGGATCAAGAGTAACAAGACTTGTAATAGGGTCTATATTTCCTTTTGAGCTACAAAGGCCTCCTTAGTTTTTATTTTAAAAGTTTATTTTTATTTAAAGGTTTCCATGGCAGCTCTCTCTAGTCACTGAAAAGTCTCCCTCCTGAAGAGCCTGGTTAGTGGTAACCAGTGCCTTCTTTGCCTGGGGATTGGTTTTCCATGGCCTTAGGCAGGGCTGATGTTGTGACACAGAGTTATACTCATTGCTCTTACTGCAAATCCCCTCTCCCAAACAATCTCCCACAACAGCCACTGATAAGGAAACCTTTCTCAAAGAATGCTCCCAGACCAGAGATCTTCTGACCTAGAATGGCACTGTGGGCACTAAGGAGTCTGATTATGCATGTGTGGCTTTAGCCACGATGTGGAAGAAGCAAATGCATGGATTGCTACAGTGGCTTTACTTGTTTATTGTTGTTTTAAATGCACACTTTCCATTTCTTTAACCAGACTTGAGGGTTGTATGAACTTTTTGGAAGTATAAATCAGGAAATATTTATTTGTGGGTGGACTCACTCCCCTTTTCCGCTTCCTCCCATGCTTCCCCTTTCAGGAGCTCATCTGGAGAAATATAAAATCTGCACACTGGTTTCAAAATATGCCTTCGCAAAAGAAAAACTGATTCTGAGCTTTCTCCTCTGTGAGCTCTGGCTCCAAGTCCAAAAAACTTGCCCTTGCTCCCAGGAAGATTAATATGAAGGACCATCTGCAGTTTCTGGGCCCTTTCTTGTCTATTTTAGAATCTTTGCACTGTATTATGGTGAACTGGAAGAGAGTCCTGCACCTCTTGTTCTTTATTTTACTGGAAAAAACTTGGTGAGCAGAGTCTCATTAGCCTAGCAGGTGTGACATGGCTGACCTACGGCACAAGCAGAGTCCCATTCTAAATTCAGATTTAGAAATTCATTTTCTTTCAGTTTCCTCCCAACCCCCTATGTTTTTTCGTCACGTGGAGTTTACAGATACGTTGCAAAATAATATGTCCAGAGCTCAAAAAAATTAAAACTCCTGCTTGCTTTAAATAGATACAAAAGATGAGTGGGAAATTCACAACTGCACTCCATGAAAGGAAGAGAGTCCAGTGGTTAAGGAACAAACCTAGGATGTGGAAGACCTGGGTTCAATTCCCTCTTCCACCAACTTCCTGTGTTACCTTGGGCTAATCACTTAGTATTTCTGTAACAGGCATTATGGGCACTGACCTAATGAGATGCTCAGCTACTGGAAAAGGAGGACAATATTGAATACTTATTACTGTCCAAAAACCTAATACTTCACCTTGTACAACCCCTTCTGGCTGATAAACTTAAAGAGCTTCCACCTCTCTCCCTCTACCAGAGGGTTGAGAGGTGGGCAATAGAGCTCTAAACCCTGTCTTTATTAATAACTTTTTCCAAGCTGAAACACAGAAATTAACATGATTCTTGTAAGTTTCACGGATGCCTCAAGGGTTCTGAACAACAGCAGCAAAACTGACCAGGGGCTTGCTAATTTCATTCTGTTGCTGCTTGGCAAAGCTATGAGCATAATGAAGACAGCACTGCATTGATTTACATTCAGAAGCTATTCTTTATAACCATTTGGGATAAAAACTTTTTTCCTAAAGAAAGTTTAAATTATAGATAACTACTGCAGGTCCACACAATTGCTAAGGCAAGCTTCTCAGTCACCAGGGCTAAGGAGACTTTTCAACCCATGGCGATGTCACATGAACACTAAATTTTTAACATTACTGAAGAAGTCAGAAAGCACCTTGGATTGGTTATATAGCAAACCCTACAAACGATGTGCAAACATCCTGATAATCCACAATGACAGGAAAGGAAATATAGAAAATGCCCATGATAATTTAATAAGGTTTTAGATAAAATACTTATTTTTAAAATGTTAGACAGTGGTTCCTTAAGAGTTTATTAAATTCTACATATCAAAAAAAATTTCACTGGACTTTTACTGAATAAAATCCTATATGACAAGTCATCATCTAAAAGCAGTTTTTGTAAACAAAATTAATACAACTTGATAAAATTAATATCATTGAAACACTACACGCAGGATCTTTTCACCTGCCAAAATAAACTTTATATCTACATGTCAATGAAGCAATAACTAATTCACATCAAGACACTGAACAGAATTTCAGCAACTTTCTGCAAACATCCCTCCCATTCTCTTTTATAGGTAATGAAATAGGACGCTCCCACACTCCTCAATACTTCTGAGGAAGAAGCAAGACAAGAAGTTAGTGTTCCTTTGTCTATCCAAGATCACAGTTTAAACAACGTGAAACGTCACCAAAGGAAATTCTCCTGCTTTAGGAAAGGCACCTCAGGGCCTACTCTGAGCCTCTAAATACTGTTTAGAGTCAGATACGATATGATTTTAACTGCTTCTGTAAACTGGCTATGGGCACTCACTTCTAATAAACTCTTACATTTAAAAATTGTGTACTTATAGTGTTTTTAATCGCATAGGAGCCTATGCATTATACACATTTAAAATGAATCATGAACTACAGGATCCTACCCAATTCATGGTCCATTTTGGTCAATTTCACAGTCGTTAGCATTTTAAAAATCGTAAATTTCATGTCAGCTATTTAAATCTGAAATTTCAGGGTGTTGTAATTGTAGGGGTCCTGACCCAAAAAGGAAATGGGGGGGGGGGGGGGTCACAAGGTTATTGTAGGGAGGTTGCAGTACTGCTACCCTTACTTCTGCACTGCTGCTGGCAGCCGCGCTACCTTCAGAGCTGGGCAGCTGGAGAGCGGTGGCTGCTGCCCGGGAGTCCAGCTCTGAGGGCCCAGCTCTGCGGGCAGCAGCACAGAAGTAAGGATGGCATGGTATGGTATTGCCACCCTTAGCTTTGCACTGCTGCCTGCAGAACTGGGCCCTCAGTCAGCAGCTGCCACTCTTCGGCCACCCAGCTCTGAAGGCAGCAGCGCAGAAGTAAGGGTGGCATGGTATGGTACTGCCTCCCTTACTTCTGTGCTGCGGCTGATGGGGCTCTGCCTTCAGGGCTGGGTGCCTGGCCAACAGCCGCCGCTCTCTGGCCGCCCATCTGTGAAGGCAGCACAGAAGGATGGCAATACCACAATCCCCCCCTAAAATAACCTTGCAACCCCCTGCAACTCCCTTTTGGGTCAGGACCCCCAATTCGAGAAACTCTGGTCTCCCATGAAATCTGTATAATATAGGGTAAAAGCACACAAAAGACCAGATTTCACAGGGGGAGACCAGATTTCATGGTCTGTGATGTGTTTTTCATGGCCGTGAATTTGGTAGGACCCTAACTATACACAAAGTTTACCCTATCCACCACTGAAGTGCAGCAACCTCTGTGATGGAATGAATACCACAACAGAGCACTCAGCTACAATAAATACCTGAGAACAGGAGCAGATCAGGAATTTAAGCAACTCAGTTTAGAGAGTAAATTTAAGTAGGAAAAACAAAACCTGTCAGATCAGAATCTGGCCAGTAGGATCTTGAATGACCACATGAAATCAGAAACTTGAGGTAACGTCTCACCCAAAAACCCCTTCAAAGTGCACTCCAGCATCACGCTGGGTTATTTGTTCAGCATGGACTCAAGAGAAGACAGTAGCACCACCACATTCGTCATCTTTTACAGATCAGTTTTACCTTCAGAGGCTTCCAACAGCCCCCACTTCCCCTTACACAAACAGCAACCCTTTTCAGATCACTGTTCAATGGCTCCCCCACCTCCTGGGGCCACAGGCAGCTCCGAGGACCCCAGCAGTAGCTCTAGGAAACCCCCCAGGGCCAGAAAATGCCAACATAAATCACTTCAGGCATAGGTGCTGGAACTAGAGGTGCAGGGGTGCTACCACACCCCGTGGCTTGAAGTGGTTTCCATCATATCCAGGGTTTACAGTTTGGTTCAATGGCTCTCAGCACCTCCACTATACAAATTGCTCCAGCCCCCCTGGAGGCAGGAAAGTTAACCCCAAGAAGGGAAAGGAAACACCCTCTGCAACTTGCCGAGAGGACTCAAGGGGCCCCAGGGAAACCACAAAAGACTGCGTGCCCAGCCCGGCCCCAGACCCCCCTGCCCTGCCCAGACTCACCTCCAGGCGGAGGGAGGCGCCGCAGCCGCGCAGGAACTCGCGGATGTTGCTCAGACACTCGCTCTCGGTCCGGGGCTCCGGGTAAACCTGCAAGAGAAGAGGCGCTGGGTGAGCGGGCTGCGCTGGGAGCGCGGGGGACCCCGCTGCCCGCCCCGGCTGATCCTGTCCCACTCACCCCCCTGCTCCCTCCGCAGGCGGCGGCGGCTGCTCTGGGGCCGTGGAGGGGCTTTGACCCGGGAAGTAAACACGGAGCCAGGAAATCACGTGCGGGCCGGGGAGGGGCCCAGGAAAGTGCCGGGCCGGGCCCCTGCTCCCTCCCCGCATCGCTGTGCAGCGCCGGGTGCTGCTGCCCCGAAGCCAGAGTCTGGGGTCAGCCCGGAGCCAGGCCGGGGCAGCCGCCCCGGGGCTTCTCCTCGCAGCCCTGCAGGGACGGGCCGGGGGCACGGCTGCGCTCCCAGCCCCCGGCCTGCGGCGCTGGGCGGACTTCGGAGGCGAGGGTGCAACACACACAGTATGAATCAGGGGCGGAGGCAATCGCGCTGCCGTGGCTGCCTTTACCTAATGGACAAACTCCGCGTGCAGCGCCATCAGTGACTAACCCAGCCGCCACCTGGGAGCCAGCCAATGCCCAGCACCCCTGCCCGGGGGATGGGAGATAACATCCCTCCAACAGACACATCTAACAGCAGCATTTGCTCCCTTTGTTCAAAAAACGGTGACTTTCCCTGAGCCCCGTGGAAAGGAAGTCCTGCCTTGGAAATGATGCTCGGTGCAACACAACTTCCTGTTGTACAGCATCTTTCAAACACACTGAATCTGCAAAGAGGAGGGTTTAGAACCAGAGCCTAAAATGAATGCAGCTCGGCTGTTCGGCACTTCACTCAGAATTATCACTTCTGTACTATTACAGTCGTGTAATACAGGTAGGACCCAGAGGTCCATTGTATTGGAGTGCTGTACTAACATACAGTGGTACATATAGGGAGGGTACTTGCCTCCAAAGAGTTTTCAACTAAAGGCCCACTAGTCCTGCAGTCTGATCCAAACAGACAAGCCACTGTACCTATGCAAAGGCCCATTGAGTTGAATGGAAGTCCCACTGAAATCAAAGGAATCCATACAAGTGTAGCAGTCTGGCCACTTGGATTAGATTGCAGGATTAGTGCCTAAATTTAGACACAAGTGGATGTAACAAAGCAAGTGAAGACAAGGGTAACAGTGATAGAAATGTGTGACAACACAGAGTAGATTTGCATGATCTTTATCGTTTTCAGTAACGGACGATAAAAAATGCAGAGTATACAATAAAAAAAAGTAAAGAGATAATAGTGACCGCATAAAAAACGCATTGTACCATTAAAAGTCTTTACCTGCAAGTAAAAAAGACCATATTTTAAATCATGTCTGCTACAATGTCCAATCCTGCAAGATGCTAAGCACCACCATCTCCCACCAAAGCCAATGAAAGTTGAACTCAAGGGGAGAGGAGAGTGATCAACACCTCTCAAGAGATGCTCAGTACCTTGTAGGAGCAAGTCCTTAATTTCTGAAGACCAAGACCTGGAAATCCCAATCCCTTCGCTGGCTCAGAACCAAACCAATATCCAAAATTCTGACATTTAAAAAAAATGAAATACTTTTCATAATTCAAACATCAATTAAGAATGCAATCTAATTTCAGGGAACATAGTGGGTATCACACTATGGGATGTAGTCTGTTCTTTGTTGTGTATGCAGTGCTCCCTTTGACTCCAATTTGCACTTCAAAATCAATCGGTATGTGAGAGGAGAATGTGGCCGTATGCCTTAAAATCATGAGTGGAAATCCCAAGAAAAACTTTATAGTAAAGCGTCGTATCTGCTTTACTAGTTATCAAAAAGCTAACACCAGACAGTGGAATTTAACAGTGATTATTAACTAACTTTCTTTGCTCATAGTCTACCGGACAGCTGTGATTTCTTAATAGTCCATTGCAAAGCAGGAAGCTTGCAAAGGGGAAAGACTTGACTGAAATAAAGATTTTTTTTAAAATGGAAGTGTCTGTGCTCCACAGCCAATTATCACTTATTACAGCACCCTTACTCATAGAGTGGTAGCTTAGGCACAGTCCTGCAAATGCTTAAGCACAAGCATACCTCCACACATGCAAGCAGTTCCATTAGCTTCAATAGGACAACTCACATGAGTAAAGTTCTGCATGTGCGTAAATGTTCGCAGTACCAGGACCTTACTTCACAAATAATTCTTCTGATTTCAATGGAAAAACGTACCAAGTAAGATACTGCTCAGCTTGAGTAAGGATGAGCAGAATTGGGCCCTGAATATATATCTCTATTTGGGAGGGAAAATATTGTATGGAATTGCAACATAAATGGGAGTTGAGGGGGCTCAGCACCATACAAGAATGCCCATTAGATTATAAACGACTTTAGGCAGTGACTTTTTAAAAAAAAATTAAGTCATCTGTGTATGTCATGCATGCTTATGGCACTAGAGACACAACAAATGGATATAAACTGGCCATCGGGAAGTTTAGACTTGAAATTAGATGAAGGTTTCTAACCATCAGAGGAGTAAAGTTCTGGAATAGCCTTCCAAGGGAAGCAGTGGGGGCAAAAGACCTATCTGGCAAGATTAAACTCGATAAGTTTATGGAGGAGAGGGTATGATGGGATAACATGATTTTGGCAATTAATTGATCTTTAACTATTCATGGTAAATAGGCCAAATGGCCTGTGATGGGATGTTAGATGGGGTGGGATCTGAGTTACTGCAGAGAATTCTTTCCTGGGTGATCTGGCTGGTGAATCTTGCCCATATGCTCAGGGTTCAGCTGATCGCCATATTTGGGGTCGGGAAGGAATTTTCCTCCAGGGCAGATTGGAAGAGTCCATGTGGGTTTTTCATCTTCCTCCGTAGCATGGGACATGGGTCACTTGCTGGAGGATTCTCTGCACCTTGAAGTCTTTAGACCATGATTTGAGGACTTCAATAGCTCAGACATAGGTGAGAGGTTTATCGCAGGAGTGGGTGGGTGAGATTCTGTGGCTTGCATTGTGCAGGAGGTCAGACTAGATGATCATAATGGTCCCTTCTGACCTTAATATCTATGAATCTATGAATCTAAGTATAATTCTTCCATTATACAGTACTTGAGGTTTCCCTTGGAATATTTAACTCCTGAAATGCTGACATCAAGTTCTTTTGGGAAGGGACTGTGCCTTCCCATATGTTTGTACAGTGCCAAAGACATTTTGGGCTCTATGCTAATTTAAATAAAAGTCAATAAAAATGGATGACTTGCTTGAACCAGGAAAATTTAAATTATTAGAAATACTTAGTCACAATCAGCTTCCAGATTTAAAGTTTAGATTGTAGCGAAGTCAGCCTCCAATTGGGAAATGACCATAAAAAATAACCAATGCCAACACCTTTAGATCAGGATCCAAGTGACATGAAGCAGGCCAATTTAAGGTTTAAACCACGCGTTAAATCTTTAAGGAATTCTACATCTAAACTTCAGCACTCTAAGATCTAAGCCCTTGAAGATCTTTAAAATATAGGGTCTGTAAAAACTTAAGGAAGGTGCTTAAACTATTGTTTTTGCTAATACTCTATTAGACATGATTGCCTGCTTAATGTTTCTACTTTCATGTTTGCTTATCTTTCAGCAATCAAGGGTTTTAGTGTTTCTGTATTACATTCCCTGAGTATATTCTATATCTATTGAAAATCAAAAATATAATTTAAAAACAAGAACATTGGCATAATAGACTACACCACACTGATCAGGAACCCCAGCAAGTAATTCTTTGGAAAAGGAAACAATGGTAGAAGAAAATGCCTGAAAAGGTTCATTAAGTTAATCCCTCTTGCATTAGTGGACGGTTTATTATATCTCCTAATTGTTTTGCCTAATTTACTTTTTGACGACTCTAATGACAGTGCCTCAAACTCCCTCAGCAAATTATTCCATCACCCAATGGTTAGACTAAGTTTCCTAAAGTCTACCTTTTCCTTTTCTCTCCTATGTCTATGCTCTGTATTGTGCAATCTTAAATATTTTCTTCTCCATGTTATCTTTCAAGTATTTATAGACTGATCATATTCCCCCTGGGTCTTTTCTCTAAAATGTATACATATTAAATTCCCTTAATCTCTCTTCATAGTTTGTAACTTCTAATCCCTTTATCTAGGGTAACCATATCTTCCATTTTGGCTGGGACAGTCCCTTTTTTAAACCCGGTCCTGGCCATCCTGACTTTTTTTTTTTTTTTTTTGGCAAAAGTGGGTATTTGTCCAGTTTGCTGTTGGCAAGCAGCTGAGGCCAGCCCTGCATGGGGGAAGGGAGGCTTGGACAAGTGGTTAGGGATAACCCTGTGCAGCGGGAGGGGAGGAGGGGAGGCTTGGGGTAGCCCCACACAGTATTCCATTTTCCCTTTGGGAAATATGGTCACCCTACCTTTATCATTTCTTACATTCTCCTCTAGATTGTCTCCATTTTATCAAGATCTCTTTTCATAATGAGGAACCCCCAAAACTATGCACAGTGCAAAAATAAGAATGACAAGTAACAAGTCACTATAAATCCAAGTTTCTCTCATCAGAAACAAATTCCTTGTCCACCAAGTGATTCTTGTCTTGTGACTCAATCAGGTTTATCTCTTTAACAAGCAATAATTCTTATTCCTAGGCCCTCAACTAGCTAAACACAGAATTCGGGAGTTTTAAAGAACCAACCCTGTGTAGCTGGCCCAGAAGTCATAGACATTATCTCATAGGTGGCTGCAGTATCTGGTAACAGGACAAACAAAGAGCTCAAAAAGGATGCCATCAAATAAGATAGGATGGAGACAACTGCCAATCAAGGCTTTGCAAAAATGGCAAAGGATTCCCTTCCACCTCCAGAAGTTTAAACGTGGGTCATATGGCATTTTCAGAATGTTTTAGACTTGCCCAGAAGTCTCATCCCTGTCAAAAACATGCACCTTTCTAGCTGACAACTGTGCTTCCCTCAAAAGAAGAAAGGTAGTTAATAAACCCTGGCAAATCTTTAAAAAGGCAGTTCCTTCTCTCTCAAAAAAGGGAGTACATTTCAAAGCCCTGCTTTACTGTTTGTCAGATCAATGGCACAAACATAGATTCAATTTTCTCAGCTGCATGGACAGAACTACCTTTGCATCTGCCAAGAAATAAAAGCATTTGAGCAAATGATCAGAGAATCTACTATATCCAGGTCTTTCTCTCCTAATAGAGTTTAACAGACAAGAGTAAAGAGCCTAAAAACAGAAACAACGACACCCAGTTATTACTCAGGGAACTCTTAAAACTGTGTGAAGATCCTTGCAATCTTCTTCGACAAATGGCTTAGAAACAGTGTGACACAAGGAATAAACTCAGAGAACTGTGCATATAATTTCAAAATGCATTAGGTAACATCCCTTCCAAGAAGCTATAGGAAACTTGGAAACTTTACCTCTCACACTCAGAAGTAGTCTTGTCCATGGATTATTTAAAATATGGATAGGAAACAGTTGAAATAAATAGCCAATTCTCAGCATGAAAGGAGGCCAACAATGGACTGCCTTACCAATCATTAAGAAAGATGTTGTTCAGATACATTCGCTAATTATCTAGAAGATAGGAGGCATAACAGAGGCAGCAAAATAGGTTCATGACCCAAAATTATTTAGCTTAATAAAGAATCAATACTGTGTACACCTAGTCTAAGAAAAAAACATGTTTGTAATTCTGTTATCGCATCCCCGCTCCCTCCCCACTTTTGCCTATTGGATTATTCCCATCTGTTATAACCAAGGGACTATCTTTTCACTACATGTTTGTAGAACACCTACCAAATGGGGCCGCTGTTCCCTGACTGGGGCTTGTAAGTATTACAGTACTACAAATAACAAAGAATAGTAATAATTAGAAACTACAGGAATGCCAGAAGGATCTAACAAAAAGTAGGAATTGGGGTGACACAAAGGAATTCAAAGAGATAAGTGCAAGGTAAAACTTGTAGCAGGTGCAGCATGAACAATTTAAACCATACAATGGGTTCTGATTAAGTATTAAACGCTCAGAAATTATTATGGATAGTTCAATGAGGATTTTTGCTGGATGCACAGCGCTGATCAAGAAGTGAACAAACGTTTAGTATGAAAAAGATGGAAAGTAATGTGATAAGTAGTAGAATACTACATGATATATATAAACAGTACATCTTCACCTTAAACTGAATATTACATTCAGTTTAGTGAATCTACATCTAGGCCCTTCAGACAAAAATCAATCATCTAAAAGGACACAAAAGAGATAGACAATATCCAAAGTATGCACGGTAGAGTTTCCATGCATGAAGAAACAGAATACATTACAATTATTTAATTTGGAAGGTGGAACAGTAAGGGGAGCTGTGGCAGAGGTGTAGAAAACTATTATATTTACAAAATGGAAAGAAAGCACTCTCATTTTAGTGAATGAACATTAAAAATTTGTAATGAATATCTTTCTGAAGGCCCACTTCTTACTTTTCTGCTATACCTATGAATAACCCAAGTCATCTACTTATTTTATTTATTTATCTTATGAGCAAACTGCTTATTTATAGGGCTGTCAATTAATCACAGTTAACTCACGCAATTAACTAAAAAAAAATTAAACGTGATTAATCACAGTTTTAATCACACTGTTAAACAGAATGCCAATTGAAATTTATTAAATATTTTTAGATGTTTTTCTACATTTTCAAATATATTGATTTCAATTACAACACAAAATACAAAGTGTACAGTGCTTACTTTATATTATTATTTTTATTACAAATATTCGCACTAAAAATTATAAACAAAAGAAATAGTATTTTTCAATTCACCTCATACAAGTACTGTAATGCAATCTCTTTATCATGAAAGTGCAACTTATAAATGTAGATTTTTTTTGTTACATAACTGCACTCAAAAACAAAACACTGTAAAATTTTAGAGCCTACAAGTCCACTCAGTCCTACTTTTTGTCAGCCAATCGCTAAGACAAACAAGTTTGTTTACATTTACAGGAGATAATGCTGCCCACTTCCTATTTACAATGTCATCAGAAAGTGAGAACAGGAATTCACGTGGGACTTTTGTAGCTGGCAAAAAGATGCTATGTATTTACTTGTCAGATATGCCAAACATTCGTATGCCCCTTCATGATTTAGCCACCATTCCAAAGGACATGCTTCCATGCTGATGACGGATTCTGCTCGATAACGATCCAAAGCAGTGCAGACTGATGCATGTTCATTCACTCTTCTGGGAATGGAGCCTGCCACCTCGGGCATGAGCTGCCTGCTGCCCTTAGTAAGCCACTTTCTTCCCCGGGTGGGAGGAAGTTTGTGGCCAGGGCCTGTTATGTGACTCCCCTGGAGAAGGGGAACACAGCAAAAAAAGTTTGGGAGCCTCAGCTCTACGGTAACTATGGTAGCTGTATTAGCCTCCTGCCTGCGCTCTGCAGGGATCAATGCTTATGAATCTACACAGTGGCAGATACTCCAGCATGGCACCCCCAGGCTTTCCCAGTCCACCAGTGACTGCTGCACAGGGTCATGTAGGGAGCACTCCATGGAGCTGAGCTGGAGAGACACCCTCCACCACCAGGGAGGAGGAAGCAGTACCTGCTTCCCGGAAGGTTTCAGAAAAGAATTAGACTCTTGCAGTATAGTAATAATAATAGCATCTGCAGCTACAGTTACAGCGCCAGAGCCTTGGCTGTTGTAAATCAGCAACATACAGCACCTGAAGGTCTGGTCCAAAAACTACAAGGGCTGTCCATCCTCTTGCCATTGACTTCAGTGGGCTTTGAATCAGCCCTTATATGTGTAATTATTTTTTTTTAAATGTAGGTTGGGGTTTTCAGTGGGATACAAGATGGTTAGGCACCCAACTTCCACTGACTTTTCACAGGAATTGGACACCAACTCCTTTAGGCTCCTTTGAAAAATCCCAGCCTAATTCATTAATTTTTACAAATAATGTACTTAACAATTAGTTCTCTTTTCAAATGAAGTGTCTTACCACATCTTATGGATAAAACTATATTGCTTCTGTGGTGCTGTAGTTCTTTAGTACTGATTTTTAGTGACCTGGAAAGTATATAAGAACATGGGTGTACACAGAGTTTGCAGAGATACTGTGTGTATCAGACATGCAGCAATAACTGTGTGCTGCATACTTGCGTTTCTCTGTACGGGAAAGCTCTGAAAATTTAGGCTCAAGCACAGCCAGTGTAGATAGTGAAAAACTAAGTTATAATAACATTAGTAAATTAGAGATAGACACTACCATTTCACTAAAAACTCCAATGCGCTTCTGTGCCAGCCTTAAAAGATTGATTCCATGGGGCTTGCACAGAAATTGGACCAGTTTTTAATTTAATCTTTAATCTGATGCATGAAAATTATACTTTAAGACTGACACAGCATCTTGAACTCACCTTGTTAATTTGCACCCATGCTAACATTAACCAATGTTCAGAAAAAACTCTATATACTGTGCAATAAGTAAAATACTGTGTTTCAATACCTGTTTCACAGCCTAATCCAAATCCCACTGAAGTCAATGGAAAGTCTCCCATTGACTTTAGTGGACTTTGGTTCAAGCCCTTAAACACAACAGAATGAGCTAAAGATGCCATGACAGCTTTAGCTAATAACATATTTGTTTTCATTTGTTTCCATATATGTTCATATTATACACAAAGGTACATTAAAAGACTGTTATTTAAGTTGCAAAGTCAAGCTCTTGCAAGTTAGTAAATATAACATTTACAGTTGCCCATGCAACTTTAATTCTGCCCCATTGTGGTTCCATCCTGTGTACTGAGGCAGAGGTCCTGTGAAAAAATTAGTATGTGATTGTATAATTCATGACTGTATCTTAATTCCTACACACAAGGGAGTCAAATTAAGGTTGCCCCAGCAACTTTTATCATTGCATTTCCTAACTTTCAAATGTTTGACTTTGCAACCGAAATAACTTTTACATTGTAATTTTCTAGATGTATGGATTTTTTATTTTGCACAGCTGTCAGAAACCCCCACCCTGAATCATCAGCAGGGTCTGAATCCTAACATCCTTCAGCATTACAGCACAGACTGCTACGACTTGAGCTCTAAGGACTAACATTAGAAGCCAGCTGATAAAGGTTTATTTTTCCAGAGCTGGCAGGTGAGGAGCGAAGTTGATGGGTTGCTGCTCCAGGGGTGGTTGAAGGGAACCCAGCCTGTCTCTCCCAGACCAGAAGTTGAGGGAGCTCCTACCCCCTGTGGTGCTTCCAGGGAGTGGGTGATAAATGAGGCAGTGGAGCCATGACTAAGGTGTTGGGGTTTATTGAGCAGGAGAGCCCAGCCCAGCTATCTTCCCTGCCGGCCCCTCTCCCCCCCCAGCAACACCCTGGTGTTCCCTCTACTGTGTGTGCTGCTGCTGCTGCTTTGGTGGTGGCATGAGCCCAGCCTCAGAAGGTTCAATGATTTAGGCAGGCTGACAACATTTTTCTGAGAAACAGAAGGAGAGAAGGAAAATGGCAACTGTTAATATTTTATATCTCATACAAATCTGAATGGAATGTCACAGGACAAAGAAAAGGCACTTCCGTAGCCTGGGGAGATTCCCCCTGCTGCAGAGTGGATTTGATTTAAATCAAATTGATTTAAATCATGGTTTAAATCACTAGTCATGAAGACTCAATTTAATCATGGTTTTCTACATAAAAGTGCATTCATGTTGGTTGTTACAACCTTAATACATATGCTTCACAACTCAGAGATAGATGTAGGTTTCATTTTTAGAAGATACACACTATACATTTTTAAACAGTGATTTATTTTGAACACTTTTCAGATTAGTTTTACAGCTATATCAGAAAATGAATGATTACTTATTTCATATATCAAAGATAATTGAAGGAGATATTTATGAAGTCATTGGAAGGTGAACAATCTCCAATTCAACAGGTTAATCATTAATATTTGGAGGATTTTCTTGCCATGCTGTATTCGGAGAAGAACATCACCAGACAGACATTTACATTGTTTTATTTAACTAAAACAACAACGTTAAGTACTCTGGATTTTTTTCTTCAACAGCAAATATATAATATTTTAAGAAAACAAGCATATGTCCCTCACTTCTCACATTTATCTCCAGACTTCTTCTCCTTGTCCAGATCTATTCCACCCCCAACAATCTTCTATTCATTGAACTTTTTGAAACTTTGCACTTTTAGACAGAGGTAAGGGATTGACTCTGTACATAAATTTGCAGAGGGACAGTAGAGTTGAGGTTTGTTATCTCTCACCTCTATATATTATTTATTTATTTAAAAACATTTTTGCCGTTAACAAGCATATTACTTTTGGAGACACAAATCCACAGTTTGAGAACTGCAGAACTAAGCATCTCTGATCGTATCTTCTAGACTGAGCACTGAGTAGTGTGACAGGGTCGGGCCAGATGGCTATAGAAGAGTAACAGAAGGCAGATATATTAGCCCCACGCTAAGTAGGTCCCTTTTCCCTGGGTAAGGTAACAGGGAAGGTTCCAGAACAATTAGGAACCTTCTGGAGACAATTAAGGCAGGCTAATCGGGGCACCTGGGTTTTAAAAAGGAGCTCACTTCAGTTTGTGGTGTGCGTGTGAGGAGCTGGGAGCAGGAGGCACTAGGAGCTGAGGGTGAGAACACGGACTGTTGGAGGACTGAGGTGTACAAGCATTATCGGACACCAGGAGGAAGGTCCTATGGTGAGGATAAAGAAGGTGTTGGGAGGAGGCCATGGGGAAGTAGCCCAGGGAGTTGTAGATGTCGCACAGCTGTTCCAGGAGGCACTCTAGACAGCTGCATTCCACAGGGCCCTGGGCTGGAACCCAGAGTAGAGGGCGGGCCCGGGTTCCCCCCAAATCCTCCCAACTCCTGGTCAGACACAGGAGGAGTCGACCTGGACAGTGGGTTCAGAAAAACGGCCAAGCTGAGGGCTGCCGTGAAGCTCCAAGGCGACCAAATCCACCAATAAGCACAAGACCCACCAAGGTAGAGCAGGAACTTTGTCACAGTAGATAGAAAGATTAACCTAAATAATCTATACAGAAGCCTCTGGAACCCCATAAGATTGGATCCCTAATCCATGAACTATTGGAATTTATTTACAAAGCTTTTCTTAAACATTATATGAATATATTGTCTCATACTATAGAATTAGAATTTATAATCCCTATTCCATGATGAGATATCTTTGAGCTATAATGTATCTTAATTAAAACTATCTTTAGATAGGTTTTTTCCTCAAAAAGCATTTTATCAAAAAAATCCGATTTACATTTTAAAAAATCAGATTTTTTTTATTTAAAAAAAAAAAATCATTGATTTTTATCCACCCTGCCCTACTAAACACCAAAGGCCTACTGCAAACACTGAAGATGTGAGAGCTTCTCAAAGGAAAGGTAACAAGACTCCTTTATGATGGAAAGTGTTACACAACCTAAATATAGGGGCCCTGCCAGTTCCCCTCATCATTATTATAACACCTTGTAGGTTGTATTTACTGCCTCATTGTTACTTTGGGACCTAACTTCCATTCAAATGAATTCCTATTTCCTCCCCTCAGGCACTTGAAAGTAAGGACTCTTTATTGTAATGGAAATATGTTATACAAACATGTTAGGGAATATCTCTGGCTTTGGGGTCAGAGATAAGATTAGCATAACGGGTGTGCTCTGTGATTCTGGATCAGTGACATTTGCTGCAAAATTTGAAATTTTGAAAGAAGTGGCAAAATTCAACATTTTGGATGCAGAATTCTCCATTCTGCAGCAGCCAGGCACCGCACGTTTGGTTTTTCTTCTCCATGCCCCAGTCTGCCCGCAGTTGCCTCTTTGTCTCCAGGTTCCCTTGAAAGGAGGAGCCATTTGGATTATTAACCTATGCTCCCACTCTACTGGCCTTAAAAGGGTAGCCCGAAGGAAAAGAAGATTTCTTTCCAACCTTTGCAGCCATCAGTCTATACAGAGCAGGACAGATCCAGCACATCATACAGGTTGCTCTGAACAGCATGGGGCACTGGAACCGCCACTGTACTTCTCCAAAGAGGTATGGAGGGAACTATTCACAGTTCCATGGATCTTGTTAGTGAGCCCAGGATTGCCAAATCTGACCAGGAGCCAGGGAGCAGAGCTCCCTAGGGTGCCAGCTGGAGCACATTTCTGACCTATTGCCAACTCTCATGATTTTATCACAAGCCTCATGATATTTGGTGTTTTTCTTAAAGCCCCTGCTCCAGAACCAAGTGGCTGCATGAGAATCTCAACTTTCATTTTTTTTAAAAGTCATTTTTTGGAGAAAAGCTTGAAAAATGTGACCTCTACAGGCTCAAAAGCCGGAAAGTAAATAAAAAGAACCCAAATAGTATTATTTTTGAAAATCTCAATTTTTAAGTCATTCTCGTGAGTTTTTGAGGCTTGATTTTTGAACATCTGACGTCTGCACACCGTGGTCTGCCCGCCAGTGAGTCAAGGAGCCAGGACTGTAGGCTTCCTTAGGGAGCCAGAAAGCTGACATTGTCTCAAAGCTCCCTCTTTTCCTCCCACAGATGGAGGGTGTTCTGAATCTGAGCTGGGTAACACTGGGGCAACTGAGAAACCAGGAGCTAAGGAGAGAGGATCCCCTCTGTCCTCCTGGTAGGGAGAGGAGACGGCTGAACCAGGCCTGTCTGGAAAGCACTGTTGCAGACAGGGTACAGGGAAGCAATACGAATGAGAACAATACCAATAAAATAATTTCTCTCGCAGCACAGGCACCAGCTTCCTCCTTTCCCTGGCGGTGCTCAACCCCAGCCCTCCCCACACCCCTTCCCCCAAGGTCCCGCCTCTGCCCTGCCTCTTCCAACCCCCACTCCGCTCCCACCCAGTTCCACCCCTTCCCCAGAGCGCGCCCTGTCCCTGCTCCTCCCCCTCCCCCACAGCAGCTCCTGTCCACCGTGGACCAGCTGATCGCAGCCGGGGGAAGGTGCTGGGTGGGAGGGGGAGGAGTTGATCAGCAGGGCTGCCAGTGGACAGGAGGTCCTGGGGGTGGAGAAGGGGAACTGGTTGCCTGCTGGGTGCAAAGCACCCACTATTTTTTTTCCGTGGTGTTCCAGGGCCGAAGCACCTACTAAGTCAGCACTTGTGTCTTGCAGTATTTGTCACAAAAGTATTTTCCCCACTCAGTATTTTCAGGGTTTGGGGAGGGGGGGTTCTCCATGACTCCCCAAGCCTCAGCAGCCCTGATGTTACCCAGGAACCACACCCACCCTTTTTGACAAGACCCATTTTTCAAAGAAGAGCCACCAAAGCCAGCTAGAAGATCCCTTCTTCTCTGGTACACATTCAGTACTTCCTTGGCTGATGCCACAGTCGCCTAAGCCCGGGGAACCATGGAGAGGAGCCACTGTGGAAATGGCAATGTACCACCCCCTCTATCTGTGTCTGCTAGATTCTCATCCCCTCTAGCCACAGGGATGAAGGGGACAAAAAGGCTCTAAATGTGCGATGAATGAGTCCTTAACAGCATCAAGCTGTAATTTTTGTTAGCCTTTGGAGCAGCTGTAAAACACAGGCAATAAAATACTTTCTGTAAATTATGTGGGCCACATTCTGGCCAATGCAGGGAAAGTGGTAACAAGCCCACAAAGTACAGCAAAAGCAGAGCTAATCTGCACAGGGAATCCTAGTGCAGAGGCACAAATAACCTCCTTGGGAGGCTAGTAAGTAAGGACTATTGCCAGGAGAGAGACCATATGTGCAGAAATACGCAAACATGTCTCCTGTTCCCTAGGTCCAACCCTGCTATGTCTCTCAACTACTGTGCTAAGGGCCTGCAAAGTGTTCCTCTGTGGATTTCAGCGGGGGGGGGAGGGGAACAGAACATCCGCTTGGTGCTAATCTGCATGGTACAGACCTCAGGTGATGATACTCTGATGCCCTGATCGATGTCACAGGGACCAACCGGCTACATTTTCTGTGCCCCCCACAATCTGCTCTCAGGTAGCACTATAAACTCACACAGTGCACAACGGTACCAGGGTTCCTCACCAAATATGTCATTGCTTTCTAGCTCAATAACCTCCAAATGCCATTCTCTTCTGAATCCTAACCACCTTCTCTTTCTTCCTCCCAAAGCCTCAAAACACTGGACTCTGTCCTCAGACTTGCGTAACTGACTGAAAAATGTGGCTCCAAGAATTCAATGTGAAATCAGAGACAAATGATCGCTACCGGTTTCAAACATCATTCTCATTTTGCCAATCACAGTAGCTGCCTGCAAGGAGAACAGTTAAGGGAAAGCCGCTGTGCATGAATGCTTGGGCTCCCTTTATGGGAAGTGATTGTGCATAAATGCTTGTGCTCCAATTAAATGGACACCCAGTGCTGCGTTTGTTTTCTACGGGTCATTAGCAAATTAAATTATTTTTGTTCAAAAATTAAAACTCGAGACATTTATTTAGGCCAGAGACCTCACTCCTAAACGGATTAGGAGGACTCAAATGTATTGGCCCCCTCAATCCTGATATTATCCCTTTAAATAACCAGATTACTTTTCCTTTGGTGTCCAAGCTTTCCCATGTAGAAAATAAATTCTTATGAGTATAAATTTCCCTTGAGTCTCAACCAGCAAAAAAGTGGCTATCTATTCTTCCTAAACCTGACTCTGCTCTTCCCAAGCTATGGTTGATGCAGAAACAGAAAGGGAAAGTGGCAAAGGTGGCTTCAAGTTATCTTTGCACCTCCTGGCCTTGCCCCCTATATAAATCAGAGCAGCTTCAGGGTTGCTATAAGTTACACTCAGCTTCAGGAACTCACTACGGTCTGTTCCACAGATAACAGCCAAAGCTAGGCTTCAGCCATACCCCTTCTCTCCCCAGCGTGCCTCCTATGCAAAGGGCTTCAAAGAGTCACCCCACTTGTGAAACCTCATTACACAGAATCATAGAAATGTAGGACTAGAGGGGACCTCGACAGGTCATCTAGTCCAGTACCCTTCACTGAGACAGGACTAAATATTATCTAGACTATCCCTGACAGGTGTTTGTCTCACCTGTTCTTAAAATCCTCCAATGACAGAAATTCCACGACCTCCCTAGGTAATTTGTACCAGTGATCAATTACCTTTGCCCTTAGGAAGTTTTTTGTAATGTCTAACCTAAGTCTCCCTTGCTGCAATTTATGACAGTTATTTCTTGTCCTGTCCTCAGTAAATATAGAGAACAATTTATCACCTTCTTCTTATTATAACAAACTTTTATGTACTCAAAGACTGTTTTCATGTCCCCTCTCAGTCGTCGCTTCTCCAGGCTAAACAAACCCAATTTTTTCAACCTTTCCTCATAGGTCATGTTTTCTAGACCTTTAATCATTTTTGCTGCTCTCCTCTGGACTTTCTCCAGTTTATCCACATCTTTCTCAAAGTGTGGTGCCCAAAACTGGACACAGTACTCCAGGTGAGGCCTTATCAGTGCTGAGTAGAATGGAAGTATTACCTCCCATGTCTTGCTTACAACACTAATACATCCCAGAATGATGTTCACTTTTTTTGCAACAGTACTACGTTGTTGGCTCATATTTAATTTGTTATCCACTATACTGCCCAGATCTTTTTCTGCAGCACTCCTTCCTAAGCAGTCATTTCCTATTTTGTATTTGTGCAATTGACTTTCCTTCCCAAGTAAAGTACTTTGTGTTTGTCCTTATTGAATTTCATCCTATTTATTTCAGACCATTTCTCCAGCTTGTCAAGATCATTTTGTATTCTAATCCTGTCCTTCAAATGCTTGCAACCCTTCCCAGCTTGGTAATGTCCACAAACTTTATAAGTGTATTCTCTATGCCATTATCCAAATCATTTATGAAGATACTGAGTAGAACCAGACAAAGGACATATCCCTGCAGGATTCCACTCAATATACCCTTCAAGCGTGACTGTGAATCATTGATAACTACTCTCTGAGTACAATTTTCAAATCAGTTGTGCATCTACCTTTAGTAGGCTCGTCTAGGCTACATTTCTCTAGTTGGCTTATGTGAGACAGTATCAAAAGCCTTACTAAAGTCATGATATATCACATCCACTGCTTCTCACCATCTTCTTTACCCTGTCAACGAAGGATATTAGGTTGGTTTGACAAGATTTGTTCTTGACAAATCCATGTTGACTGTTACTTATCAACTTATTATCTTCTAGATGATTACGAATTTGATTGTTTATTTGCTCTTTTATCTTTCCAGATACCAAAGTTAGACTGGTCTATAATTCCCTGGGTTGTCCTTATTCCCTTTTTTATAGGTAGGGTACTATATTTGCCTTTTCCAGTCCTTTGTGATCTCTCCTGTCCTCCATGAGTTCTCAGACATAATAGCTAATGGCTCAGAGATCTCCTCTTCAGGCAATTCCTTAACTATTCTAGGGTATATTTCTTCAGGCCCTGGCAACTTGAAGACATCTAATTTGTCTAAGCAATTCTTAACTTGTTCTTTCCCTATTTTTGCCTCATATCCTACCCCATTTACATTGATGTTCACTATGTTAGTTTTCCTATCACTGCCAACCTTTTTGATGAAAACTGAAACAAAAAAGGAATTTAACACTTCGGCCATTGCTGTGTTTTCTATTATCGTCTTTCCCTCCTCATTGAATAATGGCCCTACTCTGTCTTGGTCTTCATCTTGCTTCTAATGTATTTGTAAAATATTTCTTGTTACCCTTTATGTCCCTAGCTAGTTTAATCATGTTTTGTACCTTGGCCTTTCTAATTTTGTCTCTACATGCTTGTGGTGTTGTGTTTTTTTTATATTCATCTTTCGTAATTCGACCTAGTTTCCACTTTTTTGTATGACTTTTTGAGTTTCAGTTTGTTGAAGAACTCCTTGTTAAGGCAGGGAGGTCTCTTAACATATTTCCTCTTTCCTACACATTGGAATAGTTTGCTCTTGTACCCTTAATGTTTCTTTAAAAAACTGCCAACTTTTCTGAACTCTTTTTTCCCTTAGACTTGCTTCCCAGGGGCTCTCAATGACCAGTTCTCTGAATTTGCTAAAGACTTCCTTCTTGAAGTCCTTTATTCTACTGTTTCCCCTCCTTCCATTCCTTAGAATCATGAACTTTTACCATTTCAAGATCATTTTCACGCAAGCTGCCTTCCGCCTTCAAATTCTCAACCAATTCCTCCCTATGTGTCAGAATCAAATCTAGAGCCTCTCTACCTTTTCTAATAAAAAGTTGTCTCCAATGCATTCCAAGAACTTGTTGGATAAGTTGTGCCCTTCTGTATTATTTTCCCAACAGATGTCTGGGTAGTTGAAGTCCCCCATCAACATCAAGTCCTGTGCTTTGGATGATTCTGTTGGTTGTCGGGGAGCACAATAAAGGTGCCAGGTCACAATGAGGAATCCCTATGTCTTTTCCTCAACATGACAGTTAGCCGAATAAGAGTCTCTTTGGAATAATGCTCTTTATAAATAGGGACAACAGACTACAAGCGAAAGTACAAGAAAACTTAGTGGAGTATGACAAGGAACGTTCCCACTTTAGTTTTAATCCTTATATACAGTATCAAAAGTGGGTCAACTGGTCTGAGACGGAGCAACTTATTTGGAAAACGGTCCACATAATGAAAGGTATCTCCACTGCAACTTTTATGAACAGTTCCCTCCCTCCTACTATCAGTATAATTTTAATTTAAAATACGTGGTTGAAATGCTGTAATTTGAAGCCATGGCTTTTCAGTCAAACAATTGCTAACATTGATGGTGATGCATGTGTAAAGATCCCTACTCTTTCAAAGAGAATAACTCCCCAATATAAACATATGTGCTCCAAAAAGCTTGTAACAATTTTCTTTTAAGAACTGTTTTTTCTTTTGTTCATTTCCCATATTCAAGTCAAAGTTTTCAGCAGATCCAGCACAAACTTTTCTGTTTAGCATTGACACGTTTTGTTCTGAAATGCAGAGAGGACTGTGATCTGACATGAAAGCTTAAAAATAAGAGACACCATCAATAGTAAAAAGAAAAGGAGTACTTGTGGCACCTTAGAGACTAACCAATTTATTTGAGCATAAGCTTTCGTGTAGCTACAGCTAAGTGAGCTGTAGCTCCACGAAAGCTTATGCTCAAATAAATTGGTTAGTCTCTAAGGTGCCACAAGTACTCCTTTTCTTTTTGCGAATACAGACTAACACAGCTGTTACTCTGAAACCCATCAATAGTAACAATGCTTTCCTAATTTTTTCAATGTACACTTCTTGAAATCTGGTAAGTTTAGAATTTTCTTGTGTTCAAGACAGAATATAGTTTTAATGTGAAAATAATTTAACCATAACTTTCTGAAAGGAAACTCTGCTTGTTATTCTCTCTATGATATGGTATATTTACTGTAAACAAAAAGGTCAGGCCACCCACTATCAAAATCCATTGACTTGTTTCTCTACTTAAGACAAACCTGTTTTTTGAGCTTTTTGCCTTTTAATGGGCACACTGCCTTTGTTTATTATACTTCTGTTTTCACTAATTTTTATTATGGTGCCCAAAGGCCTTAAAAGCAGGGCATTAAAAAAGTATTAATATGGTTCTATGTAATTTCCTCTTCAATCCCTCTCCCCAGGCAGATGTCTTCTAAACACATACTATTTTCTAAAAGCATTTTCTAAAAAGCAGCTGATTAACAAACATTCTATTTAGATCCTCTCTGGCTGATCTGTCATTTATTTTCCATATGTCCCATCTGTTTTTAATTACGACGGGTATTTGCATGAAAATGAGGTCTGTGTTTCTTAGTAGTCTGTTCATATTGTTTATGCCTAGTGAGTCACAATCCTAACTCTTTGGGGAAGTGAAAGAGTCTTAGGCCTTTTCTACACTATAGAGTTTTGTTAATGCAAGTTAAGCAGACGATCAAAAAACATAATTCAATCGTTTGTGTATGTTCACACAATGCTTCTTCTGTCGGTGGAGCACGCCCACAATTGGTGCTCTAGCATGGACAGAGAGAGCAGTGCCCTGTGGGTATTTATCCCACTGTGCTACTCACCACCTTCTGCAGCTAGGAGTTGTGGGAAGGCAGAATGGATGTCAGTGCATCATGGGTGTGGGCTCAGTGTCCCATGATGCAGTTTTTTTCCATCCCATGATTCCCTGGGCTTCCGACTGTGTTTCACAGCATTTTTCAACAGCCCCTGTTTACTGTGCGCCCACCTTCTCTGTCTGAAAGGATAGATCCTGCACTGCTCTCTGCTATTGTGGTCACTGTTATGAACACATCATGGCTGGTCATGAGGACCGAATCCGTCTAACCTGCTGTGTGCCATTGAAAGAAACACCACCAGAGTACTTTTGGCATTCACGGAGAAGCTGCACATAGTGGACCATCGCTTTTGGGCTTGGGAAACAAGCACTGAGTGGTGGGATCGCATCATTGTGCAGGTCTGGGATGATGAACAATGGCTGCAGAACTTTCAGATGCAGAAAGCCACCTTCTTGGAACTGTGTGCGGTGCTCACACTGGCACTGCGGCGCAAGAACATCAAAATGAGAGCTGCTTTCTTGGTGAAGAAGTGTGTGGCGATCGCTGTGTGGAAGCTGGCGACTCCAAAAGTGCTACTGGTCGGTCACGAATCAGTTTAGAGCTGGGAAGTCCACCACTGGGGCTGCATTAAGGCAAGTGTGCAGGGCCACTAATCATATCCTGCTACGAAGAACTCTTGGCAATTTGCATGAAATGATGGATGGCTTTGCAGAAATGGGTTTCCCTAACTGCGGAGGGGAGACAGATGGCACACGTATTCTAATTTTGACACTGGACCACCTTGCGACGGAATACATCAACAGGAATGGGTACTTCTCCATAGTGTTGCAGGGGCTTGTTCATCACTGTGGGCGTTTTACTGACATTAACGTGGAGTGGTCAGGGAAGGTGCATGATGCATGCATCTTCAGGAACACTGGCCTGTACAGAAAGCTGGAAGCAGGGACTTTCTTTCCAGACCAGAAGATTCCAATGGACGATATTGAAATGTCCATGGTGATCCTGGGAGACCCAGCCTATCCCTTACTCCAGTGGCTCATGAAGCCTAGACAGCAGCAAGGAGTGCTTCAACAATAGGCTGAGCAGGTGCAGAATGACCATAGAATGTGTCTTTGGCAGATTAAAAGCACACTGGCGCTGCCTTTACGGCAGGTTAGACCTAAACAAGGAAAATATTCCCATGGTCATAGCAGCCTGCTATGTTCATAATACTTGTGAAGCTAAGGCTGAGAAATTTCCCCCAGGGTAGAGCGTGGAAGCGGATCACCTGGTGGCTAATTTTGAGCTGCCAGATATCAGGGCTATTAGAGGGGCACAAGAGGGGTCTATTTGAAACAGGGAGGCTTTGAGGCACCATTTTGACAATCAGCTCCAGTAATGGGTCATTCTATACCGCACTCCGCCATGCTTTGTTAACTTGCCGCCTTGCATGAAAATTTTTACTCAGCAAATTGTCAAATTGCCACTGTGTATTCATTCCAGCAGCAATCACTGTGTTTTGGAGACAAATAAAGATTGGTTATCGTTCAGGGAGTTTGTCTGTATTAAATACCAATAAACAACACACAAAAAAAGCTTGGTAGGAAGGGAGATAACAATGAAGGGCAATGTAGGCTCTCATAGCTGTGTGTAAGTCCAGCAATCATTTTGGAAGCTGTTCAAAGAGGTGGAGGGACCAGGGTACCAAGATGGGCTGGGAAGTTGCACGGAATGTGTGGGAGGAGTTTGGGGAGGGCATGGAAAGCAGTTCTGTATCATCTGCAGGGGGGTCGAGCACACTAATTCTGCCTGCAGTGTGATTAGGAACTTCGACATCTCTGTTTGCTCCTCCATCACTTTTATCATCTGCTCCTGGCCCATTAAAATTCACTCCTGGCTCTCCTTTCTGTCCTGCTCGTCTATTTTATAATTTTCTTTTAAAGTCCCTCTCCACTCCCTGCGTTCTTGTTTTTCGGCCTCTGAAGTTTGGAGCACCTCTCAAAACATGTCCTCCTTGCACCTCCTTGATTGCTT
This sequence comes from Chelonia mydas, assembly GCF_015237465.2. Classification (NCBI taxonomy): domain Eukaryota; kingdom Metazoa; phylum Chordata; order Testudines; family Cheloniidae; genus Chelonia; species Chelonia mydas. The sequence goes on along the minus strand of NC_057849.1, from coordinate 107,169,446 downwards.
CCTTATCTGGCAGAGGTGCTCCGCTGGGTGTAGTGGGTTCCACTGAAGTCCACATCTGCAGAAGCACAAGAAACAGAAGCATGAATTTTAGTGCACACACCGCATCGACTCATTATAGTAAAATGCACCTTTTAAAAAATACGAATCAGTTTCTCACTGTCTCTTGGCAAGCATACACCTTGGTGAACACCTTAAATATGGTGAGTTCAGCCCAGGGCGGGGGAAGGGGGAGGCACTTAAGATGGGGCAAAGGGTCTTTGTGTTTTTTTAAGGGGATCACTACAGGTGACTAGGGACAATATTGTAAATTCTGCCACCATTTTCACAGGCAGGGGTCACTGAAGATGGTATTTCACTCCTGAGGGTAAGGAAGGATGCAAGGGTGCATCTCTTGCATGAGTGTGGCTTCAGACCAGGTCCCTATGCTGCTCGCCTGTGTGCCACTTTGGTTACCGCACAAGTGATTGCCGATCGGCAAGGGAAAGTTTCCTACAATTGGGGAAGGAACAAAGCAGCTCTGCCAAGGAACCTTCAGCAGAGGATTAGCGAGTATCTCCAGGGAAGTTTCCTAGAGATCTCGCTGGAGGATTCCCATGAAATCTCAGTGTGCATTAACACGCTGTTCCACCGCACTGCTAAGCTACACAGGGGAACATGAAGCACAGGCCAACACAGCTAGTCTTGTACGTTTATATCCCTTGACCCATTTCTAGCATATAACAAAGCAAAGGACAACTCTATTTCATATAACCGAGCAGCAACAACTCAAAAAGATCACTTACCAGAGCTCCCCTCTCCTGCATCATGCACGCCAGAGACAGACTGCTGGGACTGGCTAGACCCCTCCGGAGTGGAAAAGAGTTCCTGACTCGCCGCGCCACTGGATGATCCTGCCGGGTGCTCCATGTCGTCTTCCAACTCGACCTCCTTGTCCACCACTTCCTCATCGGAGTTGAGTCCACTGTCTCCAGCCCCACAAAGTATCCACAGGGCTCTTGGTGGTGAAAATGGGGTCACCACCGAGGATGGCATCCCATTCCTTATAGAAGCAGCAAATCTTTGGCCCACCCCCAGAGTGACGGTTTGACTCCCTTGCCTACTGGTACGCCTGCCTCAGCTCCTTTATCTTTGCGCGACATTGATGTGTGTCCCATTTGTAGCTCTTATCCAACATGCCACAAGAAATCTGACTGTAGGTATCAAAGTTCCTACAGCTAGAGTGGAGCTGGGACTGCACAGCCTCCTCTCCCCACAGCGCCAGCAGATCTAACAACTCAGGTGTGCGCCAAACAGGAGAGCGTTTGCTGCGGGGAGTCGCCATGGCTAGCTGGGAAGATGAGATGTGAGCTGTCCCTGCCAAACAAACAGGAAGTGGAATTTCAAAAATTCCCTGGTCTTTAATGCCTGTGTACCTGGGTGCAGGGCAGCGGAGTTCTAACTGCTGACCAGAGCAGTCAATATGGGCATTGTGGAACACCTCAAGGAGGCCATTTACAGCAACATAACCAAGCTCAGTGTTTACACTGAGCCTCTGTCGATATAACTTTGCCACCAAAAGCTTTATGCCTCTCATCAAGGTGGTTTTATTTTTGTCGGCAAAGCAGGAGGGTTTTGTCAGTGGAAGGAGCATTGTAGTGTGTACACCTCCACTGTTTTGTCGATGGAAGCTGACTTCTGTCGACAAAACTCTGTAGTGTAGACATGCCCTTAGTTTATGGGCCCAATCCTACATTTCTTGGGCCCCCAAAATGCCCATTTAAATCAGTAGGCTTTTGGGTGCCAAGGAGTAAATTACCAAGGGCCAGATTTGAAAAGAACTCTGTATGTGTCTGGTGCTATATTAATTACTGTTAGCAGTAGTAGTAATAATGTTGCAAACAGAATGATAACAGGAGAAGAACATCAATTCTTAAAAACAATTATTCTGTTTTCTTGCAGATGGTTCTAGTAACAAAAAACCAGAATGAGAATTAGAGAAAATGGAGCCAATCCTACATTTCTTGTGCACCACAACTCCTGTTGCTGGCAATGTGTGATATGTGTTCGGAATTTAAACAGAATCTTTAAAACGTTGACATGGAGCATTAGTAAAGTTTTTTGAGTGTAGTTTTTTGGATATGAAAGTACAGTATGAGTGAAAATCATCCCTTCCCCCATAATGAATAAATTAATGGGATTTATTCAGGAAAGTAACTGAGGATTAGGGGGAAACAATCCACACCCACCCCCAAAATGAGAAAACCACAGCTCCTACATGGCAGCTATTATAGCCAATGAATTGAAACTGCTGTACAACCCTCTAGACCAGTAGTTTTCAACCTTTTTTCATTTGAGGACCCCTAAAAAATTTTGAATGGAGGTGCAGACTCTGGTGGAAATCTTAGACATAGTCTCTGGACCCCGCCGTGGTTTGCAGACCATGGCTTGAAAACCACTGCCCTACACAGTGGCTCCAAGCCACTAGATCTATCAATGTGTGGGTCCAATAGACTCTTCCTGAGTCCCCCCCTTAGCAGAGACCTAGTCACCGCTATTTCAGAGCTCCCTGCGCAGCACACAGGGAATGTGAACGGCCCTCTATGCAGCTGACCAAGTACTGTGCCTTACTGCAGAGCTTAAGTGTGGAGAGCCTTGAATGGGCCCTCCATGGGGGAGTGAGTTTCGTCCTGTCTGAACAGTTGTGTGATGTTGTTGGTTCTAGTTACTCTGGCACCTGGTATAAAAATGGCAGATAGTCTGTCATTTGCATGAACAATTCAATCCCCAATTCTGTGGCACTCGTGTAGAATTCATGCACTCTCTGAAGATATTTTTCTCTTCCATTCCGCTTTCTTATTATTATTTATATTACAGTAGCATCTAATGGCCCCAGTTAAGTTCAGGGTTCCATTGTGCGAGGCTCTGTATATACATATAGTAAGAGATAGTCCGTGCCTCAAAGAATCTAAAGCTTTGACCCAGCAAAGACTTACTCTGAGATTACGCACAGTGTGGAAAATTAAACCAGGGGTGAATCTCTGCAGTATTGGATCCTACACAGACAAGATACGGGGTGGGAGAAAGGAAGTACTATCCCCTACATTTTACATATGGGCAACGGAGGCACAGAGCGATTAGCTCGCTGATGTGCTGTGACCATTCCTTATCACATTGCTCATATGCATCTCATTGATATTTTGTGCTTCCGCCCTCTGTTTGTCACTTCCCCTTGTTGCCATGTCTCATCGTTAGATTGCATATTCTTTGAATCAGGGATCAAACATTTTTTGGTTATGTGTACAGTGCCTAGCACAATGGGATCTAATCCCTGTTTGGGGCCCCTGGGCACCACTGCAATGGCAATGCAAATAAAGAATAATAGTAATCTGCAGCAGAGACAAGACGTGACCTCAGATCTCTTCTATTTTAGTCCAGTGCCTTGACTACTAGACCATTCTGCCTCATTTATCATACTGTATTTTAAAACACAGGGGTTTCCCATTGGCCCACCAAACACTCTTCATCATTCTTTTCCTCATTATCTTGTATGGTATAAAAGCAAAGCTTTAACATAAGTGCTGATATGTATATCACGGTTTGCATATGTGCTCTGTAGAAAAAAATACCGTGTCCATACAAACACTAATTCCTCTAATATTCTGAATAAAAATTGGTAAATAAAGCCCCGATGTTTCAATTTGAACATTCCAAATACTGTAGCCTCTTTTGGGCATGGCATAAATCCTCTCTATTTGGAATACTAGAGAAATTATTGTATATACGTGTACATGGTGCATGAAAGTTACAGGATTTCACACCGTATGTTTGTATTTTCCACACAACACAAACCAAAACTGTAATGCCATTTTCATGTCACTCTGAAAAAAGTACGATCTTCTGAGTGATAGGTAAACAATAAAAGGCTCAACCAATACAAAAACAAACAGTCCTCATGAAAACTATTTCTAGTATTTAAAACCATTCCTCTACTGTTTACTGAGACTGGATCACATTGCATCCTGTGCTGTTTGAAACATTTTTAGTATTCCAGATGTTATATGGACTGGTTTTGGAATGTCCTGAAGGAAGACTGAAACGGACACATTGGATTCTGTATACATTTCTCCTTCACATACAGCTAGGATTTTAATATGAAGAGGCATTTTCTCCCCTATAAAATTGTGAAACGCAAAAAACCCCAAAACCAGTGTACCCAGCTCACCATTTGAATACACTGCTTGTTGTCTCATCCACTCTCCCTGCTTATATTCACCTCTACTTAGGCCCCAATCCTGCCGTCGGGTGGATCCCTGTGCCTGCACAGAATCACTGGGGCTCCATTCAGGTGCACCCACAGAAATGAAATCAGGGCTTCTAACCGTAAATTACGCAGGACAAGGACTCTCTTCACAGCACCTCGCACACTGATGGTACTCCAGAACCAATAATGATGACCACGGTGTATATTTAATACACTCTGCTTTATTATTTTCCTAAATAACCTCATGTCAGGTGGTTCCTGCAGGAGGATGCCTGATTGGGAAATTGTTTTTATCTGGCCATTTTAATAAACCAGTACTGAGGCTAACACATTACAGCCACATACAAATAACCTCATTCCTATCCACTGGGCAGAATCTCCTCTTCACCCGCACACGGGGGTGTGGTTGTGATTCCACAGCGCTGGACTAGCCCAGGCTCCTGTCCCTTTAAAAGTGACCTACGAGAGTCCAGCCTTCCTGCAAACTCTGTGCCTGCCTGCGGCCCCGCCTCTGCCCCAGCCCCGGGCAATGGCGCCTTCGCAGCGCTCCTGGCGGGAGGAGGTTGCCCTGCGGCTGGCTGAGGGAGGCGGCCGCATGCAGGGGGAAAGGCCGCCCGTTCCCTCTGGCGCTGCCCGTGCTCTCAAGGGTGGGGTGAGGGGGGATCACTGCAACAAAGGAAAGCGCCTACATCTAGTCCCGGCTCGGTTCGCTCCCCGGCCGGGGAGACTGGAACCAGGGCGGGGACGTGTCTTCTCGGGTTCCTCAGCCCATGTGGCCGCCTGCAGGAAGCACCGCGCGCTCTCGGCTGCGGCGCTTAAGCTTTGCCCCCACCCCAGCCGGGCGCCCCCTTCCTCCCCACGGAGCGGGCGGCGGTAGCGTCAGAGGCCGGGTCCGCACCTTCGGCTTGTGCAGGCAGCGGCTCAGCTGCCGGGGGAGCCGGGCTGCATCGGACACCCTGCAGGGTGGATGCATTATTCAGCACACGGTGCATTCCGAGCTGCGGGAGCCGAGCTCCTGTGGGACTGTGCATGGGGTGGGGGTGGGTGGGGGTGGGTGTGTTCTCGGGTCCAAACACACGCCAAGGCTGGGTGGGGGTGGGATTCAGGGGCAGAGGAGCATGCACTTACTTTATCTATGGTGCCCGGGAGCAGGCGGTCCAGCAGCCGGCACAGCACCACCCCGTCTTTCAGAGACGACTGCAAAAACCCCTCGGGGTCCGAGATGGTCTTTTTGGGCGACTCCAGCACGCCCAGGGTGATCAGCCATGTAACGGTCTGCTCCGCCGAGTTCATGGCTGCTGCCGCCGCCGCCGGCGCGCGGACGGTAAATCCCAGGGAGCGGACGGGGGGGAACAATCGCGCGCCGGAGGAGGCTGTATTTGGCCTGCGGGCCCCCCCGCTAGGATCCCCCACCCCGGGCTTGGGGGTTTCACATTGGAGCAGCAGAGGCCAGGGCCGCCGCTCCCTCCTCCCTCGCCATGGAGCTGCTGCAGATGACGACTCGCTTTGCCAGATCCAGTGGGTCCAGTTTCGCTCGCTCACTCGCTCGCTCTCTCCCGTGCGCGTTGGCAGCTTGTCCACTGCCTTTTCATTACACACACATGAACCTGCAGCGCCTCCTCCCCCCGCCGCGGCGGCTGCCTCCGCATGACATCACTGACAGCCGGCGGAGAAGAAAAGACGCCAGGCCCCTTCCCGGCACGCAGACCTGCGGCGGCGCCCGCGCCCCTCCAGCGGGCACGGCTCGCGCGGGGCCCGGCGGCTGCTGCAGGCGGCTCTCCCCTTCGCAGCGAGCACCGCGCGCCGCTTGCTGGCCCCTAGGCGGGGAGCTGCTGTCTCCCAGAGCGTGGCATCCGCCGCACACGGGATGCAAATGCCAACGTTGGAGCTATTGTATAAATGCGTCCTGCGTAGGTAATAGGGACCGTGTGTGTGTGTGTGTTTCTCTAGTATGGATTCACACATATTACGTGGGGATCTGTGTTCCCATGCATATACATATATATATTTATACACATCCCCAGTAACCACGGTCAGATTTAGGAGACCATTTAAATCCCCCCCTCCTCCCCTATATACAGGGGGGCTAATATTAGTAATGGTTATCCTTTTTCACCTGGAGGTAAAGTGGATATTTGATCTTCAAATCGTGGCATCCTTCAGGATTTTTTTTGGGGGGGGGGAGGGTTGGCGTTCAAATAAGTATGGGTGCCATGTACTCTTTTACTACCCAGCAAGCCAGCAGTTGCTGAGTGAACATTTTAATTCAGTGTGTCACCAGATGGATCCTAAACAGTGCAGAATGGACTCATAAATCTATCAAGAATAGGTTTACGCATTATTGTGCTTGACCTTGGTAACGTTAACAACGATCTAACGTTGAACAAACAGTTTACGTTGCATGTGCCCTCTAGTGGAGGGTTGGTTGATGCCACTTGATTGCAATCAGTGAACTCGCCATATAAAAGAGAACAGATGTATAAATAATGGTTTTGCATCGTTCGATATTTCCAAGTGAAAGTGTTTTACTACTATTACATTTGAAGCAGTCGCTGACAGTGTTGCTTCTGGAGCCATACAGGCACTAAAAGAAAAAGAAACCTCCTGAAACAGCTTAACAAAGACTTCCACAAGAAAACTGCAGTTTTTTGAAGGAGAAGAATTGGTTAGACCAAGTCAGGCCTGGTCTACACTAAAATGTTAAGTAGAAGGAAGACACCTTAAGTCGACCTGTTAATGTATGTGTCTACACTACTGGGTCCTTTACAGCGACCTAAGTCGCCTCTAATGTCGACTTCTGTAATCCAGTTCTGTGAGAGGCGTAGCATTTAATTCGCTTTTCATGGGTCTACTGCAAGGTAGTGCAGACGCAGTGTCAGTGATGTGCTGGGAAGGGCTCTCTGTGCACCCTTATTAACATTCGACCACCAAACAGAAAAGAGGATTGGGATGCTGTCTCTACTTTTGATAAAGCTGACCCATTCTGAACAATTGTCAAGTCCCTTTACAGAGCTGACATCCCTGGATTTCATAAAAATATTCCTGAGGAGTAGACTTTTTGTCTTTGGAATGTACCAAATTGTAACTGGTTGCAAAAATTACCAGGGGAGAATACCCCTAAACTCCCCTGCAAAACTACACACATCTCTGTATTTCAAATTACACAAGTTTAACGTAGTGTACAGCATAAGCATTTTATATACAATTTTAATTTGGCATCTTTTGCAAGAACAAAGGAAAACACTTATAAAAATACAGTTGGCTGTGGTCAAATTGTTTTTGTTTAAACAGGAAAAAAGTGAATAGATTCGTCAGTCCCTCATTGTCCTCTCTGCAAGTACGCTCATGTGTGTTTTATCAAATGTATGTTTTATCAAAGGCTAAAGGGGAACATTTTTATGGGAATCCCTGGCCAACTGATCCCATTTGGACATTTTACTCATTTGCTTACAGTTTATATGAGCAATGAAGCCAATTATTAAAACAATGTATGGTGACTGAAGTGCTAGCTTCCCTGGCTATGTTCATTTCCAGGCATCATGTCTACAGTCTGCCATATGTTTCACTGGTTTACTTTCTGTGACTTTCCACAATTATAATTTATGGTAGTAGTTGCTAAGCCAGTGTAAAGTATTTACAAATATTTTGAAAATGAACCTGTACAAAATGATTTATAATGTATTTGTGCCTTTTTCCCCATTTACTTCAGTTAAACTACTTCTATCAGTGAAATTATTCAAATTATTCTAGACAAGACCCTATCGAGGAAGTTAAGGTTAACATTTTTCAGTGTCCACACTAGGTGCAAAGTTATGTTCAGGGTTTGGTAGCTAACATATTTTCAAACACAATCTGTTTTCCTAGCCTAGACAGGGCCCCTGTGGTTGCAGGATTGGCTCCATCATTAGTGGCCCATCACACTTTGCTATATGTTGCTGCTAAGATCATTTTATATGCACACGGGAAACATAGCAACTGCTGAAGGGCCATCTAGTCCAATATCCTGTCGCTGATAGTGGGCAGCACCAGGTGCTTCAGAGGAAGGTGCAAGCAATCTTGCATGAGGCAGACCTAGGATAGTCTGCCCCCCTCAAAATCCTTTATAGTTAGAGATTGTCAAACTCAAAAACATGAGGTTTAATAACTTTTCCAAAATGTATGCTAGCATTACACTTTTGCTTTTCTACTTATTCCTTCAACATACCATTTAACAGCAGCTAAATAACAAATATCCGTACAAAAAAAATCCAGAAGACTATTGGAACATTTGCTATTTTTTGCTATTTTTTTGGAATAACCTAACCTTTGTAAACATATGCAGAGCCTGAAAAAATGATTGGGGCATTCACTCTCTTAGGGAAAGTGTAGGAAGCATTCTAAGGAGAGAGTTATAGCACATGTGCTTGCTTAGGAAATCTTAAAACTTCTGTGCTCTACACAAGAAAACTATTTGGATACCTACAGGAAATCCCAGTCTTAAAAACATCCTGGTCTCTTCCTGACTAAGGGAGAGAGAAATACATAATCCAGATTTGTTGGATATCTGGCAGTTTTTACAGCATTGCATTTGGAGTGAAATATTAGCTAAAGAAGCATCAGTTGACATAATTTATTTGGACTTTCAAAAAGCTTTTGACAAAATCCCTTACAAGAGGTTATTAAGGAAACCAGCTGGTTTGGGGATGATAGGTAAAGTACTGTCGTGGATTAGAAACTTGCTGAGAGACAGAAAACAGAGAGCAGGAATAAATGGTCAATTCTCAACATGACAGCAGGTTAGCAGTGGGGGTTCCCAATATGCCGCACTAGGACCGTTGTTGTTTCATAGATCAGTTATCCAAAAAAAGAGTCATTGAATCATATGGTTGGAAGGGACCTCAGGAGATCATCTAATCCAACCCCCTGCTTGAAGTAGGACCAATCCCCAATTTTTGCCCCAGATCCCTAAATGACCCCCTCAAGGATTGAGCTCACAACCCTGGGTTTAGCAGGCCAATGCTCAAACCACTGAGCTGTTCTTCCCCCCATACAGTCAGGTGGCAAACTGTGTCTCTTCTAAAAAGAAAAGGAGTACTTGTGGCACCTTAGAGACTAACCAATTTATTTGAGCATAAGTTTTCGTGAGCTACAGCACTTTGTTTTATGTTCTAGCCCACCCCCATTCATTTTTCTTTTCTTCTTTGTTTTCTCTTGTGACAATTTTTTTGATTTTCAGTTCTGACCCCCATCCTGTTTATCACTGGAAAAGACAGTGAGATGTTTTGACCAGTTATACTTCTCTCTATTCTTCTGTGCCTAACAGACGTGGGAACTTGGAAGGGAGCAGACTAAAGGTCAATCCAGAATCATGGTGACAGTCAGTAGTTTGCAGTCTTGGAATCATATTGGATCAATGGCTGTTTTAGGAAACCCATGGGCAATGTATTTTTTCCTTCTGTAGGTTTAACCTAGAGACTGACTGTTTCTTTCTGACCCTCCCCGCAATGATCAACACTTATGTATTGCAACGCAGAGCTAATTATTGCCATGTGTCCTACCTAAAGCTACCTTCAAAAAGAGCCTTGATGCTTTAATTTGTGCAGGATCTGGCCTGTCCCCTTAAGTGGAGTAAGCCACCATTGGCACTAACACCCGTGCTCCTTGTTGCTCACTGACCACCTGCTAGCTTCTGAGTGCCGTTGAAGCTGTTGGTTATAATCTATAACTCTTAAAACCAGTGTCTTCCTACCTGGGGAGCAAATCCCCACTATCAGGGAGGTGCCAGGTGAGGTTAGGAGGGGAGAAAATGGGACAGAGGAACAGTGGAACGGGGGAAAACCATCTGACCATAGATCCACCCTGCTCCCACTGGAAATGTGCTTCTGCTGCTTCCTTCTCAGCTCCCACAATAGTCCTTTTCACAGTTGGAGGAGCAGCTAAGGTACAGGGCTGCAGTCACAGGCAGCAGCCAGGCAGCTGAAGCTTCTCTTCTGAACCACTCAGCTCAACAGGGGTGGTGTCAATAGGTGATCCCTAGCCCATCCTGAGCAGCATATAATTTTCTAGTGAGTTAGTGAACTAGGGAGGGGGGAAAAGAAAGAAGCAAATAATAAGAAAGAGCAATAAAATAAAAAATAGAATGGAAAAATAAGAGACAAGCTGAACAAGAAAACAGAATTATTTATTTATCCAGGAAGTGCCAAGCTGCTGGACACACTAATAAAGAAGGGAATGACTGCAAAGAGCTTGCATTCTAAAACAAAAGGATAAAATTAAAGAGATGGCAGCCACTGTGCTGGTGCAACGGGCCACTTGAAGGGGAGCTTTTTAGCTGCCAATTCACCTGAAGAGAGTCTCAAAAGGGAAAAACTGGTGTTTAGGAACCACTGCCCTAAATTCTAGGGTTTTGTACCTCAAGTTTTGATTGTGGTACACATCATATAGGTTAGGGTTCGTGTGGACACTCCACACATAATTGTTCCAGGCTACAGAGATTTGTTCTTTACCATTGACGGACCTCTTTTCTGAACATTTTCCAGTACAGTGTGGATCCCACAACTGAACACAGTCTTACAATAACGGCCTCATTAATGCCATGTACAGTGGTTATAATGCCTCCCTACTTCAACTTAATGTTTGCTTATAAATCCAAGGATTGCATTTGCTGCCTTTGGCCCTCATGTTGCACTGGGAGCTCATGCTCAGTTGGTTATTGGCCAGGATCTCTAGTCCTTTTCTGAGTCTGCGTCAGAGCAGGTGCCTACCTCAGCTACTGAAGGGGTTTGCCCACACTATGTCTAAGAGGTTTAGGGAGCGTCTGTATCCCCGATTGTTCCTGGCATTCCAGATAGCTTAACAGTCAAAACGTGTTGTTAAACTGTTTTTTATTTCATAACGTTATTGTGATCACTTCTTTCAGATACAGACCTTGCCACAGTCGTCCATTCTTTTCTAACTTCTGTCCTGGATTACTGCTATGTTCTTTAGGACCTACCCTTCAAGAGCACTCAGAAGTTTCTGAGGGTCCAGGATATGGCTGCCTACATGCTTGGCAATGTTGATCACAGGATGTTTTTTTACATCAGTTCAACAACTGAACTGACTTTGTCTTTTCTTCCAGGTTCAATTCAAGGTAATAATGTTGATCCATTATATTCTTTATTAAAATTGATTTCTAATAACCAATGTCCATTCAAGACATATTTCTATACTGAGCAGAATTTGATCTGTGTTTACCAGGAACAAAAAGTCGAGTAGAACAAGTGTTCTGCGTGATGAAAAGTTTGAAAAGTGAACTGAGTGCAGACACAATCAAGGCTGTTGTTTCACTCAAAGTGAATATTAATTACACTTGTTCAGTGCTTCATGATAAAGTCATTCAGAGAATTACATTAATGGGAAAAAATCGTGCACTCTGAAAAATATGCATATATTGAGTCAGAACTTAGCCATAATGACACCAGCACGTTTTTAAAAATGAGTACTTTTGTATGAGTATTTTGTGGACACTCGTGAATCACAATTATCCTCGTTTGGGTTTTGAAAATAAGGTCATTGGCTGTGTGAAGCAAGGTCCTGCACTCAATTTGATGGTATTCCTTGTCTGTCCACTTGGTGTCTGTCTGTCTGCTATGATGATAACTTTTGAATGCTGCATCTGATCAGTTCCAAAATTTCAGGGACTGGTCTGGGCATCAGTGGGCAGTACCTAACTGATGCTGGTGAAAATTGGAAAACAAAAAAAGGGGGAATGGGGCACACACACAGAGTCCCTTCCATCTGGTTAGCAGTTAGTAATTATCTATAGATCAAAGAACCGGTTGATGGTAGCCATTCACACCTTCCATCTTAACCATACCCCCCACCTCAGTTCTGCCCATCCACACAATACAATTTAAAAAGTAGACACCCTGAATAAATTATCTCCCAGACAGAAAGAAAAGAAATAAAAATGTGATGGAATGGAGACACACAGAGCCCCTGGCATGGAGGGAAGAATAGAGGACGGTGGTGGGACATATTACCACCCCAATCATGAAGGAGTTAAAGCAGGGGTCGGCAGCCTTCAGCACGTGGCCCATCAGGGTATCCGCTGGCGGGCCGCGAGACATTATGTTTATGTTGACCGTTCGCAGGCACAGTCCCCCGCAGCTCCCGGTGGCTGTGGTTCACTGTTCCCGGCCAATGGAAGCTGCGGGAAGCAGCGGCCAGCACATCCCTGCAGCCCACGTCACTTTCTGCCGCTCCCTTTGGTTGGGAACAGCAAACTGCAGCCACTGGGAGCTGCGGAGGGTCATTGCTGCGAATGATCAATGTAAACAAAATGTCTCGTGGCCCACCAGTGGATTACCCTGATGGGCTGCATGCCGAAGGTTGCTGATCCCTGGTCAAAAGTATACATGGGTTAAAAAAAGAATTAGATAAGCTCATGAAAGATAGGTACATCAGTGACTATTAGCCAAGATCATTGGGTGTCCCTAAACATCTGACTGCTGGAAGCTGGGACTGGACAACAGGGGATGGATCATGTGATAAATGCCATCTTCTGTTCATTCCCTCTGAAATGTCTGAAACTGGCCACAGCTGGGAGACAGGATGCTGGGCTAGATGGGCCATTGGTCTGACCCCAGTATAACTATTCTTACGTTAAAGAGCTCCTCTGGGCACAAACAGACCCAGCCCGGTGCAACCTGTGAGGCCTCTCAAACCTGGAGAAGGACAGCTCCTTAAAGGGGAGTGTCCAGCCCCCTACAAGGGAGCAGGAGGCAGGAGGCAGAGCTAGACCTCCCTGGCCTCACAGGTTGCACCTCACAGGGCTGCCTACCAGGAAAATGGCTGAAGAGCCTCTGCCACCCGACCTGCTGGAGAAATAACAGCAGAGGTGAAAGTAAGCCGGTACTGTCCGGTACAGCATACGGGCAAGAGCCAGTACAGAGCCGACCGTACCAGCAGGGGGCAGCTTCTCCAGGCCACCAATTTAAAAGGGCCCTGGGCTCCTGGGAATGGCCGGAGCCCCTGGCCCTTTAAATCGCTGCCAGAGCCCTGCGGCTATAGCCCTGGGGTCGCAGCGGTGGCCAGGAGCCCCAGGCCCTTTAAATCACCCCCAGAACTCCGGGGCTCCTGGCCGCCACGAATGCTACTATGGGGCTCCGGTGGTGATTTAAAGGGCCCAGGGCTCCTGACCACAGCTAATGCAGCCAGAGCCCCAGGCCCCTTAAATTGCTGCCGGAGCCCCCGGGTAGCGGTGGTGATTTGAAGGGCCCAGGGCTCTGGCAGCGATTTAAAGGGCTCAGGGATTTAAAGACCCCATCCCTTCCGCCCCTTCCACCTGAGCCCCCCTCACACCTTGCTCAGGACCCCAGCCCTGTGTACCGGTAAGTCCCTTAAATTACTTTCACCCCTGAATAACAGGATTGTCTTCACTTTGTTTTCCCTTTTGTGTTTAGAACACAGGGTGCTCAGCCTGGATCCTTTGGGCCTAGACCTTTTTACAGAGACTACGGACCTCTTACCTTGTGGGGAACTGCTGGGTGGGTCTAGACAGTTTTGTGGGCTGCAGTGTTGTTTGGTCAACGCTTACCATTTTTGATTGTTTTGTGCCTCTTTTATGTTTGCCACCCGCCAAAGGCTTACAACGAGAGGACTATACTCTGCACTCTAAGCTGGCTCTATAGCAATGCCTACAGCCAGTGAAGGATGTCTGTGAGGAGACAGATATCCACCCTCACCCCCTGGGGTTGAACTAGACAAGGCAACCTATGACAGGGACCCTGGTATAGGAGAAGGGGGAATTGGGGTCACACAGCCCCTCTAGCATGGGGGGATGATAATGAAATGGGGGAAGAGGACAGGGACACACACAGAGTGCTTAGCATGTGGCAGAAGGGGGAATAGGGAGCACACAGAACCTCTGCCAGGGAGGGGAAAATGAGGAACCCATCTATGGGGGGAGTACACAGAACCCCTGGCATGAGAGAGGAGTTGGGGGTTGCAGAAATAAAGGGGGATGGGAGGGTGGCACACAGGGAATTTATGTTGGGAATGGAGGAATGCAGGGAGCCTGTGGTGTGCAATGAGCTTCTTCAAATGTAACAAAGTGTGCAACAACCTAGTCAATGTGTTTATGGTGCAATAGCCAGTCTCTGTTCTCAGGCTTTTGCCTGTGATTGTGGATGGGTAGGAGGAGGGTTAATAGTATATTTGATAGGAATGTGGGGATGTTTTGAATTGTCAGTGAGCTTTTTAAAGGGTTTTTTATTAAAAAAAATGTATCTGTGCTCAATGACTGTGATATTTGGCATGTTTTACAAATTACAAAGGTGGAATGGGCCCCATCCTCACTCTCCCCATATCCCATAGCAACAGTTGTAATCTGCTGGGTCATTCTTGCTGTCAGCTCTTGGGGTTGCATTCTCCAGGCCTGACAGCAGGACATTCTCAGGGGAGAGCCTGTGCTGTTGGAACCTGCTCCCTTTGGCAGTCGGCCAGGCACCATACTTGGCAAGCATTAGGGCCCACTGTAATATATCTTTGTTTAGTCAAGCTTTCATCTGATCTCTGGACTATTTTTGAAGCAGACCACGTGAGCGTATGGAGTCTCTATTTTTAGTGCTACAGAATAATTTGACAACTTTGTATTTATTTTTAATACACACAAGGCACTCAAGTGTTAAGGTGATAGAAACAGTTTACAGATTAGTCAATAAATATCACCGTTTACCTTGGGATGAGTGTTTCGTGGATCACCACAAGTGCCTATGTTTAGACTATAGTCCTGTGTATCATCACTTAAGACCCACTTTTGCCACCTTTCCTCACATTCAGTAGCACCTTACTCCACAAGTACTGCTATTGAAATGAACTGAAAGCAGAATAAGCGACACCTGTGCAAATCATGATTCATATAAGCTTTGCCTATCTACAGCACAGGTTTGCATTGCTCCTGCTATGCTAGCAGCTGGCCAGCAATGGCTTCTGTCAGGACAAATCCCCAGTGTAGATAAGGCCTGAGAAAGGATCACATCCATGGTTCCCAAGAAGACTAAAAAAAACAGTTAAAGGTGGTCTGAAGTCAGTAAGAGTTTGTGTGACCAATGATGATTGGTCAGATCAGCGCTGCCTCTTTATTTCCTTCATCTTTTCCTCCCTCTGTTTTCACAGCCTTGCTAGCAACAACTGTCCATTTTGCTTCTCTTTAAATTCACTCAGTTAAAATGAAGAAACATGCACTGCTAAAGTAAGCAAACACATTGGGTACCTTGCACATTGGGTATCTTAAAAAAAGTCCTTACAAAGGCCTTGAGCCAATAACCCTACATGTTGTAGAAAGGCCAAAGAGAGCTTACTTCACAATTGTTAACAAAGGAGAAGCATGAGGGTTATTAAACATGTTGAATTTCCACACAGGACCCACACACAGTGACCCACCATCGGTGCTTCTGTCATTGTCATGCAACAGAGATGATTCACAGGGCCTGATTCTCATCTTACGCTGGCATAAGTCAAGAGTAACTCCGCTGAAGTAAATGTAATTAAACCAGTGGAAAATAATGCATGTGAGCAGGGAATTAACTCTTCAGCATTCAGTGGCCCTTAAGCCTCACACTTCCATCAAAGCACTGGGGTAGTATAGTTCATTTTTAAACACACTAGGCAGTATTATAAAGTCTTACAAGAACTGTGGTTGGCTCAAAAATGTTCATCTCCTTTTTCTATGTTTATCTAGGATTGTTTCTTTGGACAATTGTTTGGGGGTTTTTGTTTTGCTTTTATGTAAAGTGCACTTTAAAAGACAACCCTGCAGCCACAGCTTCCAAGTCTTTTGGTAGGTTTCCAGAAGTCATACTCTAGCTCCTTATGTGTAACACCTATGAAATGGAAATGCATTCTGCAGTTATAATGAGAAAGTCTACTTTAAAATGAGGCAAAATAGGTTTTATCGGGCTAGCTTTGAATTCAGGAGTTCCCAAACACTGCAGCCCTATGAATCTTCAACACGCTACAGGTGCATACACAACCAGGATTAACTGGTGTGATGACAAAGTGAATTCATGAATCCTTTTATATTTAGGTATCTTTCAATTTGGTCTCTGGCCATTTCCCACCCCCCACCCCCCAATAATCTCTGTCTGATCAGTGCAACATACCATTATAATGGCTTCATAAGAAGGTTGCCTATAGGCACTGTAAGATTCCTACTTTACTGGTAGAAATAGATTTGGAAACCAGAGGCTTTCCCAGTCATACTGTCTAGCTTTCTCTTAATTATTTGCATAGTCAATTCAATAGCATCAAGACAACAGATACTGTAACTGTTCGGTTTAGCAGTGACAAACCATTTAAATTACGTACCAAGTACTTTGGTCAGAAATCATCAAGTGATCCATCCCCAACAGGTCCACATGAACTGGTGCTTAACTTGAGTTGACTGAACGTTTAGATGGAATCAAAAAAATGTTCAACATAACTTCAAATATCATGCTTTCTTCTCGAAACAAGAAGCTACACTGAATAGGACTCTTCAGAATGCTGCTTCCAATACCCCAGCTACAGAGTGGAAAGCAGGAATACAAAGCTCATTTTTTCCAGGGTCATTTTGTTTTGTTTATACAGAACCTTTAAATCAAAGTATCTACATTTTGGGTTGCTGGAAGTGGTTGTAAATGACTTAGGGGGATGAGGGACCCTAAACCAGCTAGAATTTCAGTTTGGACAAATTCTCCAAGTCTTCTGAATTTTCAAAGTTTACACCTCACCATCCTTCCCCTAACAACTCTCACCAATCGCCTTCACAGTCATCTGAGACACTGCTGAGCTCACTGCAATGCTGTGACACAAGTTCTACTTGCCTAACCAGAGAGTAAAGATAACATAACCCCCCTGTTGGCATCCAGTACCCCAGCCCTATGGTCATGAAAATAACCCAAATTGCTCCCCACACATCCACCCATGTAGAGAACATGGATCGAAACAGCATCTAGATACCTGCCCTCAGCTCCCCCACCCAACACCTCTGATGGCTGCAACTCCCCCAACCACACAGCCATCCCTCCTTTCCACAACTCCTGTCTTTCCCTTATGCCATCCCATTTCCTGTGCCACTCCCTGCATCCAGCTACTTTCCCCTCATTACTTTCCTGACTCTCCTGCTTAACCCCTGGTCCCATGGCTCCGGCCTCTCCCCTGCAATCATCTTCTGGCTCCCCAGCTCTCGCCTCTTACCTCAACCCCTACCTCCAGCCCCTTGGCTCCCCAAGGTCATCTCCTGTCCAGGGCTTCTGGTTCCACCCCATCCCCCATCAGCTCCTGGCTCCCCAGCCCTCTTTCCACTGACTCCCTGAAGCCAACTCCCACCTTTCAGCCCCAGAACCTCCCCTCACATCCCGCCACCCCCCTCCCTATCGCCCCCTGGGCTCCCCAACCCCCTGCCTCCAGAGAACTGCCTATGTCCCCCACCCCCAACTCCCCACAAAATGGGTATAAATGGTAAAGCAGAATAACCTATACCAATTTGATAATCACCAGGTGTGCAAGACATGTTCAGAGGCAAAAAGGGTACTGTAGGAAAAGAAACCTGACCCCTCTCTTACTTTATCTTGCATTCTCATATTAGTTGCTTTTCCAGCTGTACAACCTTTCCACTGTTCAACATGTAAGTTACATTTGTTTTCTATACCCACTGCTTGTCCAATTTGGGTAAGCTATGCTGTTTTATCATTTATAACTGTCTTCTAAAAAAATTACATTTGGCATGCAAGTTCCAACAACGTTTACATCAACACTAAATTGGGTCACGAGAGAAAGACAGAGGCAAGGCCTAAGTGTGGGCCTCGTACTTTGCTGCCTGACATAACTACACAGAAGTCCCTAACTGCTGCCTTGCTGAACTGCTTTGGCTTGAGTGTTACTGTTTAATGCCACTGTGAAGAAACAGCACCACCAAAGCAACTTGATTTACTTATTTAACCTTGAGAAAGTGTCTGAGGATACACAGGGATAAGAGACCCGCAGCATAGCCACGGCTGGCCCTGGTCGGCTGATGGGGGCTCAGGCTGTGGGGCTAAAAATTACTGTGTAGACATTTGGGCTTGGGCTTGGGCTTGCAGGGTACCAGAGCTCACGCTCCAGCCCCAGCCTGAAAGTCTGGACAGCGATTTTTCAGCCCCAGAGTCCAAGCCCCCTGAGCCTGAGTCAGCTGACCCAGGGCAGTCGTGCATTTTTTATCCTTATATTGTCATAAGGTGACCATATTTCCCAAAGGGAAAACGGGACACGGCTCAGGGCTGGCCCAAGCCCTTTTCCCCTCTCCACAGGGCTGGCCTGAGCCGTTCACCCGAGCTCCCCAGGCGGGGCTGGCCCAAGCCGCTTGCCTGCCCCCTGTATGAGGCTGGCGCTGGCACCGCTGCTCGCTCAAACCCTGCCTTCCCCATGACCGAGCCTTTCTTCCTCCCCTGTCGGGGCTGACATTGCTGCTTGCCCCCCCCCCCCCAGCACATTCCTCCCCACCCCACTTTTTTGACAAAAATGGGCATTTGTCCCACTTGCTCTTGCCGACTGATCAAGTTGGCAAGACCAAACAGGACAAATGCCCACTTTTGCCAAAAAAGTCAGGACAGCAGGGACAGGGCTTAAAAAAGGGACTGTCCTGGCCAAAATGGGACGTCTGGTCACCCTATGTATTGACGTACCCTTAGGGTATATCTACGTTGCAGCTGGGAGTGAGCCTCCCAGCCTAGACAGACAGATGCCTGCTAGCACACTAAAAATAGCTGTGTGGATGTTGTGGCACCAGCAGAAGCTTGGTCTAGCCTAGTGGTTCTCAAACTTTTGTACTGGTGACCCCTTTCAACACAGCAAGACTCTGAATGCAACCCCCCCCCCTTATAAATTAAAAACACTTTTATATATTTAACACCATTATAAATGCTGGAGGCAAAGCAGGGTTTGGGGTGGAGGCTGAGAGCTCGTGACCCCCCCCCTGTAATAACCTCGCGAACCCCTGAGGGGTCCCGACCCCCAGTTTGAGAACCCCTGGTCTAGCCATCTGAGCTGAGATCTGGGATTAGGGTAGGCATGAGCTCGGGCAGCTAGACCAAGCCTCCGCTGGTGCTGCAACATCCACACCACTATTTTTAGCACACTACCTTGAGCCCCACGAGAACAAATCTGTCTACCCAGGCTGGGAAGCTTGCTCCCAGCTGCAGTATAGACATAGTGATCAGAACAATGCACTGCAAATGGTACCAAAAAATCCCTGTACAAATTGAGAACAATTCCTGCAAAATCAAACACCCATTGTACAATTTCCTCATGATTTTCATAGAATATCAGGGTTGGAAGGGACCTCAGGAGGTCATCTAGTCCAAGCAGGGCCAAATGCCCAGTTTTTGCCCCAGATTCCTAAATGGTCCCCTCAAGGGTTGAACTCACAACCCTGGATTTAGCAGGCCAATGCGCAAACCACTGAGCTATCCCTCCCCCCATTTTTTCCTGTTCTAGATCATACTATTAGCCAGACCAACTTCTACCCCAGTGATCAATATATACTTCTTTCTTAGCATCATTACAGTCAGTATGTAAATCTGTGTCTACGGTTCAGGCACTTTTGGAAAACTGCATTATTCAATGAAAGTAGCTGACATGCGAAATAAATCTTGAGGTCATCTCTCAGGCAAAACTCCCATTTAAATCAGTAGGAGTTTTGCATGAGAGAATAGTGACTAAACATTCAGACACAACTTCAGGGTCTGCCCTTTTATTTCAACAAGAAACTAACAGCTTTTTTTATTTCCTTATCAGATTTCTAGTTTTTACTCTTAGCCATATATTGACACTCATAGGTGCTAGAGCTAGAGGTGTGGCTTGAAGTGGTTTCCATTCTGTACAGGGTTTACTGTTTGGTTCAATGGCTCTCAGCACTGTCACCATAAACATGGTTCCAGCCCCCCTGTTGGCATGACAGCTGTTCAAGAGAGGTTGCTAGTGGTAGTGGTAGTGTCTTGGTTTAGCATGGAGAAAAGTGTATTCATCCCCTCAATGGCTGAACTACTTTAGCTCAGAGTTAAAAAGTAAGTCTCTTTGGCAGAGACCATGTATCGTATACTTCATCAGAAAAGGTGAGAGTTCCAGAAAGTTATGAGCAACTGGAAAAAGTGGATTATAAAGGAAACTCACAGCACCTTTAACAACATCTGTTGCCACATCTGTTTCTCACTCCAGTTAGATACAGGGCCTATTTTTTTTATTTTTTGGAATATACACAGACAAATTCAGTTTCCTCTTTGCTTGAACATACTGTGTTCTTCTTATCATATCCCTTTAGAGCCTGTGCGGAAGTAATAAAGTATAGCTCTGCTTCCAAAGATATGTCTCGTGTAATCAGGAGTAATTCACTGAGTGGAATTACATCAGTTTTACACCAGGAAAGTGAGAAAACAGTCATGCTCATGGAGTGTTGGCCAACTTTTTCAGGGATCATCTCTCAAAATCTGCACATTGATAGCATTCTTCAAGTAGGAATGTCTCTCCTCCTCCACCACAGCAGTGTCCCGCCTCCTTCTGTTGGCCCCTGTAGCGGGCTGTTCCAACAATTGAATTGGGGGTGGGGATCCACTGCTGTGGAGGCACAGATCCTCCATACAGATGGCCTGACTTCCTACGGGACTCACATCCCATTCTACAGAACACTAGCCCTCCTTTCACCCCATGGAGCAAAATGAAGGGAACCTTGTTGAGGTTTTTCCCCTGGACCCCTCCTGTGGGTGTAATCGCAGGAGAGGATGATCTGGTCCCTGCGAGTGATGCTCTGCGCCTTTCCGGATTTTGCCTATTGAGGTCAATAAGGGTTTATCTTCAAAGAGACACTGCACAAATTTAAAATAGGGTTGGGCATCTGACCAGTCCAAAATAATTGGCCAATTGACCAGTCAAATATTGGTCAAATAATTTAAAGCACTAACTTATTAGAATAGTAACAACAGTAACACTACAGAACTACTTTACGGTCTCCAATTGACTTAGCCATGGGCCTGGTCTACACTACAAAGTTGGGTTGATGTAAGTTGTCTTGCATCAACCTATTTGTGCATGTGTTTACACTGAAATTGTCTCCAGACAACACAAGCACACTGTTACAGCAAGGCAGTAACCCCACCTGCCCAAGCAGCTTTGAGCCATGGTTGACCTACTGAGATTGACACAATGGGCGGCAGGTAGTATAGGCAGGGAAAGGCTGTGCCTCCCCAAACAGCCTTGCATGACC
Source organism: Chelonia mydas (assembly GCF_015237465.2). NCBI lineage: Eukaryota > Metazoa > Chordata > Testudines > Cheloniidae > Chelonia > Chelonia mydas. Next base: position 107,147,967 of record NC_057849.1, on the reverse strand, counting down.
CTGCCCATGCTCAGCCCTGAAACCCCCTCCTGACTGCTTCCAGTTCCCGTCCTGCTCTTCTGTGGCCGAGAGGCTGGGGCAGGTAGGTTGGGACCAGTGCGAACAAAGCCTGGGGCTGGGGGCACTGGGGCTGGGGGTACTGGGGCTGGGACCATGCCATGCCACCTGTCCATCCGCCCAGTGCTGGGGGCACTGGGACCACGCTACCCGCCCAGCACTCCAGGGCTGGGAGCACTCCGGGGCTAGGGCTGGTCTAGCCACACCACCCGCCTGGCGCTCTGGGGCTAGGGCCACTTCGGCCGTGCCGCCTGCCCAGTGCTCCGGGACCAGCGGCTGCATGGGGGGTGGGTGTGCTCCAGTGTGGGGGGGGAAGGGGAGGAGAAAGAAGGAGAGGGGCAGGGCCTCGGGCTGAGGGGGAGGAGCTGGGAGCTAACGACACTTTCACCTACTGCCCATGGTTGGCGCAGCGCAAGTGTCAAAACTCTGTGACCTATGTTCACACTAACAGTCCTCCAGCAGCTGTCCAACAATGTCTGCTCAGGTCACAGATATGAACTCCATTGCCCAGAGGTCACAGAGATTCGAAGCCACCCCTCTCTTTAGAATCCCCACATATTTTTGAAATACCTTTTCTGGATTGTCCAGCTTAGTGAGCACACCTAGCAGCTCTCCACTGTTTTGAGCAACTGCCAAACCAATCATGCCCGCTCCGCACACTAGATGCCCTCCGGCCTGTGGGAAGCTCCTGGGCCTGTGGGAAGAAGAGGCTGTGTGAGGCTTGTTCTGTGGACTAGCTGTAGAAATGTGGACATCTGTGAAAAAATTGTACGGGGATGCAGGTGAAGGAGTAAGACAGGGATCAGCAGCTGTGCCATGTGAAAGTGAAGGAACTGTGGCAGGCATACCACAAGGCCAGGGAGGCCTACAAGAGATCTCATGCTGAGCCCCAGACCTGCTGCTTTTACCAAGAGATGCATGCCATACCTGGTGGAGATCCCACCACCACCCTGCAGCTCCAGTACTTTTGAGGAGCCTGAGACACAGACCCCTGCAAGCCAGTGATGCATCAGACCATGAACAGAGAGCCTCGAGAGTGAATGTGGCAAACAGTATGGAGAAAGGCCCAGGAATCCCAGCAGGAAAAGGAGGGGGATATGCACCCAGGACATAATGGGGTTTCTCAGCCAGTAAACATAAATGCTTCAGATTCTTGTTGACCTACAGGTCCAACTATCATGGGCTTGTCTCCCTTTTCAGTCAATGGAGAACTCCATTTTAGCACTTCCTTACGCCCCCAATATTCCATTTGGCATTATGGCTGCATCCCTACTCATAACACTCTATACGGGGGATAGTAAGGACAACCACAGCTTCATATTCACTGACCTGTAAGAGCTACGGTTGGTGTATATGTAGCCAAAATGGACAGGAATGTTTTCTACTGTTCTAATTTTAATGTTCTGTTCTGTTAATTTATTTGAGAAGTTTGTATTGTATTTGCTTTTTAATTGCACATTAATGTTTTGCACTGCTTTCAGTACACAATACATTTCTAGTTTTGAAAATAAATTCATCTGTATCACATCATAACATACACTTCAGAGTGCCCAGCACTACTCAAAGTACCCACTACTTGTACTTCTACACGACCATAGAACTCATAGGTTCAGTGAAAAACTTATAAATATACTGCAAGCACTGCATAATTCATAGGTGCATTAAAAGACAAAGACAGTGTGATATTCATAAATGTACACCAAGCACAACACACTTCCTAAGAGTCCCAAAAACTGCAGGGCCAGGTAGCACTCCACACCACACTGCTGTGCTCTTTCAAGGCCTCCCTCAGCCACACAGCTCCCTGCTGAGCGCTTCTAACGCCCCTTGAATCTCTGGCTGTTCAAACTCAGCAGACTGCCGCTCCACTTCAGTCCCAGTGGAACTTCCCCCACCTGTTCATCTCACATATCTTATACATGACACAACAGACAGCTATAACTAGGGCTGTCAATTAATCACAGTTAACTCATGCGATTAACTCAAAAAAATTAATTGCAATTAAAAAAATTAATTGTGTTTAATCACACTGTTAAACAATAGAATACCAATTGAAATTTATTAAATATTTTGGATGTTTTTCTACATTTTCAAATATATCAATTTCAATTACAACACAGAATACAACGTGCACACTGCTCATTTTATATTACTTTTGATTACAAATATTTGCACTGTAAAATGATAAACAAAAGTAATAGTATTTTTCAATTCACCTCATACTAGTACTGTAGTGCAATCTCTTTATTGTGAAAGTGCAAATTACAAATGTAGGTTTTTTTGGTTACATAACTGCACTCAAAAACAAAACAATGTAAAACTTTAGAACCTACAAGTCCACTCAGTCCTACTTCTTGTTCAGCCAATCGCTAAGAGAAACAAGTTGTTTACATTTACGGGAGATAATGCTGCCCATTTCTTATTTACAATGTCACCTGAAAGTGAGAACAGCCAGTTTCGTGGCACTGTTGTAGCTGGCATCACAAGATATTTATGTGCCAGATGCGTTAAAGATTCATATGCCTCTTCATGCTTTGGCCATAGTTCCAGAGGACATGCTTCCATGCTGATGACACTTGTTAAAAAAAATAATGCGTTAATTAAATTTGTGACTGAACTCCTATAGGAAGAATTGTATGTCTCCTGCTCTGTTTTACCCGCATTCTGCTATATATTTCATGTTATAGCAGTCTCGGATGATTATCCAGCACATGTTGTTTGTTTTAAGAATACTTTCACTGCAAATTTGACAAAATGCAAAGAACATACCAATGAGAAACTTCTAAAGATAGCTACAGCACTCAACCCAAAGTTTAAGAATCTGAAGTGCCTTCCAAAATCTGAGAGGGACGAGGTGTGGAGCATGTTTTCAGAAGTCTTAAAAGAGCAACACTCCGATGCAGAAACTGCAGAAGCCGAACCACCAAAAAAGAAAATCAACCTTCTGCTGGTGGCATCTGACTAAGCCAATGAAAATGAGCATGCGTCAGTCTGCACTGCTTTGGATCATTATCAGGCAGAATCCGTCATCAGCATGGACACATGTCCTCTGGAATGGTGGTTGAAGCATGAAGGGACATATGAATCTTTAGCGCATCTGGCATGTAAATATCTTGTGATGCTGGCTACAACAATGCCATACAAATGCTTGTTCTCACTTTCAGGTGACATTGTAATCAAGAAGTGGGCAGCATTATCTCCTGCAAATGTAAAAAAACTTGTTTGTCTGAGCGATTGGCTGAACAAGAAGTAGGACTGAGTGCACTTGTAGGCTCTAAAGTTTTACATTGTTTTATTTTTGAATGCATTTATTTTGTACATAATTCTACATTTGTAAGTTCAACTTTCATGATTAAGAGATTGCACTACAGTACTTGTATTAGGTGAATTGAAAAATACTATTTCTTTTGTTTTTTATAGTGCAAATATTTGTAATAAAAAATAATAATATGAAGTGAGCACTATACACTTTGCATTCTGTTGTAATTGAAATCAATATATTTGAAAATGTAGAAAACATCCAAAAATATTTAAATAAATGGTATTCAATTAGTGTTTAACAGCATAATTAATTGTGATTAATTTTTTTAATCAGGCAATTAATTGTGATTAATTTTTTTAATCGCTTGACAGCCCTAGCTATAACCATTGGAATATTGTTCTTATTGAGATCCAATCTTGTGAGTAAACAGCGCCAGCATCTCTTCAACCTACCAAACGCACATTCAACTGTCATTCTGCACCTGCTGAGTTGGTAGTTGAAATCTTTTCTTGGTGCTGTCATGGTGGACAGCATATGGCTTCATGAGCCAGAGGAGCAAGGGGTAGGCTGGGTGCCCCAGGATCAGTATTGGCATTTCAATTTCGCCAATGGTAATTGGCCAGCCGATGCAGCTTTCTGAACAGCCCTGTGTTCTTAAAGATGCTCCTTCCCTTACTAGCCATCACTAATAGTATTGAACCATCCCCAGTGATCCACTAATGCTTGCATAACCATAGAAAAGTAGTTTTTTTCTATTGATGTACTCTGTGGCAAGGTGGGCTGGTGACAAAATAGGGATATGTTTTCCATCTGTCACTCCATTGCAGTTTGGGAACCCCATTGCTGAAAATCCATCCACTATTTCCTGCACTTTGCTGAGAGTCATAGTCCTGTGTAGCAGGATATGATTAATGGCCCTACACATTTGCATGACAATAGCCCCCACTGTGGATTTTTCAACTCCAAAAGGATTGCCCACTGACCAGAAGCAACCCAGTGCTGCAAGGTTAAACAGTGACGTCGCCATTGTCTTCTCCTTTGTCACTGTAGCACTTGTTCTGGTGTCCATGCACTAGATGATTCAGGTGAGCTTGGCACACAGCTCCCGGAAGGTGGCCTTTTTCATCCGAAAGTTCTGCAGCCACTACTCATTGTCCCAAACCTGTTATTGCTCGTTTCTCAGGCCCAGGATCAGCACTCCACGGTCTGCAACTGCTCCATTAATGCCAACAGCAACTTGGAATTGCTTTTCACTATGTCTCTCAACAACCTGTCCTCAAAAAATCATCATGCCTCCCCTGGCTGCAGTTTTTCCTGCAGCTCTGCAAATACTGGAGGATCATTCATGCTGTGTTTGCAACTTTCATTAAAATAGTGCCAGGCTTTGCAGGCTCCATGCTTCTGTCAGAGATGGTGAACAGCGAAAATTGCTAAGCAGGTTTGTGGGATTTTTTTTTTAAAAGTGAAAAAATTATGGGATATAGGTGGCATTATGGGATGAAGAAAGTTGCATGATGGGAATTGGAGCCCTTGCACCCAGTCACTCCTTTGTGGCTCTTTTCCGGCAAAATTTCCCAAAAGACAATGAGTGCACCATATGGTGGCGAATGGCACACTGGGATACCTCCCCGTGGTGAAATGCACTGTGCATCAACACAGACAGTCCCAGTGAGTACGCGCAGTGCCAACACAAGCAGCCAAGTATGCACACAAATGAGCAATACAATAACTGTGGTGGCTTTACGTAACTTGTGCAACTTTCGCACCCTCGAGGCCAAGATGGAGTCTGCTCTGTAGGCAGCTCTGGCCAAGAGAAGGCATGTGCAGGAATGCAGCAGGGAAAGTCCCTTCCACCCCAAAAGCACCTGTTCCAAACCCCCCAGAGTGAACACACACACACTGGAAGAGTACAATGAATATAGGAAAGGGAAATATTTATTTACAGAGGGATGAAAGGAGAAAAACAACAGGGGGAAATATAGGTGGAGTGGTAAAACAGGGTTGCATTCAACACAAGGCCCCACAGGCCCAGTGGTACCACAGTCTGGAAGGGCAGACACCGAGCAATGTGTCTGCACACAGAGTTCAGGAGTCCTGGGCAAAGTTCCAATCTGGCAGTGAGTCTTGGGTGCTCCTGGTCATCTTCGGCGCCAGTAAACTTTCCCCAACAAACCCCTCCGGTGCCCTCTTCTGCCCTTCTCTGCAAAGCCACACAGAGTGACCACGTCCCCACTTAACTAGCTAACGGTATCCTTCCTTATTCCCAATACAAAGTCACAAGTCCCCGTACTCATGGCCCCATGCAGCTCTGGGCAGCAGTGAAACTGGGTCCAGCTCCGGCCTGTCCTTCTCGAGCGATTCCTCCCTGGCACAGTGCTCCTCCTGGCTCCTGTCCTGGGGTGCCCCTATTGGCCACTCTGTCCCTCCCAGGCTTCAGGCAGGTTCTTGGCTCCTTCACTCTGTGAGAACCTGCTGGCTGCCGCCCTTCTGTCTGGAGCTTCAGACACACACATCCTCTCGCTCTCTGCTCCCCCCACCAGCATTTCCTCCTTCCAGAACTATCAGCCCTTCCCCGCTCAGGAAAAAGATTTAAAGGAGCCATGCTCTTTAAACCAAAGGGGTTACACTTGCATCACCCCACGTTTATGGTGTGGACATAGCCTCACATTTTTCTGAGTTAAAATAATTCAGTTAAGTACCCTTGTTTTTTTGTAATTAGGCACAAATATCTCAACTGAAATGAAGTTCTAAAGCAGTGAAAGGATCATTATTCTGATTACCTTCTTAGCAATGTTAGGGTAGCATTTAAATGTGAACATTATTCAAGACTGAACAGCTGCAAAACAAAAATGAAGTTAAACAGAAATAAAACAAACACATAATAACTATAAAAGCAAAAGGTCGTTTTAAAATGCATTTATGCTAGGTAGCCAGCAGGCCAACTCTTGAAGCAGCTTAATGGCTGTGCATCAATTTGTGTGGGGGAAATAAGTTGAATGACTGTGAACCCTCCTCTCCCTCCCCACTCCATTCTGACTTCATTTCTGTATGTTTGTCTAATCGGTTTAGACTGTAAACTCTGTGGCAGGGACCGCGTCTTCTAACCATATACATTGATGGCATGGTATACAAATCAAGATATACATACATACAGTGTTTGTTCAAGAATATTTCAGCCAGGCAAGATAGTCAGCTTCCAATTAGTTCATCATTTTGTCAACCGGTGGCATCAGCATGTAGAAAAATGGGTGATCAAGACATTTAAGTAGGCTTGCTAACAAATGGCACCGTGATGCAATGAAAAAGGTAGGCGACCACCTACATCAGGGCATTCTTGCTGGAAAAATTGCCTGGTTATATAATAGATGGCCAATTTATAGTATTTGACCAGTGAACTGACTGGCTTTGCAAGCCCAGTTTCAAGTCACAAGTTTAAACTGGTACCGCTTTGTGTTTGGACCAGACCTAAGACTTCTATCAGACTAAAAACTAAGACCCAGATCCACAAAGGTATTTAGGCCTAAGAGATCACATCAGGATCTAGGCCTGGTCTACACTATGCAGTTTTGTTGGCAAAAGCCAGCTTTTGGTGACAAAACAGTGGAGGTGTACACTCTACAAAGGTACTTTTGTCAGCAAAACTCTCCTGTTTTGCTGACAAAATAAAACCACAAGAGGCATAAAGTTTTTTGCGGAAAGTTAAAGCAACAAAGTGTCAGTGTAGAAACTGCGGTTCCTTCGTTATGTTGCCATAACTGGTCTTTCCCAGTATCTCATAATGCCCACCATGACCACTCTGCTCACTGTTGTGAACTCAGCTATCCAGCTACACAGGCATGAGCTCCTCCCCTTTCAAAGCTCCATGAAGTTCTGACAGCTGAGCATGTCACTCCGCTCTGACAGCAAAGAGCAAATAATTAACGTGGAAATCCTGCTCTCTCTTGCAATGAGAAACCCACATCATGTGATGCTGTACCTGCCCCATGAGGCACTGCAAACCCTTCCCAAAGCAGCCTGCAGCCAATTGCACAGTGGGATAGCTACCCACAGTGCACTGCTCTCTGTGTCAATGCAAGAGCTGCTAGTGTGGATGTACTCTGCAGCACAAGGAGCATAGTGTGGACATGCAACAGTGGTTTAATTAAAGCATCATAAACTCTGCCTACCAAACTCTGTAGTGGAGACATGGCTTTAGCCTATGGTCTTTAAGCTAACACCCCAGTTTCTTTAAAGGTGTAGCAGGAATCATATCAGTGTGGCTTTGTCACAATATGACTTCAGATATGCTTATTTAAGCATGCAGTGAAAGTTGTGCAGTGTATCTGACTTGTAAATAATGTGACAGGGTCGGGCCAGATGGCTACAGCAGAGTAATAGAAGGCAGATATATTAGCCCCACGCTAAGTAGGTCCCTTTTCCGTGGGTAAGGTAACAGGGAAGGTTACAGAACAATCAGGAACCTTCTGGAGACAATTAAGACAGACTGATTAGAACACCTGCAGCCAATCAAGAAGCTGCTAGAATCAATTAAGGCAAGCTAATCAGGGCACCTGGGTTTTAAAAAGGAGCTCACTTCAGTTTGTGGTGAGCGTGTGAGGAGCTGGGAGCAAGAGGCACTAGGAGCTGAGAGTGAGAACGCGGACTGTTGGAGGACTGAGGTGTACAGGCATTATTGGACACCAGGAGGAAGGTCCTATGGTGAGGATAAAGAAGGTGTTGGGAGGAGGCCATGGGGAAGTAGCCTAGGGAGTTGTAGCTGTTATGCAGCTATTACAGGAGCCACTGTAGACAGCTGCAATCCACAGGGCCATGGGCTGGAACCCGGAGTAGAGGGCGGGACCAGGTTCCCCCCAAATTCTCCCAACTCCTGGTCAGACACAGGAGGAGTCGACCTGGACTGTGGGTTCAGAAAAACGGCCAAGCTGAGGGCTGCCGTGAAGCTCCAAGGTGAGCAAATCCGCCAATAAGCGCAAGACCCACCAAGGTAGAGGAGGAACTTTGTCACAATAACTATTGCTCAATCCTTCAGTTCTTTCTCAGGCAAAGTCCCTATTAAACTCAATGGAATTTTTGCCAGCATAACAACTGTCAGAGTAGACCTTAATTAGAAATGTATTCAGTATTATTAAATATTAAGGACCAGATTTCCATATTCTTACTGACATGGAGGAGTGCCTTACTCATCAAAAAGACCCTCCGAAGTCAGTGGGATTACTCAAGGAGTAGGTACTACTCTATGCAAGTAATAGTATCAGAATCTGATCTCAAGACATTAATATTTTCCATTTTTTATGTATCATTGTAACTTAAAAAACACAAGGCTGTTTTGAAAGTGTACTCCAGGGCTGATATGCAGAGCTGTACCTCAGAACAAATGTTTAAAGCAAAATAACCACAGGGAGAAGCTCTTCCGCCAACATAACTCTGTCCACACTGGCGCTTAGGCCCGTGTAACTTACGTTGCTCAGGGGGGTTGGGGGGGCTTATTCACACCTCTGAGCGACATAAGTTATACCAACATAAGTGCTAGTGTAGACATAGCCTAAGGAACTTTTGAAGAGTTCAATATTTTTGTGTTCAAATACACTTCTCCCATTATGTTCGAGAGGATTGGTATGTAGTCCCAGGAAGAGCACAGGCGTTTTACAGAGGTCATTCTTCCACTGATTTAAATAGAAATAGCTTCTTTTTTTGAAAAAAAAAATTATAGAGTCAGCCCCCTTAAGCCTCAAACCTTAAACATTTTGTAAGCTGAAAATTAGTTAAAACAAACAAACAACCCCCCCTCCCCATGCATCTCACAGTCCATTTCACCTTAGTTAAAATGGTACATATCGCTGTGGCACAGATACTTAACTGTGCATGTCATAGCGGTGTGTATGTACAGTACGAGAAATGTTTTTTTCTGAAAGTTCAGACCTGAAAATAAGATGACTGTCAAGAAATGTTAATTTTCAGACTCACCAACACTGACTGTGCCCTTTAGTCATAAGTCTAAGGAAAAAAGGAGACTATGTGCTACACCATATTTCCTGTAACATATGTTTATGATTAAGGCGTTTAACTAACACAGGATGTGCTCAGATGAAGAGGAAGCTGCTCCTCCGAAGCAGCCAGTTGTGCTCCCAAAATCAAGCATAAATGAGTTTGCCAACGAGGAGCTTGTCATTAAGTCTGAATTCTTAACCCAGGCAGAGAGATATTACTATGTTGCCAGTAGGAGTGCAGCACTCCTTCACCTAGCCAAATAATCTGAATATACCACAAATTTTAAAAAAGCCCTGCATATATAAAGAGGAAAATATCTCTGCAGCATGTTATTCCTTTGAAGTTTTGAATACTAAGCAGTTGTGCTGATGGATTGATTTCCTGGTAATTAAAGACTAGCCCTCTGATTGTTTTAAAAACATAGGAAGTGTGCAGCATTGGCAGGAAAAGGAGTGAAGGAGAAGCCGATACTGAGAAGGGTCTATCTGAAAGTATTCAACAAGTTCTGAACTGTAAACAAGAATACAGATGCCTTGTTGTGGGGAGGGAATATGTGACATATTCTGCTGAAAATCCATAAGGGCGGCCTACAGCAAGAGACTGAATAAAGCACCAGACTTTTAGAAGTTGGGCAGCAATTTTAGGTCAGCTTCATTACTCCATTTCTGCCCAGTGCACTTGGTACATGAAGCAAAACACAGGCCAGAACTAATGTTACCAGATGTTCAGTTTTCGACCACAACACCCGGTCAAAAAGGGACCCAGGCGTCTTCGGTCAGCGGTGCTGACTGGGCTCTTAAAAGTCCAGTTGGTGCAGGGCTGGCAGGCTCCCTACCTGGTTCCGCACATCTCCCAGGAAGTGGCCGGCATGTCTTTCCGGCTCCTAGGTGTAGAAGCGGCCACGGAGGCTCCATGAGCTCCCCCCACCCCAAGCACCGGCTCTGCAGCTCCCGTTAGCCCTAGGAACCAGAGGGACATGTCGCTGCTTCTCGGAGCAGTCTGAGGTAAGCACCACCCAAGGCCTACACCCCTCACCCCCTCCTGCACCCCAACTCCCTGCCCCAGCCAATAGCCCCCTTCTGCACCCAAACTCCCTCCTGGAGTCTACACCCCACACCCGCTCCAGCACCCCAATCCACTGCCCCAGCCCTGAGCCCCCTCCCACACTCTGAACCCCTCAGCCCCAGCCTGGAGCCCCCACCTACACCCCAAACCTCTCATCCCTGGCCTCACCCCAGAGCCTGCACTTCCCTCCGGAGCCCTCACCCCCAACACCTCAACCCCCTGCCCTAGCCCAGAGCCCCCTCCCTCACTCTGAACCCCTCATTTCTGGCCCCACCCCACAGCCCTCACCCCCAGCAATGATTTATGCATCATGGTGATTCTAAATAGAGGCATGAAGTTTTTAAAGTTCAAAATGAAAGACGATTAAGAAGAGTAAAATATATTAGAACCTCAGAATTACAAATACCAGAGGTACGAACTGACTGGTCAACCACACACCTCATTTGAAACCGGAAGTACACATTCAGGAAGCAGCAGAGGGGGGAAAAAGGGAAATACAGCACAGTACTGAGTTAAACGTAAACTACTTAAAAAAAAAAGGGAAAGTTTAAATTTTTTTTTACAAGATAAGAAAACTGTTTCTATGCTTGTCATTTAAATTAAGATGGTTAAAAGCAGCATTTTTCTTCTGCATGGTAAAGTTTCAAAGCGGTTCTAAGTCAATGGTCCGTTGTAAACTTTTGAAGGAAGAACCATAATGTTTTGTTCAGAGTTATGAACATTTCAGAGTTACGAACAACCTCCAATCCTGAGGTGTTTGTAACTCTGAGGTTCTACTGTATGTGGGTTACAGAACCTATTTGATAAAACGAGGGGAAAGTGATACAATACAAAGAGGGAACAAGAGAGGATCTCATAGATGAAGAAAATTTTTTCAATATCATCTGTGGGGGGAGGAGGGAGCTGCAGCTGAATCTAAAATACAGACAAAAAGGAATTACAGATATCAAATGTCAGAGGCCAATGGTTTTAGAAAGAAAAGCTAATCTTTTCTGTTATTTAAGTCAATTCACAGTAGTCACTTTGACACACGCTCAAACAAAGTGCGGAAAAAAGGCCTCAGATTTTATTTGTGTCAATGCTGGATCAGCAGATGAGACAGCAGACAATTACCAGAGGTTGCTATAACCAAAGACATGGTGTGTGTTTTGCAGAACATCAGACTAGGTAATCATAACTCTCACTTCTGGCCTTAAAAATCTATGAATTGCACACAACCTCTGGTTAATCACCCAAACCCAGACAAACCATGATTTACCAGTGTTTGAGTTTGACAAAGACAAATCCGAAGGGCATAGCTGAATTGTAATCAGTCTTACTAGCATTTTTGACTAACCAAAAAACACAAGAATCCTCAACTGTTAAAATGAAATATTTTTGCAAACTGTGGAAACTGGTAGCAGAAGTTGTGTCAGCAAGAAGTGTCACGATTTTTGAAAGAGGTATCATTTTAGGCCCCCTACACCTTTGCTTTATTCCAGTCAGATGTTTCATAAGACAGTTCGCGCCTCAGTATGCAAGCACTAACAAAATTACAAAAGCTTACTAGACTAACAGTATAGACCATGAGGTCCTGTGGCAGGGCTGGTCTGTTCCCTGAAGTGTAATAGGACCTAGGGGTCATCGCACCCCGTATTTGTAGTATGTCCCCTTTTAAGGTTTTTGGGGGGGGGGGGGCGTCTCAGTGGTCTAGGAAAATGAAAGGCAAATGTGAGGAGATAGGAAGAAATCCCAGGGGAATGGTCTGCATTAAGGTAATAGAAGCACACGTTTTCCCCTACAGGCCTGGGACCAGGAACCTTGTATAGAAAGCAGGATTCCCCTCTCCCACCCAATGAGAAGAAGCAGCTCTGGGACAGAGGGATAGACCAGCAAGAGAGGGCTTGCCTGCTCATGGAACTCTCTGAGCCTGGGGACGGCTGGGAGACAGGGACCAGGTGAATGAGAAGCTGATTGAAAGTCACAGTTAGCCTGAGGTCACTAACCAGCCCAACTAGGGGAGCTGTGGGTCTCCTGTTCCAAGGAGGAAGAAGCCCAACAGAAAACACCAGCCCCGAGAAGGAGGGCTGGGAAGATTTGCAAACTTGAAGAGAAGATCTATGGAGCAGGACTAAAACCCCAAGAGGGAGGGCTAAGACCCCTGGTCATAAAGGAGTGATATCTTGGGGAAGCTCAATGATCTAAACAAAATAGACTCCAGGATAAGGGGGGAATAGTGTTTAAAGACTCTGGAGGCGAGCTTCTTATTTCTGAACCCCAAGGGAGGGTGTTGAGGGAAATGTTGCAGGTCCTTGCTTAACCAGCAGGGGGTCTATAGAGCAGGCATGCACTATGACAGCCTTAGATTTCCTAGAGCAGTGGTCACCAACTGGTAGATCGCGATCGACTGGTCAATCGTGGAGCCTCTGACAGTCCGTTTCAGTCTCAGCCACTGAGATTGTCAGATGGTCCAAACAGGGAGACTGGCTGCTAACAGTCCAGCGGCGCAGCAGAGCTAAGGCCAGCTCCCTGCTTACCCTGGCTCCGCGCTGCTCCCAGAAGTGGCCAGCATGTCGGGCAGCGGCTCCTGGAAGGGGGGGAGGAGCAAAGGGTCTCCACATGCTGCCCTTGCCTGCAGGCACTGCCCCCACAGCTCCCATTGGTTGGGAACAGGAAACCATGGCCAATGGGGGCGGTGCCTGCAGACGGGGGCAGTGTGCAGAGCCACCTGCCCCTCCTCCAACCCCCCCCCAGGTGCTGCTGCCGGACATGCCGGCTGCTTCCAGGAGCAGCACAGGGCCAGGGCAGGTAGGGAGTCTGCCTTAGCCCCTCTGCGCTGCCACCCAGGAGCTGCCTGAAGTAAGTGGAGCCTGTTTGGAGCCCGCACCCTGAACCCCTCCCACACCGCAACCCCCTGCCCCAGCCCTGAGCCCCCCCACACCCAAACTCCCTCCCAGAGCCCTCACCCCCTCCTGCACCCCAACCCCTGGCCCCAGCCCTGAGCCCCCTCCCATACCCCCTTCTGCACCCCAACTCCCTGCTCCCTCCCAGAGCCTGGACCCCAACCCGCTGCCTGAGCCCTGAGCCCCCTCCTGGAGCCAGCACCCTGCACCTGCTTCCCAACCCCCTCCCCCAATCCTGAGCCACCTTCTGCACCCAAACTCCCTCCCAGAGCCTGCACCCTGAACCCCCTCCTGAACCCCAACCCCCTGTCCCAGGCTCAGCCTGGAGCCCCTCCTAGACTCTAAACCCCTCGGCCCCAGCCCAGAGCCTGCACCCCCTCCCCTTGTCCCAGCCCAGTGAAAGTGAGTGAAGGTAGGGGAGAGCGAGCGATGGAGGGAGTGGGAATGGAGTGAGTGAGGTGTGGCCTCAGAGAAGGGGTGGGGTGGTGGGTGTGGCAAGGTTGTTTGGGTTTGCATGATTACTGTTATTTCTACATTTTCTTTGAGGTAGATCCTGAGTTGCACTTAAATTCAAAAAGTGATCTTGTGCTTTAAAAGGTTGGAGACCACTGTCCTAGAGTAATGTAAAGGGGCTTATTAGCATTAACTCCTGTGACAGATATTGCAATCCCAGTACAGTCTCTTTGGGGACCATTGTATTACATTTATGAACGGCTTATGTATGGCAGTATTCTTCTCCATGGGAGAAGGTTACTACAGCTCCTCCAAGAACTAAAATCTCTGGGGCGGGGGGGAGTGCTACTGAGATGTGCTACTGAGACTAAACGACTCTCAAGAGGTACCATTCCGGGCAGTAGTTTGGATATACTGGTTCAAACTGGTTTTCCAGAGACTAGAAGACAAACAAAGGGCTTACGCTACAAAAGGATGGGTTTGAACTGACACAGGGCATTCTTTTGATTCAGCAAATGAGGGGCCCCAATCCTGTGGAAGGGTTGGAAAGACTTGGACTGAGTAGGGCTTCATAAGACTGATGGGTGACTTCTGGTATGTTTGGTGAGTGCTTCAGCCTGTTTTTTATTTTTATGTTTTTTGGTAATGTTTCACCTTAAGAATAAATGTGATTATGTAACCTTCGGGTGGGCTAGAGTTTACTTCACTGCCCTTCCTCTAAGTGCCATAAAACAACTCCCATAGAAAAGCACAGGAGACCCAGAATTCAGTCACTGAGGATTTTCAGCAAGGATTGCACAGGGTCAACCTCCCCACCATCAAGTCCAAAAGCAATTAACTTAATTCTTAAGTACCAACTTTATGAAATCTTATAATTGTCAAGAAACATAATTAATAATAATAACAACTTAATTTTTGCAACATAACATGGCTACTTTATAGCATACATTATTTTCACAGGTTTAGTCTGTATCAGCAAAAACAACAAGGAGTCACAAAGTTCAGGCACCAGGTTTGCCGTGATGGTATCGGGGATGCTATTCCTGATGGCTTGTAGTCCATCTTTGTGTGGAATGTTGGTGTAGAGGGCTTCTACATCCATAGTGGCTGGGATGGTGTTTTCTGGAAGATCACCAAAGGATTGTAATTTCTTCAGGAAGTCAGTGGTGTCTCGAAGATAGCTGGGAGTGCTGGTAGCATAGGGCCTGAGGAGAGAGTCTACATAGCCAGACAATCCTGCTGTCAGGGTGCCAATGCCTGAGATGATGGGGCATCCAGGATTCCCAGGTTTATGGATTTTGGGTAGCAAGTAGAATACCCCTGGTTGGGGGTCTAGGGGTGTGTCAGTGTAGATTTGTTCCTGTGCTTCTTTAGGGAGTTTCTTGAGCAGATGGTGTAGTTTCTTTTGGTAATCCTCAGTGGGATCAGAGGGTAATGGCCTGTAGAATGTGGTGTCAGAGAGTTGTCCAGCAGCCTCTTGTTCATATTCCGACCTATTCATGATGACTACAGCACCTCCTTTGGCAGCCTTTTTTATTATGATGTCAGAGTTGCTCCTGAGGCTGTGGATGGCATTGTGTTCTGCACAGCTGAGGTTATGGGGCAAGTGATGCTGCTTTTCCACAATTTCAGCTTGTGCATGTCAATAGAAGTACTCTGTGTAGAAGTCCAGTCTGTTGTTTCGACCTTCAGGAGGAGTCCACACAGAATCCTTATTTCTGTAGTGTTGGTAGGAAGCTTCCTGTGTGTTAGTGTGCTGTTCAGTGGTGTGTTGGAAATATTCCTTGAGTCAGAGACATCGAAAGTAGGATTCTAGGTCACTGCAGAACTTTGTGACTTTGTCCTCACCCACAACTATTTCAGATTTGGGGACAATTTATACCTTCAAGTCAACAGGACTGCTATGGGTACTCACATGGCCCCACAGTATGCCAACATTTTTATGGCTGACTTAGAACAACGCTTCCTCAGCTCTCGTCCCCTCACACCCCTACTCTACTTGCACTACATTGATGACATCTTCATCATCTGGACCCATGGAAAGGAGGCCCTCGAGGAATTCCATCAAGATTTCAACAATTTCCACCATACCATCAACCTCAGCCTGGACCAGCCCACACAAGAGGTCCACTTCCTAGACACTACAGTGCCAAGAAGCGATAGTCACATAAACACCACCCTATACCAGAAACCTACTGACTGCTATACTTACCTACATGCCTCCATCTTTCATCCAGACCACATCACACAATCCATTGTCTATAGCCAAGCTCTAAGATACAACTGCATTTGCTCCAACCCCTCAGACAGAGACAAACACCTACAGGATCTCTATCAAGTGTTCTTAAATCTACAGTACCCACCTGCTGACGTGAAGAAACAGATTGACAGAGCCAGAAGAATACCCAGAAGTCACATACTAGAGGACAGGCCCAACAAAAAAAGTAAGAGAACGCCACTAGCTGTCACCTTCAGCCCCCAACTAAAACCTCTCCAGCGCCTCATCAAGGATCTACAACCTATCCTGAAGGATGATCCTTCACTCTCACAGACCTTGGGAGACAGGCCAGTCCTCACTTACAGACAGCCCCCCTAACCTGAAGCAAATACTCACCAGCAACTACACACCACACAACTAAAACACCAACCCAGAAACCAAACCCTGCTACAAACCCCGGTGCTAACTCTGTCCACATATCTATTCAAGGGACACCATCATAGGACCTAACCACATCAGCCACACCATCAAGGACTCGTTCAGCTGCACATCTACCAATGTGATATATGCCATCAAGTGCCAGCAATGCCCCTCTGCCATGTACATTGGCCAAACCGCACAGTCTCTACGCAAAAGAATAAATGGACACAAATGTGATATCAGGAATCATAACATTCAAAAACCAGTAGGAGAACACTTCAATCTCTCTGGTCACTCAATAACAGACCTAAAAGTGGCAATTCTTCAACAAAAAAACTTCAAAAACAGACTCCAACGTGAAGCTGCAGAACTGGAATTAATTTGCAAACTGGATACCATCAGATTAGGCCTGAATAGAGACTGGGAGTGGTTGGGTCATTAGAAAACCTAAACTTAATTTCCCCAATACTAATTTCTCCGTACTGTTAATCACACCTTCTTGTCAACTGTCTGTAATGGGCCACTCTCTTACCACTGCAAAAGTTATTTTTCCTCCCTTGGTATCCTGCTGTTAATTGCTTTAACTCATTAGACTGACCTCACACTTGGTAAAGCAACCTCCCATCCTTTCATGTATTTATACCTGCTCCTGTATTTTCACTCCATGCATCTGATGAAGTGGGTTCTAGCCCACGAAAGCTTATGCCCAAATAAATTTGTTAGTCTCTAAGGTGCCCCAAGGACTCCTCATTATTTTCACAGTTATACATAAACATAAAGCAAACAAATTAAATCTAAACAGGTCAGTTCCCACAAAAACATAGTGTGAAGTAACTCAGAAGTCCCCAAAGCTTAGGAGGAGTTCACGCGAGTCTCAGTTACAGTCTTTGATCATCAAAATCTATATAGTCTGCTGAGTCAAAAGCACTGCAACAACATCTTCCCTCCACTTGCTTATAGAAATCCATGCAGACTCTTTCGCCTCCTCTGCTGAAATCACTCAGTTAGCTAACTAATTAACCAACCACTCAGTTAAGTCTATAGATTTAAAAAACCCTGCTGCAAAATAGCCTTTCTTAGTCTCTTTTGCTCCAATGCACAGGACAGAATGGGACCCAGTGGTATTTTCTATTGCAATGTGCAATTCGATTAAACAACACTAGTGTATGCTGGGTGCATCCTTACGCCATACTGAGCTCAATGAGAGTTTTGCCTAAATAAGGACTGGATTTATCCCACAGGGCATTCTTTTTCTTCTGTCTCCCAACAATCACTTTTCCGGTCCTTCCCCATAGGCCCCGTGCAAGGAGAGGAGCTAGATGAGTTCGGCTGAAGCCCCAAATCCTGGCAGCTGACTCCCGCGGGGCCGAAGCTGTGAGACCCCACTCCCCACAGTGCAGAAGCCCCTAGCCCCACCACACCGCCATAGGGCAAAAGGCCCAAGCCCCTTCCTCCCCCTAGTATGGTAGACAGAGAATGGGGGGCAATTTCAAAAGAGCCACATGCCGTTTGCGAGCCAGTTTGGATGCCCCTGGAAGTTAACCCCAATTGCACATCAAGTGCCAGGAAATGCTCCTGTTCTCTGTCACACATTCATTGGAGTTTTGCTGAAATAAGGCCTAATCTACCCCAGGATTTTAGCCACTGGCATAGCTGCATAAATGCAAGCCCCTAGAGAAGACATTATTTACACCCATAGAGTGCAATTTTCCCCACTGGACAAACACTAGGGGTTTGCAACAGTGTATCCATATGGATGGCTAAAACCCAATGTAGACATGGCCCAGCTATCTTCACTCTCTTTTCTGCAGAAAACGGAAACGGCCTTTGTTATCTCAGCTTTCTTGGCTTCAATACATTCTAGCATACTTCTGTCTCTGACTGAGACACTTAGCAAAGCACAGAAGAGAAGGAGCTGTATAAGTACTAAAAAGTCATTTTGGGAGCTAGCCAAGAGTGAAGTAATAATAAAAAATAATAAATTAAAAATACAGCTGCCTTTATAAAATGGCCCCAGGTAACTAGCAGTTCAGACACAAAAGCTGCCTCTAACATACACTCCACTTCATTTTTTTATTTAAAAATTAAAACAGATTCATTTCCTCAAATATCAAGAAACTTATCTCAACTTTGTTGTATAAACATTAAAAAGCACAAGCCCCACACAAATGAGTTATATTTAAGACCAGCCAACAAATTCACAGACTGACCAGAGTACTACACAATTAGGTACCCTAGGTACAATAGGCCAGTGGTCCCCAAACTGTGGGGTGCACCTCCCAGCAGAGCACGGAGGAACATTCAGGGGGGCATGGTGGGGCACAGGCCAGTCCCCCACAGGGAGTGGGGAGGAAGCACTACCCCAGCCCTCTTCTGCCCCCAGCTCTGCTCTGGACCCAGCTCCCAGACATGGTTCTACTTCCAGCCCCACCCCCCAGCTACGGCCCCGGCCTCCCAGCTCCCGGCCCAGCTGTGGCTCCACACCTGTCCACAGCCCCAGCTGCCAGCCTGGCTGCGGCTCAGCTCCCAGCCCCAGTCTTGCCCCTAGCCTCCAACCCCGACCACGGCCCAGCCACGGCTCTGTTCCTGGCCCAGCCCAGCTCCCAGCCACAGATCCATCCCCAGCTGTGGCCCCGGCCTCAGTCCCTGGATCCCATCTCAATCATGACTTCAGCTCCAGCCTCAGTCCCCGGCCCCAACCATGGCCCTGGTCCCAGTCACAGCCCCGACCCCGACCATGGCCCCGGTCCTGACTCCCAAACATCACTGGGTGCGTGTGTATGTGTGTGGACAGAAATAAGGAGGGGTGCAAAGTAAAAAGTTTGGGGATCACTGCAATGGGAGCTCTAGTTGCAGCATATCAGCTTCAGTCTCTTAGCCCTGTCTGTAAACTCAGGCAATAGTGGTGTACACTCAATGATAATCTCTCCTAGATATCACAAATCCGTTGGTCTGTCTTTCTCTTGGTAATCTGAGAGTATTATAAAGACAGTAAAAAAAGACAAAAACAAAATGCTTGCAGGATAAATCTAAAATGTGGGTAATATCCCAGGATATTATCTTCTTCTGGCACCTGTCTCCCATTCCGATACCAGCATTACCCATCTGCCCAAGAGCAGCAGATTCCAGTGACTTGCAGGTTAGCTTCCCAGTGCAAGAGAAATCAATGATGTGGATGTGACATTATATCCCATATTCGTCGTAATAATATTATTGATATGATTATGACATAATTATGATGCTGTAGTGGGGCAGTTGCCCCACTTTGGCAGGCAAGGGGTTAATAGCAGCCCTTGGCGCGGCTGAGCATAACCCAGCCAATCAGAGAAGGGCAGAAAGGCAGCCAATCAGGGCCAGGCTGGGCCCAATATAAAGGCTGCAAAGCAGCAGACATCAGTCTCTCCTTGACAAGCAAGGCAGAAGGACTGGCTCCTAGGAATAGCACCTTAGATAGAGCAGTGCTGGGCAGGCTCAGGGGAGCAGAGGGAAAGCTCCAGCCTGATACTTGCTGGGCTGAGGCCCCTGAAAGAAAGGGCTGAGAAGGGGCAAGGGCCAAAGGGGAAGTGGGCCAGGGAGCATGAGCAGTAGAGGGGAGAGAAGTGGGTCAGGATATGGCTGCAGCCAGAGGGTCCCTGGGCTGGGACCCAGAGTAGTGGGTGGGTGGGCCTAGGTCTGCCCCTTACACTGTACCTGGCTGTGGAGGAGCGTGGCCTGATACAGACTGTGGCTTTCCCTGAGGCAAGGGGCTAGACTTTGGGGCTGCAGTTGGCCATGAAGGCAGGTGCAGACTGAGGACTGTGTATACCCCCCGGAAGGGGAGAGCTCCAAGTGGAGCATAGCTGGAGGGCTGTCTCCAGAAGAGGATGCCGCAAGCCAGGGAGCAATGCGGGTCCCAGACAGCAGAGCAGACAGTGGGTGGGATGCTACCCACAGAGATAATTCCTGGAGCAACCAGCAGGAGGTGCTGTGGTGGTGAGTCTGCAACCTGTTACAGATCCCTTTTGTACAAGATGGATCATGTAAGGTGTCATTGGAAAAGTTATGATTTGCTGAATATCCTATTCGTATGCATATCATTATTTATCTGAAGTTATAAATATTGACTATGAATCTGTATTTCAAATGGGCTTACTCTGGAAAACACCCACAGCCAGTCTTTCAGGTACAACTGTGAAGAAGCCAGACAGTGTTAATGGTTCATCAAAAACAATGGGCTGTGGAATAGCTTAGCCTTCCTGTACCTGTTTCGGCCAGCCTGTAAGTAATGGTGGCTGTGACTCTGCAAGGGCATGTGACCAGACCACATGACTCTGAACTTCATCTTGGGTACCTGTATTTTCCCACAGACTGGTCTCGGAACCAAGTTTGAAACAAAGGGTTCCTGCCATGTGGAAAAGCTGTATAAGGCAGGGAGTTCTTCACTCCTGCACAACTCAACACCTGAAAGACGTTCTGGAAGAAAAGGACTTGAAACAGGGGTGGGGAGCCCAAGCTGCAAGCAAGTGCAGCTTGGGCCTCAAATCTGCAAGCCTGATTATATCATCAGTCAGGGTGAGAAATTCATATCCTGTCTTTCTAGTATCTAAACTTAGTAAATAAACAAAACCGCAAACTAGATAATCTGCTTTGATCTGTTTGCTATCACTTAAAATCTATCTTTTGTAGTTAAACTTATGTTTTAATCTAAACCAGTGTGCCTTTGAAATGTCTAGGGAAAATCTCAGCTTGGTTTAACACAAGTGTATTGTGCATGTTCCTTTGAGGGAGAGGCGAACTGAGTAATTCATACTGGTTGGGATTTTGACCAGGGCAGGATGGTACAGCTCTGGGGTCTCAGGCTGGGAAGCTGGGGGTTATTTTGGCTGCAGCCTCTCTATTGTTGTTTCATGCAGTGGCTGGCCAAAGCCTGCATGCAACTGCAGCTGGGTGTGTCCCTGCCTGA
The DNA here is from genome assembly GCF_015237465.2 of Chelonia mydas. Lineage (NCBI taxonomy): Eukaryota > Metazoa > Chordata > Testudines > Cheloniidae > Chelonia > Chelonia mydas. The sequence continues at coordinate 107,126,680 of NC_057849.1, read as the reverse complement.
ATGTATGCTGGTGGGAGTGTAGGAGTGGGAGTGGGTCACAGCAGCATAGTGCTGAGAGAACCCAGCCTGGTGAGTCAGAGGGCTCAGAGGTACCCCAGTTCCAGGTGGCACCCTGGGAGGACACCCATCACAGTGGAGTCTGGGTAAATTTCTTTTTTTGCACATACACCAGTCCTGAAGCAGAGCTGGTCAAACAGCTTGCAGGTGATCCCTTCTTTCAAGAGTGGCAGCCTAGTGCCTGGTTCCCAGGGAGCAACTCTGCCTCAAGAATTGGTACCAATCAGAGACCCAGGCAGACAGCAAACTCCTTGGCTTGCTCCCTCAGCTCCTTTTCCAAGGGCCACCTCTTCTGCATAGAGCTCTGCACAACTAAAATTACTAACAACAAAATGGCATGTCTGTCCAAGACTGAACACTTGCACACTAAGGAAAACAACTTGGAAGACTATGTTTAACAGTGACACCTACTATCACAATAGTCATACATAATTGACCAGAAAGGGGCAAATGCCCAAAACAATTCTAGGATATATCAATAACATTCCATTCTTAATAGGATTTAACTTTACAGATATTTGACTTGAATATCTCAGTTAAAACTGACAGCAATAAACAAGACTCAATAAATCTATGTAATCGGTATAACAGTGAATCCAAAATATAGAAGTCAAAACACACCAAAAAATGAACAGCCAAATCCTGCTCCACCACAGCTACGTTGCAATGCCTGCATCAACTGCCTCCCACCCCCAGCATAAGGAGAAGGAGGGGCATGTGTGAGATGAGGAGGACGTGCAGCAGAGCAGAGATCCACTATAGCAGGTCCTCCACTGGTGTAAGGTCCCTGAGGGACCTTGCACCAGTGACATAGGTTAGGGTTGCCCAAGTGTAGCCCTCAACTGCATGGGGACTGGGCACCCTCAACCGGCTCCCTGTGGTTCCCTTGCCACTCCATCTGAGTACAGCTTGGATGTAGTGGAGAATCAAGCCCTGAAGGTCTAACCAAAAAAACCCTACAAAAAAGTAAAATCCCAAAATGGAATCCAGTGGCACCAATCTCTGGCACAGAAAGGATCCAAACCAGTTTAACGTAATTCCAGACAATACCACAAAACAGGTTAACTGTATTAAAGGCTGCTAAAGGCCAAAGAAACCAAGTTTTAAAAAACAAAACAACCTCCTTCCCTCATCAGATGTATTTAAACAAATATCTTTAAGATCTCAGGTTAGAAATTAACCCTTTGGACTGTGTCCAGTTGGCCTTTCCCTAGTCTCCAACTGTGTGCACACACACTGTTTGCACATACAAAAGCCTTTTTGCACACAAACTTCTGCACACACTTATTTCCATGTGCACAATTAGAGACAAACTTTTTTAATTGCCAGCTGATGAATCATTGCATAAAAGCACTGAAATATGAATGATGAATTCCTTAAGAATATCCCTGCTTATATATAGTTATTTACTCTTCTAGTTTAAAGGTGAAGTGGTATGTTGTACAGTAACTGTGATAGCTAGGCACCAAAATGCAGTAAATTGAGAGTAGCAATAGAATCAAAGCCAAAGTGCGTTCTACTCCTGTTCGCCTAGATTTCAGTCATGTGGTTTTTTGTCTGGCATTTTTATTTTCCCTCTTTCACAGCTCTCCTTCATAATCATCTTTTTTCCTCAGTGTGTCCCTTCCTTCTGTGTCCCTCATCCTTTGTTCTTCTTAGGTTCTCTTATTGCAAGTAGGCTTCTGTGTGGGAAAAAGTTCTCCAAACCAGAGATTTGACCATATCTATATGGAAGATGTCTGTTCCTGCTGCCACCTCTGTCCCTTAGCTTGATCTCATTCTTGACTGAGAGGGATACAGAATGTTGGCAGAGGATAGATACTAATGAAGTACGGTCTTTGCCACTTCTAGTGGGTAGTTTGTTGTGTATGTGTGGTTTTTGGGATTAGGGATGGGGCAGTCATTATTAGTATTCAATCTATTTGCTGGAAAACTAACCAGTAAGGCTGTAGGAAATTTTTCTGTAAAACCTTCCGGGGGAGGAATAGGGTTGTTTTTTCTTTCAGCAAAAATTTTCTATTTTTTTTTAAAGAATCTGGTTTTCTGATTTATCAGAAAGCAAAACCACCGAAGCCAAAATGTTTTGGTTCTTGGTATTTTTGACCATAAATTTTCAGTTTTTGATAGCCATATCAAATGTTCTTTGTCCAGTAGAACAGCTTTGAATTCCCCCCCCAATCTATCACACACTTGAGAGGTGTGGACAGATTTCTGTTTTCAGAGAAGGCATTCCTGACTTTGGTCACTCATGTTTTTGATATGTTTTTCCCCACCCATGATGGTTGTCAGGGCTCTAACTCATGGCAGTGTCTCAGGATATCAAGTGTTGGTGTCTGAGACTGGTCTAAATCTTAAGAGGTTGAGTTGCCCCTGCTTTTTGCCAGTTGGGTATTCTTTGTCCCTAAGACTTTCTTACCCACACAATTTCCAGCTCTGGAGTTTCTGCTGGAGGTGGGCAGCTTTAGTTTCAGAGCAGCTCACCAGTCTATATTCTAATGACAATATGTGGAATCAGCATATCCTGTAGTGGGCCACCCTTCAGTTTCTTGAAATGTACTAACCAGCTGCAGGGTCCCTGAAAAGAACATTTCATGTCACTTCAGCTCCTCTCCAGGCAGACTGTCCATCAGTAGAGTCTGCACCAGTAAAAGCTGATACAGATGCTGAATTAATCTGTCCATAATTGCCCCATGTGTATAATATTGCCATCTCAATCAGTGGTGGATGTAAGATTGGCAGATGGATTCTGTAGCATAACGAAAGGATGAGAAGCCAAAGAAGTGAGAATGGGGGCAGCTACTGCAGTTTAAAAAGAGAAAGCTCTTGTGACTGCGGGATGCATGTTACACATCCAGACACAGAAACCTTAATTTGATTCCTCTTTAAGGACCTACAATGCCAAGATAAAGTAACATAATCAACAGTCAAAGCAGTGCAAAAGCATGTTTAACATCTAGTTGCAGATAATGGAAAAACACTCAACAGCAATATTGATAAACGAACCTATAAACCTTGAATGATTTTGCAAAGTCACTGCACAGCTAAACCATCTGACAACATGCAGTTGTTTGGGTCACTCAGACATTTAACCCTTGTGTCCTTCAAAGGAGTAATATGAACTAATTACTAAACATTATCCAAAAGCATTAGCACTGTGATCCAGAGATTAACTATTCATTTTAACACAGTGAAGAGTCCTTATGTTTTCATGTGACATTCTAGAAGTACAAATACAGATTTTTACCTGGGGAGACACATGTTTCAAGTTTAGGGATTTGAAGTATGTTAATCATAATTCATGTCACAGCTGTAATTCCTGTTCTCCATGCAATTTCCATGGTCATGTGACAGTAAAATGGTGCAATATATTTAGCATAAATTCAAGTTGGAACCCCTTCCTGAAGGGAGCACTGAAATTACAAAGCTGCTGGGCTAAGAAACAGTTCAGGATTTTTAGTTACATTTTTTGTTTCAAGTTTTGCTCCTCAGAATGAATTAATAAAATACCACATTCCATTTTCCACTCCCTTCTCAAGACATATTTCTTCCATAAAGCCTTCCAAAAATAACCACTACAAGATTCCAAAACCAACTTGAAGTAATAACAGTACCTCCATGTGTTTGCACTGATTTGTCTTTGTCTGAATTAGATTATAATACTTAGGAGCCAGGAAGAGTGTCTTCTCATGTCTGTATAACTCCACGCCCACTCTCAGCAGGCAACAAGAATTAAGATATAGTTCGTGAGGAACAACAGGTAAACAAATATGTATTGCTTATATACATGTCATACCTGCTATTGATTAGTCAAGCACTCAAATCATAAATCAAGCTTCCAAAATCATGAGATTTAATACTAATTTGGGGGTGTTTTTATTTGGGGTTTTGAGCCACTAGGTCACATTTTCAAGCTTTTCTCTGCAACCATGAAACTTACTAGGGCTAAACACTTCCCTTTTTTTTAACGAAAGTTGGGATTCCCTTGTAATCACTTCACATCAGCTGGGACCTTTAGAGGAAAAACTAGATATTGCAAGTCTTCCATAAAATCACAAGAATTGGCAACACTCCATTATATTACAAATGGAGTAGAGGTGAAACTACCAGATTGATGGCAGTGAAAACTGAAGTCCTGTATCTCTGTCCAGATATAGGACAGAGCTAGCTTTCCTGTGCCACCTTGCCAATGAGTGTCAATTCTAATCTACAATAGGCTGCCTCTGTGGGTGAGTTCACTCGCTATACCCATTAAATAATTTATCCTCCACAGAGACACTGCCAACAACCAACTGCAGAGGTGGTGGTTTTTATTATGTGTTAAACTATTGCCTACCCTAAGCCTTCAAAACTCATGAGTCAACCCCCCTGCCCCCAGTCAGGATATTGGTTTAAAAATAACAAGTGTTGAGGTGGTGGGTGTTTGCCTTCTGGTTGTTTAGACTTTCCTGTCCAGATATTCAAGCTGTCTTCTGCAATCCTTTTAATGATGGCTGAGAGTTTCACATAATCACATGATTCCAGGTGCTGAGGCTTTACGAAAAATGCCAGATATCATAGCAAAAGTACTGCCAATGTTCATGCTTCCCCTGGCTACCATGAACATGGACTGAGACCAAACTAATTCACACAGGCCACAAAAGGTCATCAGATGGCAACTTGTGCTGGCCTCCTCTGACCTGCTCTGGTTCTCACCCATTCTGCCTAGTATCAAGAGGCAAGGCTCCATGTACCATGCAGCACATTGTATATGCTAAGCCCTCCATCAAAGCCCTAAATTTATGTGGCATTTCTGCAGTAAGTATGCAGCATTCATATGAACGTGGCAATAGGAACTGAATAATTACAATATTGATTTATTAGCAGTGATTCCTTTGTTAACTGAAGGCCTACAAAATCATTTGATTAACTGTAAGCTTCTCATTTGGAAGAGCAGAGAAAAGGCAGCAGCAGAGGGTAAAGCAGTGTCCTGAGGGGAGCAGTGGAGGCTTACAGGAGGAAGCACCTGGTGTCTGGGTTCCAAGCTCTGCAGAAGTGGAGTTCTCCACTTCTATTCTGTGCCAGTCAGCAACTGTGGGATGACAACTGCCTTCTCCTGCAAGACTCCCCCCGATCCTTCCCAAGGTATGTAAACCCCTTCTGATCCTCATGCCACTATATGCTTCCTGGTCCTTCACACACTTTGCCAGCCTCTGCTCCTCTTCCCCACCTGTGGTGCACCTAAAATGGTATGTGGGCAAGTTGCAAAGCTATAAAATGGTAGGAAAACTGATAGCTTTTAAGATGTATGCAGTACAGATTTATGTGACATCCTGGCCAAAAAAAAGTAAATTATGTAGCTGTGAGTGTAAGCACATAAGTACATGGTGCACAGGGCCTTGCCTAAAAGTGGGGGAATGCATAGCCTCTTACTACTGCCCTCTGCTATCTAGTCTCCCTACCCTCCTTAAGCATAAGCATTTTACTGTGAAAGCTGTCTCTCAATGTTCTGCCTGCATATTGACTAGATCTACTGAAGTCAAATGGTTGTCTTCTGTTTACAGAGAACTCCCATGAGCTCTGACATTCACTCTGAATGACATGGAAATTTCCTGCTTCCTTAAGAGTAAGTCCCACCTCCCCACCCCCCTTTTTCCTGCTCAGAGCAGTTTTCCAAAACTATACCCTTCTCTTGTAACCATTCAGTGTGTCCTTGAAAATGCAGTAAACACTATTCAAGGAACAATTTAATATCACCCTTCAAAATATCTTAGTTGATCCTGTTTGTCATCAGAAATTTTGCAGCTTGCATGTATCTATATCATCTGAGAGTTGCTATACTGGCACCTATTGGCAATGATAGATAAGGCAACTTACTAAGTGATTAAGTTCTTGCCTTTGTTTCTACTATTGCCTGGTGTCAGAAGGGAAACAAATTTGCTAGAAGTAGTTTACGTTCAGAACTGTAAAATCTCAAGATACCCACTTAACAAGAATGGACTCTACATCAGCACTGTCTTTGGAATTTCCAGAATTCTAAAGGTTGATCAAAATGGGTTCAATTTTTTTCAAATACTTCATGAATACGACAAACTGAATAAAATAGAATATTAATTGGCTACACAAAATGAGAGAAGGCTGGTTTGAAGACATTTGGCCAAATACTATTCTCAGTCAGGTGGATACTGAAACAAAAATAGGAAATTAATTTGTGGGGTGTTTTTGCAACTCTGAGCTCCCTTTCTGAGAATATTCTAGCAAACAAGTTTGCTGGGTTGGACATTCATAGTGGGGGAGGGGGGAGAAGGGAATTTTAAGAAAATATTTTCAGAAAGTTTTTAAAGCATAAGTGAACATTTGCACTGGACAAAGGCTTGTCTACATGAACAGTTAGTACATATCAATCCAGGGTGTAAATCTACAGTGCATTCATGTGGCACCCACTAACTGCATGTGGACTCTGCTGCTTCTGTACACTATCAGTTCCTAGTATGCTTTGATCTACTCCGCTTTGAAATGGATCCACACAGTGTATGGCATGCTAGTGCCCTGTAGATTTACACCCCAGCTTGCCATGTACTGACCGGTCATGTAGACAAATCCTGAGAATCTCAGTCTGACGCTGTCTATCCTGGTGCCAGCTCAGGACAGGGCTGTAGGCTAGCTCGTTCACTATAGAAATCAAAGGAGTGTCAAAAGGTTAGTATAATCAGGCCAATTCACTTGTGTTTAGTTCAAAGGAAAGTTTAATGATATTGTCTTCACTTACCTATAACCTGTTGATTGCTATCACATTATATGTACATCCCTGTAACTAGTTAACCCTAGTCAAATGAGTGTGTTAAAATGAGAATGTACTTGATGTGTAAACTTCATGAAAACTAATGAAGGAATGTTGTTTGCTTTTACATTGTGTATACCCTTGAATTAAGTTACCCATCTAATGCAACTGGAGCCTTGGAAATGTAAACATGTTAACTTCAGAGCAAGGGCTATTGTGTTCAACGATGGGAATTCAGACTCAGTCTGCATTTCCTCCTCATCCACATGAAAGGAAAAAGCACCTGCTTAGAGAGACTGACAGCTTGTCTGCTGGAGAAGAAGATATAAACATGGAATCAAAGAATAGTCCTGAATCTCTGACTGTTTAGACCTTACAGGGAAGATACTAGATGAGAAGTTGAGATCCCCAGAAACATCTGGGCTCCCTGAAAAGACTTTTGGGAAACTAGCAGTTTATTACATCAACTGCTATAATTTTGGACTTATAAACTTTGACTCATCTGTTAAAGCAGACAAAATATAATCTCTCTAACTCTTTTTTTCTTAGCTAGTAAACCTCTTGTTTACTATAGATCAGCTGTCAGCATTGTCTTTGGTGTGAGATCCAAAGCACCAATTGATCTGGAGTAAGCAACTGATCCTTTTGGGTTGGGAATAACCTGCTGTGATGTGACTTTTTTTGGTTTATGTAACCATTATCATGAAGTCCAGTTTGGCTGGCTGGCAGGATAGGCTGGAGTGCCTAAAGGGATTGTCTGTGACTACATGGTAAGATTAATGTAGTGATCCAAGAGTTTGCATTTGTTACTGGTTTGGTGAAATCTAACTCTAGAACACACCACAGTTTGGGGTGTCTACCCTGTTCTCTGACAGTCTGATCTGCGAGTGGCACTCACTGTTCGTTGTGAGCCACTCTAGACAGCATGACACTCATCCAGGCCCAACCCCAAAAACACATGTGAATAACTTTACTTACATATGTAGTCCTAAAGAAGTCAAATTGACTTATGTTTAAGTGTTTTGCAGGGTCCTGAGCCAGAAAACAGAAATCATATGATGTGACTAATCAAAACAAATATCCTCTTAAGTTTCAAATTCAAAATAAACTGCCCACAAATAACTTACAAATGCAAATTTTATTCATAGAAATCATATGGTGAACTGTGGGGGGAAAAATCCAAGTTAGTCACAGGTATTTCACAAACAAAGACAGGCATTCATGGAGGGCCAGATTCTCTGGTCCACTGAGGCCAGTTTGCAACATATAACTGTGGCAAAGGGGTCTAAATATGCTAAGAGAAGGGAATTATCCACAAACTTACAAAGGGGAAATCCCCAGGAGTGGAACCCTGACAGCTGTGCTGCCTCTGGCACTAGTCATTCACTATCCCCAGCAAAAGTGGAATGGGGGGCGGGGGCTATAGAGATATCCCTAATGCCTGATTCTCCCATAGTGTAAGATCTATGGAAGAATTTACTCTAACTTCTTATAAAGATCAGGGATCTGCAACTGGCTCCCTGCAGCCACCGTACCTCCTCATGTCTGAGCTGTGCTTGACTGTAGTGGAAAATCAGGACCTAGATAAGTTATTAATGACAAAATTATTCACCAATCTCCTTTAATGGAGCCGCTCTAAATTTTCACCATTGTAGCTAAGACCAGAATTTGACCAAATTTGTAGCATTCATGGCTGTGAAATTAAATCATGTCACACACTTATCTTTTCCCAAAGCATGCCATAAATTTAGTAAAACATACACAATTTGATGTCATCCCATGCCCCAAAGCAAACATACAATATAACCTCTTTAAAAACAAACATGCCATAAAATGCTGCAATCCCTATTCTGGAATCTAACCTCTTGGGGGCAATGCACATGTCCTGATGGAGAATAGTACAGGAGTTGCATGATATTTGATCTAGTCATAGTGCAATGTTTTTGGAAACTAGTGTATATGAACATTAAATATTCTCTGGGACCCTTGTCTTTCATTTTTTACTACAGATTATTTTAACAGAAACATCCGGCTACTATGGGAAAGTGGTTTGGGATTGTGGGTTAAGCAAACTATCCCTGGGGCCACTAGCCCCAACAACATCCTACCCAGTTGCCAAAGTTTTGTCTCCACTTTCTCTTCCCCACCGCACCCCCCCCTCCAAAAAAAAACCCTTCTACAATGCAGTTATGTTTTTCAGCACAGAATTTAGCAGCCTATTGAAAATTAGGGGCAACATAAAATTAGTAATACAATCAGTACCATATTCCTTGTGTCTAATTTCCATATTTAATTCAGTAAAAACCTAATTTTTAAAAAATATCAAATTGCTGCAGCAGCATTTCTAATTTGCTACACGGAGTGTCACATCAGCCAGGTGTCTTGCTGAAGAATCTGGGTCAAGCTTGCCATGAAGTTTGTAGGGCCTATAAGGGGCAGAGACTATGCCTTCTTTCCTATTAACATACAGCCAGCTTACTACTTTTGAACCTAAGCCCTGGTCTACACTAGGACTTTAGGTCGAATTTAGCAGCGTTAAATCGATGTAAGCCCGTACCTGTCCACACGATGAAGCCATTTATTTCGACTTAAAGGGCTCTTAAAATCGATTTCCTTACTCCACCCCTGACAAGTGGATTAGCGCTTAAATCGGCCTTGCTGGGTCGAATTTGGGGTACTGTGGACACAATTCAACGGTATTGGCCTCCGGGAGCTATCCCAGAGTGCTCCATTTTGACCGCTCTGGACAGCACTCTCAACTCAGATGCACTGGCCAGGTAGACAGGAAAAGAACCACGAACTTTTGAATCTCATTTCCTGTTTGGCCAGCGTGGCAAGCTGCAGGTGACCATGCAGAGCTCATCAGCAGAGGTGACCGTGATGGAGTCTCAGAATCGCAAAAGAGCTCCAGCATGGACCGAACGGGAGGTACGGGATCTAATCGCTGTATGGGGAGAGGAATCTGTGCTATCAGAACTCCGTTCCAGTTTTCGAAATGCCAAAACCTTTGTCAAAATCTCCCAGGGCATGAAGGACAGAGGCCATAACAGGGACCCGAAGCAGTGCCGCGTGAAACTGAAGGAGCTGAGGCAAGCCTACCAGAGAGGCGAACGGCCGCTCCGGGTCAGAGCCCCAAACATGCCGCTTCTATGATGAGCTGCATGCCATTTTAGGGGGTTCAGCCACCACTACCCCAGCCGTGTTGTTTGACTCCTTCAATGGAGATGGAGGCAATACGGAAGCAGGTTTTGGGGACGAAGAAGATGATAGCTCACAGCAAGCAAGCGGAGAAACCGGTTTTCCCGACAGCCAGGAACTGTTTCTCACCCTGGACCTGGAGCCAGTACCCCCCGAACCCACCCAAGGCTGCCTCCTGGACCCAGCAGGCGGAGAAGGGACCTCTGGTGAGTGTACCTTTTAAAATACTATACATAGTGTAAAAGCAAGCACGTGAAAGGATTACTTTGCCCTGGCATTCGCGGCTCTCCTGGATATACTCCCAAAGCCTTTGCAAAAGGTTTCTGGGGAGGGCAGACTTATTGCGTCCTTCATGGTAGGACACTTTACCACTCCAGGCCAGTAACATGTACTCGGGAATCATTGTACAACAAAGCATTGCAGTGTATGTTTGCTGGCGTTCAAGCAACATCCGTTCTTTATCTCTCTGTGTTATCCTCAGGAGAGTGAGATATAATCCATGGTCACCTGGTTGAAATAGGGTGCTTTTCTTCAGGGGACACTCAGAGGAGCCCATTCCTGCTGGGCTGTTTGCCTGCGGCTGAACAGAAATGTTCCCCGCTGTTAGCCACAGGGAGGGGGGAGGGTGGAGGGGGTAGCCACGCGGTGGGGGGAGGCAAAATGCGACCTTGTAACGAAAGCACATGTGCTATGTATGTAATGTTAACAGCAAGGTTTACCCTGAAAGAGTGTAGCCAGTGTTTTATAAAATGTGTCTTTTTAAATACCGCTGTCCCTTTTTTTTCTCCACCAGCTGCATGTGTTTCAACGATCACAGGATCTTCTCCTTCCCAGAGGCTAGTGAAGATTAGAAAGAAAAAAAAACGCACTCGAGATGAAATGTTCTCCGAGCTGATGCTGTCCTCCCACACTGACAGAGCACAGACGAATGCGTGGAGGCAAATAATGTCAGACTGCAGGAAAGCACAAAATGACCGGGAGGAGAGGTGGCGGGCTGAAGAGAGTAAGTGGCGGGCTGAAGAAAGGGCTGAAGCTCGAATGTGGCGGCAGCGTGATGAGAGGAGGCAGGATTCAATGCTGAGGCTGCTGGAGGACCAAACCAGTATGCTCCAGTGTATGGTTGAGCTGCAGCAAAGGCAGCTGGAGAACAGACTGCCACTACAGCCCCTGTGTAACCAACCGCCCTCCTCCCCAAGTTCCATAGCCTCCACACCCAGACGCCCAAGAACGCGGTGGGGGTGCCTCTGGCCAACCAGCCACTCCACCACAGAGGATTGCCCAAAAAAAAGAAGGCTGTCATTCAATAAATTTTAAAGTTGTAAACTTTTAAAGTGCTGTGTGGCATTTTCCTTCCCTCCTCCACCACTCCTCCTGGGCTACCTTGGTAGTCATCCCCCTGTTTGTGTGATGAATGAATGAAGAATGCATGAATGTGAAGCAACAATGACTTTATTGCCTCTGCAAGCGGTGATCGAAGGGAGGAGGGGAGGGTGGTTAGCTTACAGGGAAGTAGAGTGAACCAAGGGGCGGGGGGTTTCATCAAGGAGAAACAAACAGAACTTTCACACCGTAGCCTGGCCAGTCACGAAACTGGTTTTCAAAGCCTCTCTGATGCGTACCGCGCCCTCCTGTGCTCTTCTAACCGCCCTGGTGTCTGGCTGCGCGTAACCAGCAGCCAGGCGATTTGCCTCAACCTCCCACCCCGCCATAAACGTCTCCCCCTTACTCTCACAGATATTGTGGAGCACACAGCAAGCAGTAATAACAGTGGGAATATTGGTTTCGCTGAGGTCTAAGCGAGTCAGTAAACTGCGCCAGCGCGCCTTTAAACGTCCAAATGCACATTCTACCACCATTCTGCACTTGCTCAGCCTGTAGTTGAACAGCTCCTGACTACTGTCCAGGCTGCCTGTGTATGGCTTCATGAGCCATGGCATTAAGGGGTAGGCTGGGTCCCCAAGGATACATATAGGCATTTCAACATCCCCAACGGTTATTTTCTGGTCTGGGAATAAAGTCCCTTCTTGCAGCTTTTGAAACAGACCAGAGTTCCTGAAGATGCGAGCGTCATGTACCTTTCCCGGCCATCCCACGTTGATGTTGGTGAAACGTCCCTTGTGATCCACCAGAGCTTGCAGCACTATTGAAAAGTACCCCTTGCGGTTTATGTACTCGCCGGCTTGGTGCTCCGGTGCCAAGATAGGGATATGGGTTCCGTCTATGGCCCCACCACAGTTAGGGAATCCCATTGCAGCAAAGCCATCCACTATGACCTGCACATTTCCCAGGGTCACTACCCTTGATATCAGCAGATCTTTGATTGCGTGGGCTACTTGCATCACAGCAGCCCCAACAGTAGATTTGCCCACTCCAAATTGATTCCCAACTGACCGGTAGCTGTCTGGCGTTGCAAGCTTCCACAGGGCTATCGCCACTCGCTTCTCAACTGTGAGGGCTGCTCTCATCTTGGTATTCATGCACTTCAGGGCAGGGGAAAGCAAGTCACAGAGTTCCATGAAAGTGCCCTTACGCATGCGAAAGTTTCGCAGCCACTGGGAATCATCCCAGACCTGCAACACTATGCGGTCCCACCAGTCTGTGCTTGTTTCCCGAGCCCAGAATCGGCGTTCCACAGCATGAACCTGCCCCATTAGCACCATGATGCATGCATTGTCAGGGCCCATGCTTTCAGAGAAATCTGTGTCCATGTCCTGATCACTCACGTGACCGCGCTGACGTTGCCTCCTCGCCCGGTAGCGCTTTGCCAGGTTCTGGTGCTGCATATACTGCTGGATAATGCGTGTGGTGTTTAATGTGCTCCTAATTGCCAAAGTGAGCTGAGCGGACTCCATGCTTGCCTTGGTATGGCGTCCGCACAGAAAAAAGGCGCGGAATGATTGTCTGCCGTTGCTCTGACGGAGGGAGGGGCGACTGACGACACGGCTTACAGGGTTGGCTTCAGGGAGCTAAAATCCACAAAGGGGGTGGCTTTAAATCAAGGAGTAGTTCAGGCAGGAGTTCATGGAGGGTTCCAATAAGAAATGGTGCACCTAAGTTACTGTTCTTATTGGAACAAGGAGGTTAGCGTGGCCTCTGATTGATACATGGCTAGATTTAGCTCGCTGCACCTTCTCTGTGAGTGACTGCAGTGTGACCTAGAGGAATGAGTCCCCTAGACAGGGGAAGAGGCAAATGAGTACAAAACAAATCTGGTCTATTTCTTGTTTCGATCCACTCCATCTATCTTTTACATCTTTGGCTGGCAGCAGACGGTGCAGAAGGACTGCATGCCATCCACATCTCATGGCTGCTCGGCAGAAGATGGTACAGTACGACTGCTAGCCATCCTCATCTCTTGCCTGCCCGGCAGAAGATGGTACAGTACGATTGCTAGCCATCGTCATCTCTTGCCTGCCCGGCAGAAGACGGTACAATACGACTGCTAGCAATCCGTATTGCCTGCCTGATCACCATAAGACGGTTCAATAGGACTGACTGCAGGACTAAAGAGAATGACCTGGTCAAGTCACCAAAAATTTAGTCCCTGCGCCCATGTCTGCCCAGGCGCTCCCAGCCGACGTGGCCAGGAGCACCTCGGACACGACGAGGACGGGTAACAGTCATACTGCACCGTCTGCTGCCAGAAGGCAATGGGTTGCTGCTACTGTGTAGCAATGCCGTACCGCGTCTTTCAGCACCCAGGAGACATACGGTGACGGTTACCTGAGCGGGCTCCATGCTTGCGGTGGTATGGCGTCCGCACAGGTAACTCAGGAAAAAAGGCGCGAAACGATTGTCTGCCCTTGCCTTCACGGAGGGAGGGAGGGAACGGGGGCCGGACAATATGTACCCAGAACCACCCGCGACAATGTTTTAGCCCAATCAGAGTGCTCCATTGTGACTGCTCTGGACAGCACTCTCAACTCAGATGCACGATTGTTTGCCGTTGCTCTGACGCAGGGAGGGGTTACAGGGTTGACTTCACGGAGGGTTCCAATAAGAAATGGTGCACCTAAGTTATTGTTCTTATTGGAACAAGGAGGTTAGCCTGGCCTCTGATTGATACATGGCTAGATTTAGCTCGCTGCACCTTCTCTGTGAGTGACTGCAGTGTGACCTAGAGGAATGAGTCCCATAGACAGGGGAAGAGGCAAATGAGTACAAAACAAATCCGGTTTATTTCTTGTTTTGATCCACTCCATCTATCTTTTACATCTTTGGCTGGCAGCAGACAGTGCAGAAGGACATATTGCCTACCTGCTCACCATAAGATGGTTCAATAGGACTGACTGTCTGACTTAAGAGAATGACCTGGTCAAGTCACCAAAAATTTAGTCCCTGAGCCCATGTCTGCCCAGGCACTCCCAGCCGACATGGCCAGGAGCACCTTGGACATGACGAGAACGGCTACCAGTCGTACTGTACCGTCTGCTGCCAGAAGGCAAGGGGTTGCTGCTACTGTGTAGCAATGCCATACCGCGTCTGCCAGCACCCAGGAGACATACGGTGACGGTTACCTGAGCGGGCTCCATGCTTGCGGTGGTATGGCGTCCGCACAGGTAACTCAGGAAAAAAGGCGCGAAACGATTGTCTGCCCTTGCTTTCACGGAGGGAGGGAGGGAAGGGGGGACTGACGATATGTACCCAGAACCACCCGCGACAATGCTTCAGCCCCATCAGGCATTGGGATCTCAACCCAGAATTCCAATGGGCAGCGGAGACTGCGGGAACTGTGGGATAGCTACCCACAGTGCAACGCTCCGGAAGTCGACTCTAGCCTCGGTACTGTGGAAGCACTCCGCCGAGTTAATGCACTTAATGCACTTCTGTGGGGACACACACACTCGAATATATAAAACCGATTTCTAAAAAACCGACTTCTATAAATTCGACCTTATTCCGTAGTGTAGACATACCCTAAGAGCTATTTGAGCTAAGTCTGCATAGTGGACTTTTCAATTTATTTTTGTGGCAAAAATTGTCTGTCTTCCTCTTGCCTAAGTTTGTGGGTGGTTGTATGTACAATTTTTGAATGACTAGACTCACTGCCACATTATTATTTGTGGAAATTGAATTGATTCATTAATAGTTATAAGGCAATGTTTGATACATGTCATTACATGTAGAGATGAAAACTCTCTTGTTTTCTTATTCAGTATGTAAGAATCAAAATTTAACTCTATCGTTGAGTATAGTGGTGGAGGGCCGTAGGCTGCATGCGGCCTGTCAGGGTAAGCTGCTGGTGGGCGAGATAGTTTGTTTACATTGACTGTCCACAGGCGTGGCTGCCCGCAGCTCCCAGTGGCTGCTGTTCGCTGTTCCCAGCCAATGGGAACTGAAACCCGCAGCTCTAATTGGCCGGGAACAGCAAACCGTGGCCACTGGGGGCTGTGGGTGGCCATGCCTGAGGGCGGTCAATGTAAATAAACTGTCTGGTGGCCTGCAGGTTGCCCACCACTACTCGAGACAGACATTTTAAAATAAACATTATTGATAGCAGCATATAGATCATTGTGTAACAGTTGATTCCCTGTGTATAAAACACAATTTCCTGGTCTTAAGGGACAAATCACACAGTCCTCACTCAGATAAAGCTCCCATTGATTTCTTTGGGAGCTTTGCATAGTACAGACTTCAGGATTTGAACCTAAAGGCACAATTCAAAACAGAAAAGAACGTGGTCACAGCAGCTGGATTGCTTCATACAACCTCTGAGTTTTCATACATTTCTTAAAGGAGAAAGGAATATTGGATTATCTGGGAGGTTGTTCCAGCTGTACAAGGTTTTGTGAAAGAAGCCTGTGACAGGAAGACAGTGGTCAGGAGAGAATCTTGAGCAGAGGATATAGTGATGGAGATCAGGGCAGAGATGTACGCAAGAGAGATGCTACCGAATGTTTTGGGTATTAGAATAAGGAGCTTAAACCAAATATAGAAGCAAGTGTAGTCCCTGCATCACTGTAATGTTCTAGGATGTAATCCAGGCCAGTGTGGGGTTGTTACCTCTTATCCTGTAACTCTGAGTGCCTCATGATGCTTTGCCACTGTAACTCTCTGCCAGGGACACTTACAGTCAGCAACATGTATGCAGCTCACATCCTGAGTGATGCAGCTCACGGCTCCTACTGGCCCCAGTTCACTGCTCCAGGCCAATGGGGGCTGCAGGAAGCAGCAGCCAGTACGTCCCTGGGCTCGCGCCGCTTCCAGCAGCCCCCATTGGCCTAGAGCTGTGAACTGCGGCCACTGGGAGCCGCGATCGGCCGAACCCGCAGATGCGGCAGGTAAACAAACAGGCCCGGCCCGCCAGGGGCTTTCCCTGCACAAGCGGCAGAACAAGTTTGGGAACCACTGCTCTATTCCATTTTATATTCTGTTCTGTCCCAGTTCTTAAACTGTACCCATCCCTATGCTATATGCTGAGCAAGTCCTCTGATGTAACTTAGGCTGCTCTATTTTACACCATCTGCCAATAGCCCTGAGGAGCCATTATGGCAGGTGAGAATCCATGAGTGTATGGAAACCCTAGCTATGCTCCTTCACAGCTACACCCTCCACAGCAGTATCCAGGAGTTGGTGGGAATGGGGGCATAGGAGCCACTCTGCTGGCTCTAGACTACCAGAGGAATCCCAACACTGGGGTGATCTTCCAATAGACAACTACAATGGCCTAAAGTCCAGAATTTACAACTGGTGAAGTGCAAATAGGCTGCTCTGCGCTGTGCCCTAGGATGTGGGCCAGTGCATACAATATAGATCTTGGCTGATCCTTTTAATTTGGCCTTTGTTTAGTTCTTCCCCGTGCCCCAAATGAGGAGATTGTCTATATCAGATTAAATCCCTATGGCTCTCCAGTGAATTTCTGAGTACTTATTCCTACAAAGTGAGAGCTTTTACCGTGAAGTTAAGGGTTTAAATAACCTTTATTTCCCCACCCAAACCCCACAAACTTTAGAACTCTTCCACTTGCCAAACTAACCCCAAATATTTGAAATTATGTAAACGCATTGTTTATGGTCACCCAAATGACCTGTACTTCAATTGAGCTATTAGCCCTCAATGAATTTGACCCGAGAATGTTACCAGAAAACCCAAACCCCGACGTGAACTGGCAAACTGGCAACTTTCACAAGCACTAAAAGAAGTTTGAAACTAAATTTTAAAAAAGGCAGAAATGTCTTAGCTAGACAGTGACATAAGGAACAAATATACTACAGCTGATAGTTGTTTAGGCTAAGGCCTGTGAAACTGTAGTACTGTACTACAATTAGCATAAACTGCATTAGACAAAAAAAAATCCACTGAAAACCACTGTTAAATGTCAAATTATGTTGCTAACATTTCACTAAACTTTACTGGTGGAAAGAAATAATCTATTCTGTCCCTTCCTCCATTCATATAACCATACGGGGCATAGCTATTTGGAAATCTTTCAATTACCATTTTGCATATGGCACCAAATTTCCATGCCATCTTGAGCCAAACTTCTCTCCTGTATGTATTTTGTGTGTGCACATAGCATTACGGTGAGAAAAATCAAAGTGCACACATACAAAATGGTTGTAGTTTTTATTTTTTGTTTAAACAGATCATTATTTTAATAGCAATAACATACTCTGTGGTGACTGGAATTTACAGGATGCTTTCAGACTTACTATGATGGACAGAAAAAAGAGCATAAGGGCTTTCAATGAAAACACTAAATTGAGAAAATAATCCCTTCACATAGAAAGAACTTGCAGAAATTTCAAGAATATATTTTTAAACATCAAGTGATCATCTTAATATCTGAAGCAGCTGAAAACATTAGACATTAAGCATCTTGCCTCAACATATTAGACAGCGTCTTTCATGTCCTGCCTTAATGCTTAAAATATCACAGTGCCATTCCTTTGGAGTTATGTAATTATTGTATGTTGATATAAATAATGGCTGTGGTTTAAGCCTCCCTGTAAACATGTTCTATGTAGCTTTTAAAGTCTACTCTTGTAAACAATTTAGGAACGGAAGCAACAAAATTAAATCAAATATATTTTCTTCAAAATGTCAGCTTTAGTTTCAGAAGAAATATATTCAAATATGAGAACAGTTTGTACATTAGAATTAATGGCTTTGATAAAATAATGTCAATACTAATATGAGAGCAGGCGTGGCACTAACTGATGTTGTAAAGAACACATAGAAGTTTCCAGTCTAATTTCCAGCTACACTGTAAACTCCTGCTCTTGTCACTTAAAATGTTTGCTTTTAGGGCTTGCATTTTGCACAGGTACTCTCTGCTCAAAGGTGAACTGCTTCAGAAAGCAGAACGAAAACAGCTGCACACTGAAAAATGTAGTGAAGGTTCGGATGGCATGAGGCTAGGCCTCCATGTTAATAGACCACAATGTGTTTTCAGCTGAATCAGGCAGTGATCCATTCTCAGTCCACCTACCCAAAGCTACCGTTTTTGCATGAACTTGTCTACTGAAGAGAACCAGATGAATTCAGTCAGGCATGGTACAAAGTACAGTATCTTAAATAATTCCCTTAATAAAACATGTTGAACCAGATTCTGATCTCCATTAGTCTGGTGTAAAGCTGTTATGATTCCATAGGTTTTAGTGGGGTTTGTGATAAGGTGTTTACCCCACACCAGAAAGGAAGGTGTTAAAAGCAGCCTGGGAGGCTGCGCAAGGAGCAGCCCATTGGAGAAAGGCTGCACACAGCAGCCAATCAGGACCCAGCGGACTTACAAAAAGGAACTGCAGGGCCAGAGAGTCAGTTGCTGCAGGGAGCCCAAGGAGAGAGAACTGTGTTCCCCTGGGCTGCAGGAAGGGTAGCACCTTGGACAGAGCAGTTACTGGTAGGGACCAGGGGAACAGGAGGCTGCTATCTACAGAGTCGCTGGGTCGGGACCCAGAGTAGTGGGTGGGCCTGGGTCCCCCCACCACCACTTGCTACTGGGGAAGTGGCTGGACTGTTGAACTGGGATACTCCCCCCAGAAGTGGGGAAACATGGATGGTGACACAGCCAGAGGGCTGAGTCATGAGACGGACACTGCAGTTCCTGGGCTGAGACAGGTCTGCAGGCAAAGAAAGTCACAGGAGAGGCACCACCAAGAGGGGGTGCACTGGCTGAGAGAGTTAATCCCTGAGAAAACCAGAAGGAGGTGCTGAGCTGGTGAGTGAACTCTGTCATGGGGTTATTGAAGATTTATACCAGTGTAATGAGATCAGAGTTTGTCCCTCTGCACTGGAGAGAGCTCGAGGAGGTAAGACCAGTGAAAAACAAGATGGTGAATGTGAAGAGTTGAAGCTAGTGCATATGCTTTTAAAGTTTATCTTGTCTAGTTTAATTGTATCTGCTGGGCATTGTAAAAAATAAATATCATGCTGCTCCAGATGAAATCTAAGTCTACTTACATAGAAGGAGCAGCAAATGAAAGCCTGGAAGCCAGTGGAAATGATGGAGTGGGCTAACATTCATTAGTGCATGAATTCACAAGAAATGTCACTGGTTAATATTGATCAGGCTCTGCCCCCATATACACTCCCTATGGGTATTACATCTCAGGGCTTTTCTGAGTGAAAAGTGAGTTCACATTTCCCCACAGATTCGGGGAATGTCTCATTTGTCTGTAGCAAAGGATAATATTTTTAGAGAACAAATAGTTTACCATAAAATAGAAGCAAAAGGTTTCATTCAAGCAAATGAGACATTAACTTAATGTACCAAAGTGGAAAAAGGGGCAGGGAGAGAGAGTCTGCTGTTCCAAAAAATTTCCAAAAGACAGTCTTCATCCAGATTCTCTAATTTAAATATTTCCTAATCCACTTCAAAATGTTGTCCTGGTACATTTGAATAAAACTGTAACCTGTGGAGGTAGGGCTATTGTAATCTTGGTCAATGGGAGTTTCCAGGTCAGAATTAGGTTTTATGGGCTGGAGCTTCAGCCAGTGTAAATCACAATAGCTCTATTTACTTCAGTGGAACTATGTTGATTTACACCAACTGAGAATCTGGCCCTATATGTTTTGTTCCTGACATCAATGGGGGGCTGTGTCTGAAATCTATCCAGGTTTATAAAATTGCCATCACCAGATTATCAGAGGGAAGTGAAACCAGGATGTGCTAAGAAATTAGAAGAAAAAAATTATGAGATTAAATGTCTTTTTTAAGACAGTTTTTAAATGATAATCGTTTTTAAAGAATTGATGGGAGGCAGAGTAGTACAACGTTTTACAACTGTACTCTCATGAAAACAGACTACATTCAGACTGTATCCTAGCAATTTCTCTGCTTTTCAAATTTCTCATGTGACACAGCTTCTTTCCAAGAAGGACTGAAATTCCCAACATTTCTTGATGATTTAGTTCTTAATAGCAAAGAATCTGCAAAATTAATCAATCTCTGTTACAGCCGATAAATCTAGAAAATTGCATTGAAATCAATTCAATGACAACGGTGGAAGTACCAAGATATTCCAGATCAGAAACTGGCACTTTTGAGTCTTACTCACATACGTATAGATACAGGCCATACTATAATCTCACTGAGGCCTTCTTTCTTTTTGGGGGGAGGGATAGCTCAGTGGTTTGCGCATTGGCCTGCTAAACCTAGCCTTGTGAGTTCAATCCTTGAGGGGGCCATTTAGGGATCTGGGGAGTTGGGGACTGGTCCTGCTTTGAGCAGAGGGTTGAACTAGATGACATCCTGAGGTCCCTTCCAACCCTGATATTCTATGGTTCTATGATAATCCTTAGACTACAGCATTGGTGTCTTTGAAGAGCACTAGATTCACAGAAGCTGGTTTTCTTAAAGGAGCTATTGATGAGATATGAGGTATGGAAATGGGAATAGCTCATATGAAACTGTTATAACTCTTATTCATTAGTTTTGATCATTTATTTTTCAGAGACCTGTGCATTTAAAAATGTTTTCCTCTGTAAGCAGTATAACCTTTTGTACCTACATATAACCTATATTTTAGTCTTTATGCTCTACCCAAACGCCTAGTATTCACGACTATCACACCAGACCCACTTTTTGGGAAAGGATCTCTTCATTCTCTCACTTTATCAGAGCTCAGTGGGAAACAGTTTTCCCATCCCATGAGAACTTTTGAAAGAATTTTCCCATCTCGAATTGGGACAAAGTCAGAATCTTGAAAACTTTTGAGAACTAAAAATCTGACTTTTTTTTTTATAGGGTCAGTTGAAACATTTCTTGTTGATTTTGACCTTTAAATTTGTTTTAAAAAAATAAAACTAAAATTTTGAAACAAAGATGTTAATTTAAAGTTTCAAATTAAACATCAGAACTTTTCATTTCAAAAACGTTGAAACAAAACATTTTGAAAATTTAAAACCTTTTTTTAAAAAAAATTCAAAATGGGAAATTCATCAAAAGTTTCTACCAAAAGTTTCACTTTTAACAAATCGGCATTTTCTGATGAAAAAATATTTTGTCAAAAAATTTCTGACCAGCTCTACTTTTTATCCGGTGCCTCCAACCTGTCTTGTTTTTATATTCAAGTAATCCCCTAGTCTTAATAATAATTCATTGCTAGTAATTTAACAACAGTCTTAATTAGTTACATAGTTAACAGATTTAAAGAGCATCTTAACTCAGGTCAGTCTATCACTCCCAGTGGTTCTCAACCTATTTACCGTTGTGGGCCGCATATAGGACAGTTACACACAGAAAGCTACATATGTTCAAATCATCATCATATCTTTAGCTATAAAGTCATTGCAATGGACAGAAAACCATCCAAGAGAAATCAGACTTGACCTAATTTAGCATTATTTAAAGATGTTATCACTTTAAAATCATGACTAAGGACTAGCTGATACATAAAACTTGAATTGGTTCAACCTTAACTACAGCTTTCCAAGATCAACAGACTTTAAAAAAACAAAAGAATTCCCAAAAAAAACCTAACAAAAAAACCCCAAACCCCCCCACATTTTCTTTGCAATAGAAACTACCACAAGATGGTTCCTGTCATATAGCCTTTCTCCAGAACAAAAATGTATCTTGATGATGCAGACTGACTTAACCTTTGCTCACTCACACCAACATTTACAGAAAAACTTGAGAAATGTGGACCACAACCATTGTGAGATGTATGTTACTAGAGGTACTTCATCAAACAACTCTGAAGGAAGAATCACACAATCCCTTAGAAAGATAAGGCCCAATAAGAAGCGTCATACTGGAGGAACTGAAATCCCCTCAAACAACTTAATACATTTCGACATGTCAAAAGGTTGGAGGGCATCAGTAATGGCATGAATTAGGTCACTTCACCTTTTATCGTTTTTTGTTTGTAGGAAATGTTCATGTCCTTTTCTTTTTTTAAATATCTTCCCTTTCTCAAGAAAGATTGTTGGATTATTACCTTCAGATCTCTCTATAATGAATCAAGTTGCATGTTTTGTTGCTGTTTCATATTCAAATAAATGTGTTACACAAATGTCCTGCTTTAACATTCCATCTAAACAGTAAACAAAATATATAAACAGTAACTTTATACCTGATCCTTAATATGTGAATGCTTATTTGCTGTCTTTTTAAGTTAAATATGATTAGTTACATAGCTCCCCTAACAGTAGCTGTGCGTTCCAATCAGATGAGTCAAAATGTGCATTATACAGTACCTCATGTCTCCTTTTTAATGTCTGCTTAAAAAAAACCTACAATTTCCATTGGCTCATGGGAAATGCATACACATTAAATCTCAAAGGATTCCAAAGCACTGTGCAAATAGTATATACAGGAGTCATTTCACCCATCACTAAAGTGCAGCCAACTGTGGGGTGAAACACGACAAATATTTAATACTACACAGCAATTTATGACAGAAAGTGACAATGACTACATAGATTCACATATCTAGTGAATTTTCAGGAGGAATTCAGGGACTACTCAAACTTGAAATTGGACAGGACCCTATGCATATACCCCTTCTTTCACTAATAGGATCTTTAGTGAACACATGTGGTCAGGACCTCTGATTTACATTCCATCTAGAATGTAAAGATAAATGGGAACATGAATTTGGCATTACTGTATTTCAGTAGGGGTCTATCACAGTGGCCCCTACAAGCTGATCTAGGGTTGCCAACTGTCTAATTGCAGAAAACTGAACACCCTTGCCCTGCCCCTTCTCCGAGGCCCCAGGGGATTAGGTGTTTGGGGTGCAGGAGGGGGCTCTGGGCTGGGGCCGAGGGGTTTGGAGTGTGGGAGGGGGCTCAGGGCTGGGACAGGGGGTTGGGGGTGGGAGGGGGTTTGGGCCGCAGGCTTTGGGAAGCTGTGGAGCCGTCACTCGGGGTGGGGGCAGCATGCAAATAACTCCTGGCCACCCCTCCACCTAGGAGCCAAAGGAACATGCCAAGCACTTCCCACAAGCTGCATGGAGTCAGGCATGGAGCCTACCTGCCCCGCTGCAGTCAACTGGACTTTTTGCGGCCCAGTCAGCTGTGCTGACCAGAGTTGCCAGGGTCCTTTTTCGACCAGGCATTCCTGTCCAGGGATGCCTGGCAACCCTAAGCTGATCTGAGTTAGAAACATTGCTCTTAGCAGGGCCTCGTTCATTGTTGTGGTGATTCAGGCCTGATCCAGGGACAAATGGTGACAGTATTGATTCATTACAGAGATTGCTTTATACCATAATGCCGGCATTGTGTCTCTCAGGTAAAACTAATCCCCAGTCTAGCCAGGTAAAGTGGGAGGAAAGAAATGTGACCTGTCAAAAAGCAGCACAATAAAACAGATTCCCTCTTACTGTCTAGGCCCTGGATTCTCGTTCACAGCTGAGCATGGGCCAACTGAATCACAGGTGTTAACTAGATGAATGGAGGTAGAATTTACAAGCCTGATAGATGAGGGGATGGGTCACTCTTTCCAAACTCATAAAAGATGGCACTTTAAGAACTGTAGTGTACACATCTATTTTTATTTATTATACACCTAATCAACTGACTTGCTAAATAGTGGGGATTTTTAAAGGCTTTTTCATGCAACAGTAAACATTTTTCTAATAAAACCTAAGGTTGTCTTGTAACCCAACCCTAGTTTATTCAATAGTTAGACGTTCTGCAATCATCACTCCACATGAGGCAGTCAGGCATGGGAAAAGATGCGGGGAGGAGTTGGCTCTGGCTTACAACATGCAGCTGCTCTTGCTACTTTCCTGCAAGAGAGCAATACATCAGTAATTATCTGAATGTCAGACAGATTCCCTGCTTTCCTTGCCAGACAAAACTATGAGAACTGAGGACTGGGAAGGAGGATAAAGGGCTTTCAGTTTGTTGCTTTTCCATTCCCTCCTTCTTTTCCATGTGTGCAGCTACTCTTACTTTTAATTTACTGTCTTTGTGCCATGAGTGGCCTGAACAAACAATCACACTTTGCCTTAGGACTCCACTGTTAATGCTTCTGTGTGAACTAAATTAACCATTTGATTATTTCTAGTAGTTTATCAGTTTTCATCATAACTTTTATGCATAGGGCCCTACCAAATTCATGGCCATGAAAAATGCATCATGGACTGTGAAATCTGGTCCCCCCCAAAATGAAATCTGGTCTTGTGTCCTTTTACCCTATACTATACAGATTTCACGGGGGTGACCAGAGTTTCTCAAATTGGGAGTCCTGACTCAAAAGGGAGTTGCAGGGTTGTTTTTGGGGGTGGTCACATTATTGCCACCGTTACTTCTGTGCTGACTTCAGAGCTGGGCGGCCGGAAAGCGGTGGCCCTTAGCCGGGTGACCACTTCTGATGGCAGCGCCCCACCAGCAGCAGCGCAGACATACCAGGCCATCCTTACTTCTGCACTGCTGCTGGCTGTGGCTCTGCCTTCAGAGCTGGGCTCCCAGCCAGCAGCTGCTGCTCTCCAGCTGCCCAGCTCTGAAGGCAGCGCTGCCACTAGCAGAGCAGAAGTAAGGGTGGCACTACCGCAACCGCCCCTACAATAACCTTGTGATCCCCTCACAACTCCTCTTTGGGTCAGGACCCCTACAATTACAATACCATGAAATTTCAGATTTAAATAACTGAAATCATGAAATATACAATTTTTAAAATCCTATGACTGTGAAATTGACCAAAATGGACCATGAATTTGGTAGGGCCCTATTTATGCATAAATTAGTGAAGTACAGTGTTTTGAGCTACATGTTTATTTCCTATTCTATTTTAGGATGATTCACAAAAACAGTTTTAACTTCAGCAAAGAAGCTTTTTGAGTAAAGGGAATACTACATAAAAACCCCCATGAAAACCAGATTATATACTAAGTGATACAGTAAACCACCCACTCTTGTGGTTCAAAGTGTTTCCAGAGAGAGGTATTAGCCCTAATCTTTGAACTAGTCTCTGAAGTTGGTGAGTCAAACTCTACACTAGAAACATTTCTGGAGAGTTTCCAACTGTTGCTAACACCACTTCCTGGTATCTAAAGGAAAGCAAAAAGAAAAGGAGGACTTGTGGCACCTTAGAGACTAACCAATTTATTTGAGCATAAGCTTTCGTGAACTACAGCTCACTTCATCGGATGCATACTGTGGAAAATACAGAAGATGTTTTTATACACACAGACCATGAAAAAATGGGTGTTTATCACTACAAAAGGTTTTCTCTCCCCCCACCCCACTCTCCTGCTGGTAATAGCTTCTCTAAAGTGATCACTCTCCTTACAATGTGTATGATAATCAAGGTGGGCCATTTCCAGCACAAATCAGGGTTTAACAAGAACGTCTGAGGAACAGTGGGGAGGGGGGGGAAGGAATAAACAAGGGGAAATAGGTTACATTTTATAATGAATCAACCATTCCCAGTCTCTATTCAAGCCTAAGTTAATTGTATCAAATTTGCAAATTAATTCCAATTCAGCAGTCTCTCGTTGGAGTCTGTTTTCGAAGTTTTTTTTGTTGAAGGATAGTCACTTTGAGATCAGAAATCGAGTGACCAGAGAGATTGAAGTGTTCTCCGACTGGTTTATGAATGTTATAATTCTTGACATCTGATTTGTGTCCATTTATTCTTTTATGTAGAGACTGTCCAGTTTGCCCAAAGTACATGGCAGAGGGGCATTGCTGGCACATGATGGCATATATCACATTGGTAGATGTGCAGGTGAAGGAGCCTCTGATAGTGTGGCTGATGTTATTAGGCCCTGTGATGGTGTCCCCTGAATAGATATGTGGGCACAGTTGGCAACGGGCTTTGTTGCAAGGATAGGTTTCTAGGTTAGTGGTTCTGTTGTGTGGTATGTGGTTGCTGGTGAGTATTTCACTTCAGGTTGGGGGGCTGTCTGTAGGCAAGGACTGGCCTGTCTCCCAAGATTTGTGAGAGTGTTGGGTCGTCCTTCAGGATAGGTTGTAGATCCTTGATAATTCGTTGGAGGGGTTTTAGTTGGGGGCTGAAGGTGACGGCTAGTGGCGTTCTGTTATTTTCTTTGTTAGGCCTGTCCTGTAGTAGGTGACTTCTGGGAACTCTTCTGGCTCTATCAATCTGTTTCTTCACTTCCGCAGGTGGGTACTGTAGTTGTAAGAATGCTTGATAGAGATCTTGTAGGTGTTCATCTCTGTCTGAGGGGTTGGAGCAAATGCGGTTTATCGCAGAGCTTGGCTGTAGACAATGGATCATGTGGTGTGGTCAGGGTGAAAGCTGGAGGCATGTAGGTAGGAATAGCAGTCAGTAGGTTTCCGGTATAGGGTGGTGTTTATGTGACCATCGTTTATTAGCACTGTAGTGTCCAGGAAGTGGATCTCTTGTGTGGACTGGACCAGGCTGAGGTTGATGGTGGGATGGAAATTGTTGAAATCATGGTGGCATTCCTCAAGGGCTTCTTTTCCATGGGTCCAGATGATGAAGATGTCATCAATATAGCGCAAGTAGAGTAGGGGCGTTAGGGGACGAGAGCTGAGGAAGCGTTGTTCTAAGTCAGCCATAAAAATGTTGGCATACTGTGGGGCCAAGCGGGTACCCATAGCAGTGCCGCTGATTTGAAGGTATACATTGTCCCCAAATGTAAAATAGTTATGGGTAAGGACAAAGTCACAAAGTTCAGCCACCAGGTTAGCCGTGACATTATCGGGGATAGTGTTCTTGACGGCTTGTAGTCCATCTTTGTGTGGAATGTTGGTGTAGAGGGCTTCTACATCCATAGTGGCCAGGATGGTGTTATCAGGAAGATCACCGATGGATTGTAGTTTCCTCAGGAAGTCAGTGGTGTCTCGAAGGTAGCTGGGAATGCTGGTAGCGTAGGGCCTGAGGAGGGAGTCTACATAGCCAGACAATCCTGCTGTCAGGGTGCCAATGCCTGAGATAATGGGGCGCCCAGGATTTCCAGGTTTATGGATCTTGGGTAGTAGATAGAATATCCCAGGTCGGGGCTCCAGGGGTGAGTCTGTGCGGATTTGATCTTGTGCTTTTTCAGGGAGTTTCTTGAGCAAATGCTGTAGTTTCTTTTGGTAACTCTCAGTGGGATCAGAGGGTAATGGCTTGTAGAAAGTGGTGTTGGAGAGCTGCCGAGCAGCCTCTTGTTCATATTCCGACCTATGCATGATGACAACAGCACCTCCTTTGTCAGCCTTTTTGATTATGATGTCAGAGTTGTTTCTGAGGCTGTGGATGGCATTGTGTTCTGCACGGCTGAGGTTGTGGGGCAAGTGATGCTGCTTTTCCACAATTTCAGCCCATGCACGTCGGCAGAAGCACTCTATGTAGAAGTCCAGTCTGCTGTCTCGACCTTCAGGAGGAGTCCACCTAGAATCCTTCTTTTTGTATTGTTGGTAGGGAGGTCTCTGTGGATTAGTATGTTGTTCAGAGGTGTGTTGGAAATATTCCTTGAGTCGGAGACGTCAAAAATAGGATTCTAGGTCACCACAGAAATGTATCATGTTCGTGGGGGTGGAGGGGCAGAAGGAGAGGCCCCGAGATAGGACAGCTGCTTCTGCTGGGTTAAGAGTATAGTTGGATAGGTTAACAATATTGCTGGGTGGGTTGAGGGAACCATTGCTGTGGCCCCTTGTGGCATGTAGTAGTTTAGAAAGTTTAGTGTCCTTTTTCTTTTGTAGAGAAGCAAAGTGTGTGTTGTAAATGGAAAGCAGTGTTTCTAAGGCAGTTCTTTGATGGTATCTACAGAATAGTGGACGATGGAGGTTGATTGACCTAGTTTATCTGGACTTTAACAAATCCTTTGTCAGAGTCCCTCCCAAGATGCTAATAGGGAAACTACAGTAAGCAGGCATGGAGTTGGGAGGTAAAGGTACTGTGATGGAGTAAGAACTGGCTAACAAAGACTATGAATAAGTAGTCAATTTTCAAAATAGAACAAAGGTAACCAGAGTTGCTACTGGATCCATACTACGACTTGACTATAATGTATTTATTATGATCTAGGAAAGGAAGCAAAATTTGCAGATGACAAAATGATTTAAGAAATTTAAGACTCGATAAAACATGAGGAACTCCAGAAACTTAGGTGAATAGGCAACATGAGAGCCGATAACTCAGCAACAACCAATTCAAGGTAACATGCATTGGAAGGAATAATTTAAACTATTTATACATATGGCTAGGTTTTAACATAATTGTAACTCTCAGCAAAAAGACCTAGGCGGCATTGCAGAAAGAGGAGAGGTTTTTCACAATCTGTGTTCTGGCACAGTAAAAAAACAGACACATAATGTTCGTACATACAAAAAAATGGGCATAGAATTATACAGGAAAATCACACTACTATCTCACCTGCAGAATTGTGTTTTTTCAAAATTTTTTTTAAAACCAAACTTATTTCCCCTTTCTGAGGTTACATTTGTTAGACTCTGTTAGGGACACAACACAAGTCATCTGTCTCCAGAGTCACAGACTCTATTCTTCCTCAATAGCTAACCAATATATAATAAATCAAGGGAAAGCAAATGCAATTAAAAGAAAACTAACCACCATCATAACTACCATAAATTCTTCTGTTCCTTCTTCATCCTTCTTAGAGGGCATCTGTAGCTAGGAGGTGTGGCCTCCTTCAGAGAGTGACAGGGAGGGACCACAACATGCCCACTGGTGGGCAGAACAAGGAGAGCCATGTCCGCCCTGCCGGAAGCAGAAGGGTGGAACAGGAAGCTTAAGCACAAAAAGCAGGCCCTACAGCTCAGTTGGTGCTGCCAAGTGTGACAGACACATCCCACCAGCTGCTGGAACCTCTAGAGGAACCCCGCTGTGCTGAGGACTAGCCAGATCTCCTTGGGCTGCTGGCTAACCAAGATAATGAGGAGCTTTTGGGGCTGCTGCCTGGGGACTGGCCAGAGCTTCCCAAGAAGATGGAGGACCTCCATGTTATAGAGGTTTCAGAGTAATAGCCGAGTTAGTCTGTATTTGCAAAAAGAAAAGTGGCACCTTAGAGACTAACCAATTGTGGCACCTTAGAGACTAACCAATTTATTTGAGCATAAGCTTTCGTGAGCTACAGCTCACTTCATAGAGGTATCAAAACCCGGGTATGTAGGAAGTAGCCATGGGGAACTAGACAACTGTCTGGGTAAGAGCTGGCCTGATTCTAGGTCAGTGTGTTGCTGGCAGATCCCCGCTGACCCAGTGGTGGACCACTCTGCCACTGTTAGGGCCCTGGGCTGGCATGCGATGGAGTCAGGTCGGCCCGTGTCCTCCTACCCTCTGATACCCCACCCCTGCGGTGGCAGCCTCCCCATATTAGGCCAGCAGGCCCGTGCTAGTTTACTGTCTGCCGAGCTATGACCCTAGCCTCTGCTGGTGCTCACCCTTACCTGAGCCCCTAAACTGTGCTGGTGCTCACCCTTATCTGGATTTATAGACTGCTTATCTGCTTTGCCCTGACTTCAGGCCAGAGCCTACTCACTGTTTGCTGCACCACCCTGACTGAAAACCTGGGGCTCATAGACTGCCATTCTGTGCTGCCCAGCTGGAAGGTGCAGCTAATTTCCCCCTTTTGAGCTCACCTTTAGAGGGATATGGCAGCAAGGAGGCGTGGCCTCCCTCAGAGAGTGACAGAGAGGGACAGCCACACAGCCTACAGCATACTATGGGAGTTAGGCACCACAATACCTTTGAGGATCTGAACTCTTAATACTGTTATAGCCCCCAGCACAGTAACAAAGTCAACCTGCTCTGACTGATTCAGATTGAGGCACAGCTCTGTCTCATTTTCACAATTGGTGGCGTTTTCCCTTAAAGAAACAATAGAAGCAGAATTCTGGAGCAGAGAAGGTTCACCCTTGGAACACCAGCCACCAGCAGATCTGGTTACTACATTTTACACACACACGTAACTGTGACCTACTGAATCAGTGAGATTGATTCTACTTGATCATGAAAAATCAGGAATACATTCTGTTGTGTATATAACACAATATGTATTTATATCATTCATTGAATCTTTTTATCTTTTTGATTTTTTTAATAAATTAAATACTAAAACATATGATGAAGCTCATGCAAGCCAGGAAATTCAAACCAAAAGGCTGATGCTGTTATTAAATTATATATTGTGTCTTTTTTTTTGTCATACAAGGGTGTCGATTTCAGGTTAGCCTTCACTTTTAATTTCCTTCTTTATAACATATAATGCATGCAGCTTAAATTAATAATTATACGTGGTTATTTGTCTGGGAAACCAAATATATAATATAGAAAGAAGCCTGACCACAGAATGTGGATCCATTTCCAAGACCTCTGAACTATGGAATGGAAAGACTTCTGTGTGAAAAGAATGGGACTGTTCAGACAAGAAAGGAGACTATTAAAACGCACTATATACAGATACACAAAACAACAAATGGTACAGAAAAGGTAAATCAGGAACTCCTGTTCACCCTTTTGCATAATACAAAAAGGCAACACAGTTAAAATAAAATACTTTTCTACATAGTGCATAATTAGCCAATGGAATTCATTGCCACATCACTGAGACTATAAGCAAAGCAGGATTAAAAAAGGATTTCAATTTATTTTGATGCCATTGTTCTGGATAATGAGAACATCCAGTTACATCAGACAGAAAAACTGTAAGAATAAAAAGAAGGAATATAAATTCTCTTGCTCCAGGTCATAAGCTAACCATTAACTGGTGGTAGTTAGAATGAACCTTCCTCTGGAGAGGTTAGTCCATAATTGTCCACCTGCAAGTAGTTGGTATTAGCTACTGTCTAAGCTAAAAAAAGGAAGAATGGCCAGAGGCTAGAATACTAGCCTACTTCTTAGAAGTACTAAGTTCAGTTCCTTGCTCTGCCATAGATTTCCTGCATGCCCTTGGGCAAGTTATTTAGGCCCAAATCCTCAAAGGTATTTAAGCCCCTAACTCCCATTGATTTCAATGGAAATTAGATGCTTAAATACCGGTGAGACTCCAGGTGTTAGTCTCTCTGGCCCAGATCCTCAAAAGTATTTAGGCATCTAACTCCCTGATTCCAATGGGAGTTAGGTGTTCAAATTCCTCTGGGCCGCAGGTCCCTATTTGTAAAATGGGGATAATAGCACTTCCCTACCTCACAAGGGTATTGAGAAGATAAATACATTAAAGATTGTGAGGTGCTCAGCTACTACAGTAATGAGGGACGTGTGTACCATACATACAGAGGATACTGAAATTAGATGGACCACTTGTCTGAACAAGTATGGCAATTTCTATGTTCCACTGAAGAGATAAAAGACACTTTAATAGAATCATAGAAATGTAGGGCTTGAGAGGTCACCTAGTCCAGTGCCCCACACTGAGACAGGACCAAATATACATAGACCATCACTAGCATATGTTTCTCTACCCTATTCTTAAAAACCTAAAGTCCAACTGGACATGAGGTTTTAGTTTAGACTCATTATGACCAAAATTGCTTCTAATATTTGCTGCACATTATTATAGCTATAAATGTAAACAGTATTGAAAAGGTTTTATTTGATTACTTGTCAGTGATGAGCCCAATAATGTACAAGACACCAATAATGACAGTTCTCCCCTTACAGTTTCCAGGCTAAGGCAGGACTATCTTTTAATAATATTCTTCATTTTCGGAAGGCCTCTTATGACTTTGTTTATTTGCCAAGATCAATACAATATTTTGACAGCACAATGAGAATCAGTGTTTTGGCTTTTTTAAAATTAATCTAAATCTGTTTTCTCCATTCTTGAGCAATCCCTGTGATATGTTAAGCACATATTGTCAGTTGAAGCTGCTGCTTATGCTGAACCAGTACCCTGGAAAACACCATCTCCCCTCAAAAAGAAAAGGAGGACTTGTGGCATCTTAGAGACTAACCAATTTATTTGAGCATAAGCTTTTGTGAGCTACAGCTCACTTCATCGGATGCATAGTGTGGAAAATACAGATCTTTTTATACACACAAACCATGAAAAAAATGCCACTACAAAAGGTTTTCTCTCCCCCCACCCCACTCTCCTGCTGGTAATTGCTTATCTAAAGTGATCACTCTCCTTACAATGTGTATGATGATCAAGTTGGGCCATTTCCAGCACAAATCCAGGTTTTTTTTTCATGGTTTGTGTGTATAAAAAGATCTTCTGTACTTTCCACAGTATGCATCCGATGAAGTGAGCTGTAGCTCACAAAAGCTTATGCTCAAATAAATTTGTTAGTCTCTAAGGTGCCACAAGTACTCCTTTTCTTTTTGCGCATACAGACTAACACGGCTGTTACTCTGAAACCTGTCATCTCCCCTCAGTTACTTTCAGTATCTAATCAGATTCAGGGAAGTTGTAATCCAGAAATAACGTTCTTGGTAAGGTGATCAGATAGCAAATGTGAAGTCAGGACAGGGGATGGGAGGTAATAGGAACTATATAAGACAAAGCGCTGAATATCGGGACTGTCCCTATAAAATTGGGATATCTGGTCACCCTCCTTCTTGGTGTTGGAACCATTCCAGAGGGAGTAAATTTCCTCAATACCACTGATGTCTCAGGGAGAATTTGAAAACATCTCCATTAAGCAATAGTTCTATATGTCAATTTATTTCTGTTTTCCCTTTATCACTAAGATTATTTCCATGCAAAGAGGAATTTTGAGGTGGAGAATGTGTGTGAGGATGTGACTTTCTCAGCTTATTTACTATGGTCAGTTTTCAGGGTTGTGTTTTGTTTTATTCTGGTTTGTACCTGAGCTTTATCTTTGGGAATTTGAGGGATACAGTAACACAGATCTGGCAAAGCTAATCCAAGTCAACCTCACATATCTCCAAAAAGGATGTATCTTTTAGTATTAAATTATCTAGCACAGTGTTTCTCAACCTTTTTGATACCGGGGACCAGCTTGCTGCCTTTCTGAACTGTGTCAGGGAGATCTCAGGGACCAGCAACAGTCCACAGACTGGTCACTGAGAAACTCTGATCTAGCATGAGAGGGGGTATCTCTTGTTAGGAATTGGATGAGCACTAATAGGTCAGCAGAGGGCAGTTTGATGGATAGTCTAAGGCAGGGGTTCCCAAACTTGGCAGCTTGTTCAGGGTAAGCCCCTGGCGGGCCGCGAGATGCTTTGTTTACCTGAGCGTCCGCAGGTACGGCCGCTCCCAGATCTCAGTGGCCGCGGTTCGCTGCTCCCGGCCAATGGTAGCTGCAGGAAGCGGCAGCTCCCATTGGCTGGGAGCAGCTCCCATTGGCTGGGAACAGCGAACAGCAGCCAGAGCGGCATACCTGTGGACGCTCAGGTAAACAAAGTCTCGCAGCTTGCCAGGGGCTTACCCTGAACAAGCCGTGAACCAAGTTTGGGAACCCCTGGTCTAAGGGTAAATATGCTGCTGCTAATTTCTTTCTGCTCAGGAGGTACATAGGTCAACATGAGAGGAAGGTTCCATGGCAATTGGCCGCTGAAGCAGGGTGTGTTGTGGGATCTTAGGGAGCAGTGTGGAGGCTATAATGAGTTGGTTAAATGCTTGTCTGACTAATGATGCACAGAGAATGCCACCAAAGACTGTTCAGGACAAATGTTTATGTAGCTCAGCACTCCAGAGACCCCATAAGGGGGGCAACAATTATATGATGAACGTTAGTGCCTTGCAGTATTACTATCATGAGCATCAGTGTAATGGACTTCAAATGCAGTTCAGCTGGGAAACCTAGCCAATACAGAATGGAGGCATGAAGTGCCCGAGCTAAAATTCTATAACGCACCATGGCACCATTTCAGAATTGAAATTCTGCAGGTTTTGGCTGACACTTTTCAGATTTTGAGTGTTTATCTTTTTGAAAAGTTGAAATTTTCTGTAGAAATCAGTTGGTTTTCACCAAAAATGTTGTTTGATTGACAACCCAATTTTTCACTGAAAAACAGTTTTGATGGGAAATTGTTTGACCAGCCCTATTCCTGATTTGTTTAGAGATAAGAGTCATACATTGTCTGAGAAATCAGGATCTCTTATCAGATCCACAAGGTAGTTCACACTCTTTGATGCTGGAAGGAAATCTAAAAATAAGATGCTTGGCTCTGCCAGTACTTTTAAAAATAGTTGCTTCTATATTAAGAAACTTTAGGCTGCTAACCCCAGAAAGACAAAGAAAATTCTGGTCCACTTGGTATGTAATTACTAAAATATTTATACTTGTATAAACAAATTACAGAGCACCAGCAATGTTTAGATCTGCTATTTCAGGCAGCTACAGGTCAAAAGAAAATTGTTTTGTCAACACATCCTTTGTAGGTTAATAAAAGCTGCAATTATCTAAAACACTCCTCAACCTAAAAATAGTATTAAAGGATATTAATAGAGATCTAGTCTTTTTCCAAAGTTTAAAAATCTAAAGCAGTTGTTAGATCTTTTGGCTGAAGCTAAATGCAATTCATCACTAATTTATCTGAGTGACATTAAGATATGGTTCTAGTCTTAAAGGTGACTGCCCCTTGTGTATAAAGCAACAAACATCAATCACAAAAGTTTCTAAAAGTTTCTGTGGAATCAATGAATCTAAGACAGTGGTCTGGATTCTAGTCCTTTTTCACATAAATGTTGTGTATTATTTGTATTTTATTGGGTATCGACAGAATTGTTCACTAGGTTCCAGTGACTTACATCAATGTAAATCCATTGTCAGCAGTGGGGTTACACTGGTGTCAAGTGTAGGATTTAGCCAGCCGTCTTTTTACTAGTGGTGATAATGCGTGACAAGGGAAGAATACAGCTACTATTCCGATTCCAGGTCCAGACCCCAGTCCTGCAGACATTTATGCAGAGGAATAATCCCACTCATTTCAGTTGGAATAAAATTATTCACTTCCATAATTGTCTGCAGGACCAGGGCTTAATGAATTTCTTTAGTTTATCAAATTTGCTTTTGTATTCTTTTAGGAGATGGTTTAAACACCATCTTCCTGTCTCCTCTGAGTCCATTGCTTGCTGCCTGTGCCGAACTATGTTGTTGACAAGAATGAATAGTTTTGTATTTACTCCTTCTTATAATACTTACTCCTTTTCATAATACAAGAACAAGGGGCCACCAAATGAAATTAATAGGTAGCAGGTTTAAAATAAACACAAGAAAGTATTTTTTCACGCAATGCACTGTCAACCTCTAGAACTCCTTGCCAGAGGGTGTTGTGAAGGCCAATATGATAACAGGGTTCAAAAGGGAGCTATATAGATTCATGGAAGATGGGTTCAGCAGTGGCGATTAGCCAGGATGAGCAGGAATGGTGTCCCTAGCCTCTGTTTGCCAAAAGCTGGGATTGGGTGACCAGGCATGGATCACTTGATAACCTGTCTGTTCATTCCCTTCGGGACACCTGCCATTGGCCACTGCCAGAGGACAGGATACTGGGCTTGATGGACCTTTGGTCTGACCCAGTATGGCCGTTCTTATGTTCTTAGGTTATGGGAACTGTAACTCTAAATTTTCTATTTGTGACTTTCAAAATAATCTAGAAGATTGCTCTATTGACTTTCAAATCACTTAGGCACTTTTGAGAATCCTATCCTACAATCCTAGATTCAATGTAGTATTAATTAGTATAATTTTTAAGAAAGCTAAATGTTAACATTTTTTTCTTTTTAATAGCAACCATTCTCCCCTGAGGAGGGCCTGAAGTACCACTGCTCAAAATGTGAAAGTGCAAGCAGCACACTTTGTCTAGACTAGGAGGGGTCCCTAAGTGGGAATTATTATTAAGGTACTGTGCATTACAGCATTTTCCTCTGGGAAAAGAAAGAATATTTGCTAAAAGTTAGCATCTCTCCTCTGGGGCAGTAGGAAGAGAATATTGCTGTGTTTGTGTTCCTCTAAGCATGAAGGTATAGTACCCCATTAGCAGAAGAGAATGCATTGTTTTCTTCACATTGAGGGAGAGACGGACCAAGTATTAAACCCATATGCTGGCCAGATTTGACCAGGGCAGGACTGTACTACTCTGGGATCCCAGGCTGGGAAACTGGTGGTTAGAGAGTCTGCCCTTCATGCAACTGTGCTGGGTGTGTCCCTACCTGTATGAATGCTGGTGAAAGTGCAGGCTGGAGGGCTTTGCAGCTTATCACGGTAGTGCAGTGTGAGAGGGAGCCCAGGCTGGTAAATCAGGGGGCTCAGTGGTACCCCAGTTCCAGGTGGCACCCCGAGGGAAACCCATCACACCCACCACCCAGTCCTGTCTACACTAAACTCCCACAGGTGGAGCTGCACCTATAGAGAATTACAGGTCCCCTTGCTGCCAGTGTAGGCAAGCACAGTGCAGTTGCATTAGTGGAAAATTATAGGTCTCCTTTTTACACTGTGGTCAAGGCCTGACAATTTAGGCTAAAACCCAGGTGCCTCATTAGTTTATTAACTCCTCAGGGCAGGTATTGTCTCAGACTCTGTTTGTATGGTGGCCAGTACAATGTAGCTTTGTTCCTTATGGGAGACTATGGCAATACATAAAATAGCTAGTGTTGTTTCTCAGTGTGCTGCAGTTGCCTCCCTGCTGGGGCTGCCACCGCCTAGGGAATGCCCCATGCTGCGATCCTGCTTCCCCCGTACCCCCGCCCATTCCCATATCCCCTTCTCTTCCCCATCCCCTTGAGTGCTGAGCAATTCCTTAGCTGAAAGCCTTCCCCTGCACAACTGATTTAAGTGTCTTTCTGCAGCTAGGTGTGTCCCTACCTGTGTGTGTGCTAGAGGAGGCTTCAGGGCCTGGCTTAGCAGGACAGGGTGAGGGAGTCCAGGCTGGTGGAACAGGTGGGCTCAGTGGTACCCCAGTACATCAGGTGGCACCCCGGAAGGGGGGGCAACCCATCACAGACATATTCCAGGAGGTTTCATTACATAACATAATAGTTAAGGACTGGGCTATGTTGAAACTCATTTACTGTGGAGTGAGCAGTTTGTCCCCAGCGGAAAATAAGGACCAGCATGTGTGTCAGATTTTTCATGTGCATGCAAAGTTCATGCTCATGATATAAACAATACGGAAAATTACCAGTTGTATTGTGAATCTTATTTTTAAAAGTGTGATAGGGTATAGGCTACTTCATTTTTAATGCTTGTTTAAATGTTTTGTGTGTGTTTAATTTTATTTAAAAATAACCAAAGGAAAACAGTATCATCATCATCGTCATGTTCCTATTACGCCTCTGCCGTTTAGGGCAATGACGAAGCTCCTCCACTCCTGTCTGTTTCTGACAAGTCTTTCAGTGGTTCCCCAGCTGTGCCCCAGGTTTTTCAGCTCGGCTTCCATAGCTCTTTGCCGTGTTGTTTTCACTTGCCTTCAGGTGTCCATCTTATTGCTACTCTGGTGATGGAATCAGTTTCCATCCTAAGCACATGACCGATCCATCTCCATGCCTCCTGGCAATGATGGTGCTCAGATCCTCTTGGCTGCACTGTGTCCATAGATCTTGGTTTGAGATTGTTCTAGGCCAAAAGATCGACTGGGTAATGCGGCGTACAACAGAAGACATGCCAACAGGCATTAAATGGACACTCTTCTCATCCCTTGAAGACCTGGTCTTCGCAGATGATGTAGCTCTCCTATCACATACCCAACACCATATACAAGAAAAAACAACTTGACTCAACCACAATAAGACAGATATCATGACCTTTAATATTGCCTCACCATCACCAGTACGGATAGAGGATTATGTTCTCACCAATGTAGAAACATTCACATACTTGGGCAGCACCATCAGCCAGGATGGTGGAACAAGCCAGGACATCTGGAAAAAAAAAATCAGTAAAGCCAGGAACACCTTCAGGAGCTTAAATACCATCTGGAAATCATCAAGTACAACACCAAGACAAAACTCAAGATTTATCAGAGCTGCGAAAATAGTATACCATCACCAAATGACTGATACAGCCAAAAGGCATTCATTAGACTTAATAAATAAACACATTTTATTTCATTTAACTTATATAAGTTGGTTCTCCTGTAGTTGAATGCCTTTGCTCATGGTTTTTTTTTTCTTCTTCAACCTGTAATTTCTTGCTGCTTTCAGCAAATCTGGAGACTTTCTGACATTCATAAATGTCATCACAGGACATACTTCAGTGTACCTATACCTAGCTTTGCTTTCACAATATGTTCACTTAATCAGTTCCTTTCTTTCCTCCCAAGCTAAGTCAGTAACCTGCATACTGCAAAAGGATTTTTATTTGAGACTGGAATTGAAAGCATGAAAGATACAAGTTTAAAAATGTGTGGTATTTTTTTGAAAACTTCCAGCATCTTTGATCAGCTTTTTGCTCCTTTGAAATTATTTTTCTAATTTGCTGTAAAATGCTGTAATCATCATATAGCTTATCAAAATCAATCTCAAGGTTAAGAACTTCAGCCCGCTTCTCAGTATCAAACCATTCCGCTTCATTGTCCAGTAAGAGGACTGACACGTTTGGAAACAGATGTCTTGAAATCATACCATTTCTAAAGATATGCACTGCATCTTGACAATCCCTTATCTGCTTCCTCCTCAGATTTTCACCTGTTCTATAGAGATTGCGCAAAATAGCCTGCACTGATGGTCCTCTTTCCTTCTCTTTAGTTTAGAATTACAGTCTAATTCTATACAATTGGTATTGTTGCATTCTAGCTTTTTGAGTGCTTCAAAAATACTCCCATCAGGTTATGTAGGAAGTAAATTTAACAAAGAGAGATTCCTGATCATCCTCACTGAATGCTTCCCAAATAATCTTGGCATAATTTTCCCCCTCTGAAATAAATATGCTTTTAATACAGAGTGGATTGATTTTAAATCAAGGCAATTTAAATCAGCTATTTAAACCAACACATGGATTTAAAAGCCTTGATTTAAATAATTGATTTTAATAAATATTTCCTATTTTATTTCAGTTATTTTATAAAGAAAGGTGCATTCTCATTGGTTGATATAACTATTACGACATATTGATTTACAACTAAAAAGAACCTTTACACTAAATTTGGTGCATCTTTTTGCTACTGTGACATTACCTAGAGTACAATCTGGACTGTTGAACAGCTGTGTCCCCTCAGTACTCCAACCTGGGGAACCTTTTACACTGCTTTAGTGTGGGAGCAGCCACTCCTGACCTGTTCACTCAGAGCCTCCAGCATGTAAATTACTCCCAGCTATAGCGTAAGCGTGATACAGTTAGCCATGCCTGAATTATATTACAGAGCAACATCATCAAATTCCAAGGCCCAGACTTGTCCCCAGAAATGTGTGTCTTGTACTGCCCAGTACCCTCATGGACAATACAAACTCATAGAAAGTCCGTTGTTTCACTAACAGAAAATGATATGCACAAATCTTGTTATCCCAAATGAAGTTTCCCAAACACTTCAGTCCAAACACACACTGGTGTAGGTAAAACAAGTTATTAACTACAGAAATTTAGATTTTAAGTGATTACAAGTAAAGAGGCATAAAAGTCAGAACTGGTTAAAAAGAAATAAAAGGTAAAACACAAACTAATGCCTAACTTAACAAACTAAGTGAATTTAAAGCAAAAGGATTTATCTTACCACATGCTTACAGCAGTCTAGTTGGATTCTTGTCAGCCAGGACCCCACCCCCAGTTCAATGATGCTTCCTTTTCTTTCAAGTGGTGTTGATGCTGTGAGTAGAGAAGAGGGGAGAGAGGTGATTTGGGGCTTCTGTTACTCATTTTTATCTTTTTCCTCTTCTTTGAGAATCATCTCCAGCTGGGGTTCAGGAGACAAAGTCTGGGGACAGGAATTTTCATGGATTCAGCATATTTATTTTTGATTTAAATATTTTAAGAAACTATAATAAATTTAGGCCTTAACAAATTTTGTATTAAATTCAGATTTCATTATAAACAGGCTTATTTTTAAAATAACAAGTAAATCCTATTTAAATAAAAAAAACCTGATTTAAAAAAATAAATTCAAAAACATCCTGTATTTTTATCCGCGCTGCTTAAATGCAGGCCAGTGTGGTAGGACTCGTTCCATTGCAGGCAGAAGGACAGATACCTCATTGGCACATTATGAAGAAGTTTCTTATACGCATAAGAACTACCATATTGGGTCAGATCAATAGTCCATCTAGCCTAGTATCCTATCTCCCAGAGTGGCCAATACCAGAGATCCAGGGCAGGGCAATTTTGTAGAGATCCACCCAGTCTTCCCCTCCTGGTGTCTGGCAATCTGAGGCTTAGGGTTGCCCAGAGCATGAGGTTGATCTCTAATCAGCTGGACTAATAGGCATTGATGGACCTATCCTCCATGAACTTATCTGGTTCTTTTTTGAACCCAGTTATGCTTTTGGCCTTCACAACATCCCATGGCAATGAGTTCCACAGGTTAATTGTGCATTCTGTGTGAAAAAGTAGTTCCTCTTGTTTATATTAAACCTGCTGTGTATTCATTTATTTAGGTGTCCTCTGGTTTTTGTATTGTGGGAAAGGGTAAAAACACTTTTTTCCCACACTAGTCAAGGTTTTATAGACCTCTATCATATACCCCCAATCATCTCCTTTCTAAGAACAGCCCTAATCCTTTTTAGTCTGTCCTCTTATGGATGCCATTCCATAGCCTTGATCATCTTTGTTGCCTTTTACTGAACCTTTTCCAGTTCCAGTATATCCTTTTTGAGATAAGGCAGCCATAATTGGCACACCATGAACTTATATAGTTGGCATTATGATATTTTCTGTCTTTTTTTCTATCCCTTTCATAATAGTTCCTAACATTGTTAGCCTTTTGGACCATTGATGTATATTGAGCTGACATTTTCAGAAAACTATCCACAATCACTCCAAGATCTCTTTCTTGAGTGGTAATTTAGAACCCATCATTATATACGTATAGTTGGGATTATTTTTTTCAACATGCATTACTTGGAAGTTATCAATGTTGAATTTCATCTGCCATTTTGTTGTCCAGTCACTCAGTTTTTGTGAGATTCCTTTGTAACTCTTCACAGTGTGCTTTATACTTAATTATCTTGAATAATTTTGTATCATCTGCAAACTTTGCCACTTCATTGTTAACTCCCTTTTCCAGATCACAAATGAATACGTAGACTGCACGTGTCCCAGAACAGATACTTAGGGGACCCCACTCCACTGTGAAAACTTACTATTTATTGCTACTCTTTCTGTCCTACCTTTTAACAAGTTATTGATCCATAAGAGGACCTTCCCTGTTGTCCCATAACTGCTTACTTAAAAGCCTGTGGTGAGGGAACTTGTCAAACGCTTTCTGAAAAAAAAACACACTATATTATTCCTGGGAGAATACTGTGCACGTGCATAATTAATGAGCTGTGCATATTTTTAATTTTTTGTAGGGAAAAAAGCTTCTGCCAAAATGTTGCTGCAGTTCCAGCTTTTGCTCACCAGAGGACGCTGTGGTGCAAGAACAGCCGCTCCCAACAGAAAATAACTTCTGCAGTTCTGCCTTTTGTCCACCAGAGGGCGCTGTGGAGAGAGAACAAAGCAGCAGCTCCCAGCCAGCGAGGGAAGGAGCCTGCTTTCTTCACAACACCTGTAAAGCCAGGTCAGGAGAGAAGGGCTATGGGGAGAAAGACAGGGTGGGGTGCTGGGGGGGGGAGGGGTCAGAAAGGGGAGGACAGACTGGAGAAGGGGCTGAATGGGAGTGGAGGCACAGAGCCACAGGGGGGAGGGAGGTGCAGGGCCACATGGTGATGGCAAAGGGGGTGCAGAGCTACATAGGGGAGTGGCTGGGTGGGGGCACAGAGACACATGGGGAGGAGGTACAGAGCCATATGGGGAGGGGGGTGTAGCACACATGGAGACAGGGGCAGATGTGCCTGACTGAATGGGAGAGGCTAGGGGTCAGCATGGGGGAAGCTCCCTAACAAGCCTTCCCCACCCCCCTAAAACACCTGTTCCATACTTTTCCCACCCATACCCAACAACCCTCCAAGTTCACACCCAGACTCCTTCCCAGCAATTTACTTCCCTCTCCCTCAGCTCCTCCGTTACCCCTGACTCCCCCAAGCCTTTGCACTGCTTCTGCAGGGTGTGGGAAATATGGTTCTGTGTTGTAGTTTAAATGAATTATTACTCAGTGCTCTGTATTAATATGTCTAGTAAGGAATCTATTTGTCAAACATTTCCTGAATCTTTTTTGTTGTCTGTATTGTTACAGACATACTTGCTGACAGGTATTTTGAAACAAATGACCAAAAATAATTGAAACTGGTGTGATTATATTGTGTTATTTTGACAAATAAAATATGCAGAATTTTGCAGAATTTTAAAATATTGTGCACAGAATTTTTAGGCACAGAATTCCCCCAGGAGTAACT
Source organism: Chelonia mydas (assembly GCF_015237465.2). NCBI lineage: Eukaryota > Metazoa > Chordata > Testudines > Cheloniidae > Chelonia > Chelonia mydas. The sequence continues at coordinate 107,083,951 of NC_057849.1, read as the reverse complement.
GTATCGACTGCATCACCCTTCTCCACATGCTTGTTGACATACTCAAAGAATTTTAATAGATTGGTGAGGCATGATTTTCCCTCACAAAAGTCATGTTTTCCCAACAAATTGTGTTTATCTTTGTGTCTGATAATTCAGTTGCTTGTTATAGTTTCTACCAGTTTGACTGGTACTGACATTAGGCGCACCAGCCTGTAATTGCCAGGATAGGCTGTGGAACCCTTTTAAAAAGCTAGCTTTCATGCCATTTTTAACAGTTATGAATTACATTGCACTTGCATCCAATCTGAACCATTCTGTCATTTGTTTTAGCTTCTGGTAAACTGACTTGTTTTTTCCAAAGTCAGAGATGTTATTAGCTACACAAGACCACACACACTTTATATAAGGTCACTTTCTTCTATGTTTGAAATACCTACAACAATAGCATTACTTGTCTCCTCGTTATCGTGGTAAAAATCAAGTAAGCCATTTTTAAATCCCTTCCATCTTTGAAAAATAACCAACAGAAATCAGGAAACATTTATTTCCCCTATTGGAGGGATCTGTTCTGACTGAGGAGAAAAATGTGCTAATTTGAGATCATTAACTACAAGTTGCTTCAATTTCAGTGCCACTCTTAGGAATTCTAGGTGCTTTTGTAGGTTCAGAAGACTTGGGTTGGTGGGTGTTTTGTTTTTTTGCACAATTTCTGAATCTGATAGTCGTTTTGGAAGCCATTTGTTGCGCCAATCTTGATTAAAATAAATGATTAATCACGTCATGGTAAATTTCTTGTATTTCTGCTACTGTCACTAGACTTTCCTGAAGTGTGTCCTCTTTGATTTTTAAAAAAAAAGAGTTCATTTCTGATTTTTCACAGCATCTTTGTGTTTTAAACATTCCACATGAATGGCAAGAGCTCTTCTCTTTTCATATTTAATTGAAAATGTTTGATGACACAAAGTACATTAAGCCATAAATTCATCAGTTTTGCAAAGGCAATTTTTATACCCAGGGTCCTTTAAACTGATGAGTGGTGTAAGTACAATAGTCCTTTTTTCTTTTCACAATATCTTGGAACCACAATGTTTTGAAGAGCTGCAACCACCATATCATCCATTTTGAAAAATTGATCTGTTCCTTTTGAAAGTGCAAAATTCTGTTCTTGCTCAGGATCCAGAATTATGTTTGGTTGCTGTGAGAGAGCATTGATTTTATGGTAGCTACGTAATGTAAGTTGCAGCAGCAGTACAATTGGATGGAGGAGAGATGGCAAGTGTACATTTTCTCACCACTTCAAACACCAGCTGGACTATAAATAGCCTTGGCAGAATTCAATTTTTTTAATAATTTCAACCATTTATTTTTAAGCTTTTTTCTATTTAACAACGTAACTGTTCACAGCTGTGGGAAATGGGAAGATCCGACAATGGAACCAATGGCAGTGGATACTGAGATTCAAAAAGTTAGAACTTTATGACTCAAAAACACAAATTCTCAATATCACATCAATTGATACAAATTAAACAGCCTTAAAGCTAATTGTGAAAAGGTCTCCGGCAGCATTTTTCTTACTGTGCCTAGCACAGATGCTGGAACTAGCGCTGCTCCTGCACCCTAGGGCTTGAAGTGGTTTCCATTATATACAGTTCGCGTCAGTAGCTCTTGGCACCCCCCTTGCCTAGATGTAAAGTTGCATTATGGACGGATATATTTGGTTTGGGTGACAAAAATCGACTCCCCAGGAACGCCTGACACTAAGGCGAGGCTGCCCATGATCAGTCTGAGGCACCGTTGCACGCCCGCCTGGAGCGGCCCCTGTGACGCTTCTCTGGGCTGCTAGTTGCAGCCCCCAGCTTAGTCCCCCCGACTCCCTGATCGGGGAGGCCCGGCGCGGGGCCGGGCGGGGTGGCCGGAGCGCGCGGGATCGGACTGTCGCCATCACAGGGCCAACGCTCCGATGCTGCGCGCGCTCCCTCCAGGTCCCGGTCAAGCTCGCGGCCAAAGCGGCACCAACGGCTGGCGGCCTGCAGGCGGTGACAGGGGGAGGGGCCGCAGGAACACTCAGCGCGCGCGCGGCCCCAGTCCAACCGCTCCCCTCCCCGCCGCCCCGCGCGCTGGCCGCTCCGCCCACGCCGCTCGGGGAGGAGCCACGCGCCCGCCCCACCTGGTTCTTTGTGCTCGGAGTCGGTCGGGACTCGGCAGCAGGCTCGAGCCTCCGTCGCCCCCTGTCACCATGTCGCTGGGAGTCGGCCCGGAGGCGGGATTCTCCAGCGAGGAGCTGCTGACCCTGCGCTTCCCCCTGCACCGCGCCTGCCGCGACGGGGACCTGCCCAGCCTGTGCGCGCTGCTGCAGGGCTCGCCCCGCTCCGACCTGGCCGTCGAGGACTCCTTCTACGGCTGGACGCCCATCCACTGGGCCGCGCACTTCGGCAAGGTGCGGCCCGGCCCGGGGAGGGGGCGCTGCCCCGCGGGACCCCAGGCTCGCACGGCGCCATCTTGCCGTGCTCGCTGCCGCGGGTGGACGGCCCGGGAACCGCCACCCGGCTCAGCGGGAGTCTCGGTGCCGGCCCCACCCCCCAGGGAGCGCGAGGGCGCGGGCTGTGGGGGGCGCTCCTGTCGACCCCGCGCTGGGGGGGGACGTGGGACGGGTCGGGCTCTCGTGGGGGCCTGTCCACGTCCCGGGAGAGAGCCGGGGCCGCCTCGGCATCGGGCCCGGAGGAGGGGCGGCGACTCGGGCCCCGGCAGCCGGCGCTTGCTGATGGGACGAGGAAGCGCCGCAGCTCATCGGGCCCGGTGCCCCGAATGGGCCTGGCCGGCCCCTGGGGCGCTCGCCGCCCCCTCCCCGGCGCTTTATTGACAGGGACAGATCCGTGGCCCCCGGCCAAGCTTTCGAAAGGTGCCGGGGTCACTGGCAGCGGCTGCGGGAGCCAATGGGGAGGAGGAGGGGGCAGGTGCTCCTCCCCCAGCGCGCGGGGGCGGGGCGGGGTATTGAGTTACCTGAGGACCCACATTTTCGTCCCCCTCCCCCCCCCGGTCCAGTAACGGTCCTTCTTGCGCGCGCAGGCTCCACCTGGAGACTTGGCTCTGTTTTGGTGCCCGTGTTGTGACGACCGGCGTGTGCGTTGGGAAGGAGGCGATCGCTGGGCGGAGCGCGGCCCAGGGGCCCTGCGTGCGAGCGGCGCGGGGGGATCTGTGCCCTGGCGGCTCCCTCGCTGCCGTGCCTGGGAGGTGAAAGGACGCGCTGGGTCGCGCCACAGCCGTTGTGTCGGGTCTGGGTCCCCGGAGACAGTTGTGTATTATAACTGCGGGCAGGACGTGGCCCCGTGTGACGGAAGTGTGGTGGCCCCAAAACATCTGACCGTTAACTCCCTTATTTTCCGCAGTCCCTGAAAATGGTTCTTTCCTCTCATCTTTTGTGACTTTTCTGTCTGTAAGCCTCATTCCGGCACTTTCCTTTCTTGTATTATGGGGGGCAGGGCAGCCGCTTGTGCCTTTAACCATTGCTTTTTATATCAGGCTTTATAAGGTTCTTAAAGGAACGTGTAGAGGGAACAGTCAGGCCTGCAAGCTAATGCTAGATAGGGTAAGCAAAATGCCCCGTGGCCAGACGTCTTTCTTTAATGAAAATATTAAAGGGAATGCAGAAGATTTGTTTGTATGCAGTTTTGCATACAGATAGGATACATGAAAACATAACAAATATTTTAGTGCTCTTAGATTGCTGCACTTTTGGCAGTGTCACAAGTCAGAGCAATTAGCTCAATTAAAAGAGGCTAAGCCTTTGAGGAGAGAGGCAAGAAGGCAAGCCAACAAAGAGGATAAGCAGGACACGGGTAAATTAAGGAGCCTCGATTCAGTTCTCCAAGGTTAGGGGCAGAGCTGGGTCATTAAACCTCAGTGAATTCCTTTGCTGTAGCAGAGCCTTGCTGTATCTGGGTTTATGAAGAGCTTCTGTACACATTGATGTAGTATATTTCAATTACAAACCTTTTCTTATATTTGTGCTAGGGGAAAATACAATATTTTAAATTAGTTCCAGGTACTTTTGTACCAGATCACAAATTTGGGAACATCTTTTATTAGATAAACATAAATACAGCGTGTTGCTGAGAAAGGAAAACAGCCGCTTCCATTGAACTTATGCACACACTTTTTTTCCTGCTCTTGTGTTTTCTTGAGTGGAGCTTATTCTAGTTCAAAATTATCATAACTGGAGGTGAAATTAATTGCATTTCTAAACATATTGTGGATTTTAAAAATATTTGTTTATAAAAAAATTAATTACTGGACCTGACTCTCCTCCCTATTCTAGCCCTTTTCTGCTGCTCTAGAAGAGCAAAGAGGCCATAAATGTGACAGATCTTCCCATCCCAGCTACTGATTCTCTTAGCATGGGTCAGTCACCTAGTGGTGTGAATCCAGCTTCTAGGCTACCCTCATCCCCATGTAGGGGATGTAGCTGAAACATTGTTGTGCTCCGGTCATCCCTGACCGGTGGAGTACTCCTTATGGGTGCCAAAGCCATCAGGCAAACCTTAGACCAGCATTCTTATGTATGTTGGGACTTGTGTAGAACAATTCCCAGGATTGTAGAGCCCCAGCTTGCTCCTTTGTAGACACCCACTCCCTCCTGCACCAAGCAGGTACTGGGTACAGAAGAGACTCTGCCTCACTATCTCCATAGATCATTTTAAAAAAAAAAGATGTTTTGACTAATATCAGTAAACAAGAACTGTTATCTTGGTGACTGCCCCCACAAGGAAGCAAACTGAAATGGCTAGTTTTATTAGAAAGAGACTAAATTTTTTTGGAGGGTTGGGGAGGTAAGGAAGGGATGACCAGGATCAATATTTGTAAATGGAAAAGGGTAAAGGTAGTAGGAAGAGAAATGCCGTATTCTAGTTTCTAAGAAAGTATTACAAATAGAGAACAGTTCTAAAACAAAAAACAGTAAGAAAACATATGATTAATTGTAATAGCAGGTAACTGTGCCCTGGTATTCATAAGGTCTGAGGGCTCATTTGCCAGTATGGACCTCCACTGGTAGGATTTGGTGTTGAAATATGTTCATGAATATAAACCACAGTCAATCCCAAGCTGCTCCTTTTTACCTTAGATACCTCTGGAGCAGTCACTGTTTTCTGTGTATTCCCTGAAAACTGAGATATGCTTGTCTCCTGGGACACTAAGAGATTCCTGCAAAATCAGCTACATCCAAATTAGAAAAGGAATACTTTTGGCACCTTAGAGACTAAAAATTTATGTGACATCCGATGAAGTGAGCTGTAGTTCACGAAAGCTTATGCTTAGATAAATTTGTTAGTCTCTAAGGTGCCACAAGTATTCCTTTTCTTTTTGCAAATAGAGACTAACACGGCTGCTACTCTAAAATACATCCAAATTAGTTAGTATTCAAGAAAATATTGTCTAGTTCATTTATATAGTGCCTTGAATTATGCTGGGTGTTGTACAGAGCTGTAAGAAGGTCAGTATATAAAAGAATATATGATCTAATTAGCCAGCATCCAGACAAGGGAATTGAGGGCAGGAATACAGCACCAAGATAGTGGTAGTTTTTGTTTTGTTTTGTTTTGTTTTAAATGCTTTCCTTCTATATTTATGTGGTGGTTTCGTTTTTTGTTGTTTTTTTTTTTTTAAATCCTTGACTAATTGGCCATATTTTTTTCCATGACCATATCAGCTTGCCTCTTACTTTTGTAATACTTAATTGTTTTGTGATCCTTGACTGTTGTTGTTGGACTATTTTACTTTTCTTGTATATAATGTAAGGTAAGTAAATTCTATTCCTCTTTGGGCTGCAACTTAAAAAAAAAAAAAAAAAATACGTAATCCAATATCCCCCTTCCCCATCTTCTAAGTGTAAATCCCTGGAATCCTCCCCATCTTCCTCTGATTAACCCTGATTCCCAATCCCCATTGTAGCTATATCATGAACTTGAAAAATATTCTTTTTTTTTTTTTTTTTTATTAAAGAAACCAAAAAGATGATGACCAAAACCAGTGCTCAGTGTTCGAGTCCATGGGACAAGAATAAGGGATTCTGGCCTCTTCCTGACTAGCAGCTACTTCCATTTTCTGATGGAGTTGGGACTCCGAGAAGCAGATCTCTCAGTCCATGAGGCAGAAGGCCACATGTTCTGACTTTTAATGAAGTGCAGCAACTCATCCTCTCTATTATTAGATTTCTTAAAATTAGAGAAGAAGTTAAAAAAAAAATAGAAGGAACCATTTTAAAAATAACCTTGTTTAGTTACAGGCTTTGAAACCATGTTAGTGTGGGTTACAAATCAACCTTAAATGCTAGAAGAAGGGCACTGGTTCTGCGGTTGCATTGCTTTTCTCTGGAGTTGACAGACTGTGACTTACGTGTAGCTCACAATAAGTGGTCATTAAGGTTTCCCTGCCTCTCTTCAGGCCAGTAATCTGGATTTATATGACAAAAAAAGAAAAATCCTTTGCTCTTGGCAGAGTGAAAGATTAACACTTTCACTGGAACCTTTAGATAGCTTAGTCTTTATGTTGCAAAATCTCCTACAATTGCTAATGCTGGTTCAACTTTGCCTTTGTTTGTAACGTTGGTGGATGGGCCGCTGGCTGTAACTGATGTCTTAAACAAATTATTTACCCCTGCTTGATTATGGTAACCCATCAACAACATTGGGGGCCTTGGTGTGTAAACACCAGTGTAGGCTAACCAGTGTTGGTAATGGTGGTCAGATTTTGCAGAGTTCACACCACTACTACAACTGTATCTCTATTACAGCATCTTTAAGTTCGTTACCCCTTGATATAACTCTTAATTATTACTGCAGTTGTTTTAGCATCTATTTATTTCTTTTCAAAGAATACCTTCTCCCATGTTGAATGTTAGGGTTTGTGGGAGCTAGGCTCATTAGCACTATACTTCTTTGCTCACCCCAAGATATTTTTATTCGTCGATTCCAAGGCCAGAAGGAACCATTGTGATCTTCTAGCCTGACCTCCCATAAAACACAGGTCATAGAACTTCCCCAAATAATTCTTAGAGCATATGTTTTAGAAAAACATCCATTCTTGATTTAAAAATTTATCAGTGATGGAGAATCCACCACAACCCTTGGTAAATTGTTCCAATGATTAATTACCCTCACTTAAAAATGTGTATGTTATTTCCACTATGAATTTGTTTAGCTTCAACTTCCAGCCATTGGATCGTGTTATACCCTTCTCTGCTAGAGTGAGAGTCCATTATTAAATATTTGCTCCTCATGTAGATACTTATAGACTATAATCAATTTTCCCCTAAACCTTCTCCTTGTTAAGCTAAATAGATTGAGCTGTTTGAGTCTATCATTATAAGGCATGTTTTCTAATCCTTAATCATTCTCATGGCTCTTCTCTGAACCCTCTCTGTTGCATGGTGAGTTACTATATTTCCTTTATACCCAATCTTAAATCCACTGGGAGTTTTTAATGCATTTTATTTCCTGTATGCTGTTTATACATCCTGTTTTCTCAGCAGAGAAGTACAGTTAGTAATCAAAGTTCTCTTAAAACTAAATCTATAAATTTGTAAATTACAGATTGAATTTTAACTTTTTTATTAAACTGGTAGGGACAGTCGCTAATGCCACAACACATTTGCCCAATTACAGTTGAAGTTTAGAAAATATATGTAGTGATCATGTATTTGTTAAAATTTTCAAACCAAGATGCCTGATTTTAGTCATTTGACTTGAAAACTTTGATCTACATGCTCTTTACTCTTTAGAGTAAAATTAAGCATACTACAGTGACGCCTAGTATATGTACAAACATACATTTGTTTTAAACTAATTTCCTAGCGATTCCTGTTCCTGAAGGCCAAAAGTTGGTGCTATTGCGTGACACAATTTTCCAACCACTTTTCTCTAAGCCATTACCTTTGCAATTCTGCTACCCCCTACTAATCTGACATCTTTTCAAAGCATTCTCATAATTATTTTAATGTTGAACTATTAAAAATTTCAGCATAGTATGATATGAGATTGAATGTCAGAATACAGTAACTCCTCACTTAATGTTGTAGTTATGTTCCTGAAAAATTGAACTTTATGCGAAACGATGTTAAGCGAATCCAGTTTCCCCATAAAAATTAATGTAAATGGGGGGGAGGGTTAGGTTCCAGTGAAATTTTTTTCGCCAGACAAAAGACATTATATACATGTACAGTATAAGTTTTAAACACAGTTTAATATTGTACACAGCAATGAATGATTGTGAAGCTTGGTTGAAGTGGTGGAGTAAGAGGGTGGAATATTTCCCCAGGAATGCCTTGCTGCTAAACGATGAACTAGCACTCGGCTGAGCCCTCAAGGGTTAATACACTGCTGTTAATGTAGCCTCACACTCTACAAGCATGGACTGAGGCAGGAGGGAGGAAACACAATAGATGCAGGGCAGTAGCTGCAAACCCTTCCCTGCAAAAACTGAACATGATGATGAGCCCATGCTATCCAGCTGGAGCATACCGATCCCTCCTCCTGACAGCATATGCACGGCTGTAAAGGTGCTGACTTTCCAAAGTGCTGGGGGGTGCGTGCATAAGTGAGCGAGAGAGAGAGGTGCATTGCCCCTTTAAGTACTCTGATCCCACTTCAAGTATGTTGCCCTTTTAAGCAGATCAGACAGGAAGCAACCGCTTCCAGCAAGCTCCCTTCCTTCTGTCCCTGAGCCCTGTCCCCCTCCTCTGCTTGGTAGAGAGGGGTATGGGGAGGAGGAAGGAGCAGGGGGACATCCTGATATCAGCACCCCTGTCCCCCCCCCCCCCCTCTGGGCAGAGGGCAGGATCCAAGGCAGAGGGAAGGATCAGCATGGCAGTGGGGGGAGGGCCACCTGAACTGCTGCTGGGCAGTTGCCAAGCCACATACCTTACAGGGAATTTAGGGGAGCTGATGGGGGGGCTGCTGGCCCCCCCAGTTCTAATCCCCACAAGGAGGGGCTGTTCTTTCAGAGAATCCTGCAAGCAGTGGACAAAACAGGCAGCTGCCACACTTTGTTATAAGGGAGCATTGCGCAACTTTAAACGAGCTTGTTCCCTAATAGATCAGCAATGTGACAACGTTAAGTGAGGAGTTACTACAAAGAGAAACTGCCAAAGTGATCATATTTGAAAAGACAACCAAAAAACCCAAACAGATCCTTTTGCTATGTTACCACTGACTGCACTACAGAAACTTTAAATGGAAAGAATTGTAATGCACATACTCTTCAGCATTTTTGTGTTACTTTTGTCCTTGAACTCAGCAAGGGCACTGAAAAGTTAATAAGCATTTTACTTTCTTTTTAGAGTTTGGGTTTCCAAAGCTGCAGGGAAATATTAAAGTAGAATTTTTAGTTGTAATTCTTTATTGCATACTCTTCATGCTCCCTTCCTTTTAAACTTTCCTGAAAACATTTAAGTTCACGGTAGGTTTTGTTTATTCAATAAACTAAAGTTCTAGCAAATGCTACTTGACCGTGTCTGTTTAAAGTCGCATTCACAACTTTCCAGATCAGAAACTTAGCACCTTTTCTGACAGAAGCAAACATCATATAAATCCCTACTATAATCATCTCTAAAGTATCAGTTTTTTCCTTATCAAATTAATGGTGTTGGGTTTGTTAAAGATTTTTTGGCAAGAATTAAATTTCTCTTGGCTACTTCTTTAGTGACTGAGCCCTGGTCTACACTGGGGGAAGGGGGGGGAATCGATCTAAGTTATGCAACTTCAGCTATGTGAATAACATAGCTGAAGTCGGTGTACTTAGATCGACTTACCGTGGTGTCTTCACCGCGGTGAGTCGACTGCTGCCGCTCCCCCATCGACTCCGCCTGCGCCTCTCGCGATGGTGGAGTACAGGAGTCAACGGGGGAGCGCTCAGGTTTGATTTATCACATCTAGACTAGATGCGATAAATCAGTCCCCACTGGATCGATCGCTGCCTGCTGATCCAGCGGGTAGTGTAGACATATCCTGAGAAGCCTGGAAGAGGTGGTGAAGGCCCAGTTTATTATTTTGTTAGTCATGTTGTTCAGCCTGCTTCCACTAACGGTCAATTTAAATTGATATTGTTCCACTTTCTCCTTTAATTTAATCAGTGATCTATAAAGTATCAGGGTATATTTGATGGGTAATATTTCTGAATTATTTTCCCCTTGTCTATTTAAGCTGGAGTGTCTAATGCAATTAGTGAGAGCTGGCGCTACTGTAAATGCCTGTACAACACGTTTTGCCCAAACACCAGCCCATATTGCTGCTTTTGGAGGACATCCTCAGTGCCTGATCTGGTTGGTTCAAGCAGGGGCCAACATAAACAAGCAGGTATGGATTAATGTTGGGTTTGATATTTGTTTAGTTTTTTAAAAAATACTCACATAGGTCTGGATCCACAAAGGGACTTCTGCTGAGTGTTGCAGTGCCTAACTTCTGGGCACCTAAAAAGTCACAGGAACAGTGTTGCAATCCACAAAGCCTGAGTTAGGTGCCCAAACCTGGTACACGATGAATGGGGAGAGGATAGGCATCTTAGAATGTGATTCCCAAAAGCTAGCTGGCTAGGCGAGGAGCAACCTAAACTAGCCCGTGGCAGATGTGGATGGGAGAGGTTTCTTAAGCTCTACCCTTTTAATGGAGATAGTAACCTACATCCAGGCTGCAGAGAGATGCCTAGCTCTGCTAGGAACCCACCATGGGAGGGCGGAGAGAGAGACTCTAAAGCCTCATGGTTAGTGCATCACTTAGGTGGGAGATCCAGGTTCCAGCCCCACTGCTCCAGTGACTCGGCCAAAGCTTCAACAGCAGAGATTGAAGTAGTCTCACATTGTAATATCCCATAGCTCTGGAGTTAAGCACGCTGCTTAGGATTTGAATAGGTGTCTCCTACTTCTTTCTCCCCATCATGCAGAGTGGGGAATTGAATTTGGTTCTCCCACATCCCATGCTGAGTGCTCCAGTCATTGGGCTGAATGTTATAACGTGAGTGGATTTTGAATGATACCACACACCTGCTGGATTGGGCCCCGAACACAAAATAGGCATTCACTTGTCTTTCCTCTTGCCAGTTTGTGGATTGCTCTTGGGCTTAGGTGGGAGTGAGGTAGCAGTGCACTTTCCCATGGGCAGAATCATAGGCACCTAGGAAATATTTATGCTGAAAACTTAGGCACTGAGTGAGTTCAGGTGCCTACAGGATTAGGCAGCAGCTGAGCAGGAGTTTTATGGGTTGCAGTGAGGCCTGAAAACGGGACTGAAGAATCTAAGTACCTTTGTGGCTCTGGGCCATAGTCCTTAATGAAGGATAGTTCGGAAAAAGTTTTAATTATTTGTATCTCATGCATTAACTGTAGAAAGCATAAGTGTCTTATAAAATGAGATTTATAAAGAAATTATAATGACAGTTGTAGTAAATGTGTTTTAACTCAACTGAAGATTTGAATAACCCATTTTTCTGCTCCAAGATTTGAGGTGTGGCTGCTGTTTTCAGTAAAACTGTCTTTATCAAGTTGCTGTGGTATTAGCAGCATGACCGCAATTCTGTTGTTACAATGCATCTCTTAAACAGATAAGAATGTAAAAAATACAACTGTAAGTCAAGCCACCATATCTAATTAAATAATGGAAACCACTAGTCAATGCAACATGATTCAATCAAAATTCTAACTGGTATTAATAGGAGCTGACTGAGATTATTTTAGGATGTACTTGTTTTCATAATATTTCTCATCTGAGGCTAAAGGTCTTATAAAATTCAACAAGTGACTTCTTTAAACTGTTTTTAAAAGACACATTTTTCAGCATCATAATATGAGTGGTTGAATAGATTTTATCTGAGCTACTTAATCTTCATTACTGTATTGTGAGGCCGGACTAAGATTTATTTGTGGGTGGAGGATGGATTAGTATAATACGCAATGAAATTGTGTGGGTGACTTTTGTACTCTGGAACTTTCTTAACAGTAATAGAGACAAGCAGTAATAATTACAGATTTGTACTGTTGTGACTTTGCAAAAAATGTGGTTATTAATGCGCAGCAAGCATGACCATAAATCCCTTCAGTGCTGAACAATGTGCCATATATATTCTAGCACAGTGGTTCTCAAATTGTGGGTCAGGACCCCAAAGTGGATCACAACTCTATTTTAGTGGGGTCGCCAGGCTGGCTTAGACTTGCTGGGGCCCAAGGCTGAAGCCCAACCCCCACCACCTGAAGCCTAAGGGTTTCAGCCCTGTGTGTTGGGACTCAGACTACAGGTCCCAGGGTCAGTGGGGCTCGGGTGTGCTCAGGCTTCAGTCCCCACTCCTGGGGTCATGGTGCAATGAAGTTTGAAAACCCCTGTTCTAGCAGCAGTGAAAACATTTATTATAATGCTGTGGAGTGGCAATTAATATAAACAGATATATAGATTTAAAAAAAGAAATCTACAGTGGTGGATCAGAAATTTTACAGTTGCCTAGGTAATACTTCACTTTAAAATAAATAAATAAAGGGGTTACTTTCACTCTGTTTATGCTGTATAATATTTACTATAAAACAAATAGGATGTGCAATATTGTCAAGTTAACTCTGCTGTAGTAACGTTAACTTCTAATGTAATTTTTTTAAAAGAAAAAGTTGCACAATTAAAATACAGCTTTCATTTTTAGATTTTATGTGACAATTTTAATATCCAAATGGTCTCGATTGTTAAGATGAATGGGATAGGAGATCATTTACTGAGGTCACATTTTACTGTGTCTTAATAGAGGCTTGCATGAGGGAAAGAGGTTAGATTTTTTGCCTTGAGGAAGGACTGTGCTATGATTGTTTCAATGAGACATGAACAACTTCCCACACAAAAGTTACCCCATCATCAACCTCTGGAGCTGTTGCTCAGAAAGGTGCATGTTTGTTGCCACAAAAGGGGCTTAATTAGGATCTGCTATAACTGAGCATCCTCAAACTAAGAACTGAATTTCCATATTTATAGCTTTATTATCCAACTAGCTTCTTTGCTTGTCTCAGTATAGTGTGACGAGCCTTCCCTTGTAGTAACAACAGATTCATAGAAAGGGTCTGGATGAGAAGTGCTTTTCTTGCCATTGAACTGTACTCTGTGCAGCATATTGGCCACTGGAAAAGAGAGATTGGTTCTTCCTGTTGACCCATTCTATCTGGTAATCTATCCAGAGTATTGTACCTAATAAAAAGAGTAATTTTGGAGGTAGGGAGAATTCATTAATTTTCCCATAAATTTGATCTCAGATGTCCTTCCGAAAGAATAAAATTTACTTGCTAGTTTTCAAAATTCAGGTTTTTTTTTTTTTTTTTTTTCAAATTCAGGAATGGGGAATAACTTTTTTCAGTGGTAAGTGGGTTGTGTTTTCCAGTCTGATGTAAATATCAACATGCTTGAGTTTTTTCCTCATAATCTAACAAAACAAACCAATCATCTTCTAGTTAAAAATAATTGTAAATAATTTCATCGCTCTGGAAGAGTGTTTCAAAAGTACACCTCTACCCTGATATAATGCGACCTGATATAACGTGGGTTCGCATACAACGAGGTAAAAGCTCTGACACGCTGCTCTGAGCAGCGTGTTAAGCAGGCCGGGGCTGAGGGGTTGGATAAGGGGCAGAGGGTCTCGGGGGCAGTCAGGGGCTCTTCCTCCCCTCCCCCGCACAGGGTCTGGGAGGCAGGAGCGGGGGGGGCGGCACTTTTGAGGGCCCCGCAGTCCCAGAGTGGCCCGGGGAATTAGCGGGGGGCCGGGAGCAGCCCGCTTCGCTGCCCCAGCCCTGTTGCTCAGGGGAGGGGGCTTGGAGGAAGGGATCCCCCCCCACATTCACCGGCAGTGGCGGAAGCGGAGCAGCCTGGCCCCAGCCCGCTCCACTCCGCCAGCTCCCAGCTGTGGTGCTCCGCTTCCCGCAGCAGGTGAGTGCAGGACCTTTCCCCAACCCCCCTGAGCGACACGACTGGGGCCGGGGCAAGGAAAGCGGAGGCGGCTAGGGTCGCGTCGCTCTGCTTTCCGCCGCTGGTGAGTATGGGGGGCGTCCTTTCCCCAACCTCCCTGCACTCACTGGCGGTGGGAAGCGGAAGCTCCCCCCCACCCCCATACTCACCTGCAGTGGGAAGCGGAGTGCCACGGCTGGGAGCTGGTGGAATGGAGCGGGCTGGGTCCACGTTGCTCTGCTTCCTGCTGCTGCCGATGAGTGCCTGTCGGGGCGGGGCATGTGGATAGGGGTCAGAGCAGTTGGGTGACAGGGAGCAGGGGGGTTGGGTAGGAGGTGGGGCCTGTGGGTGATTAGGGACAGGGGTCTCTGGAGGGGGCGGTCAGGGAACAAGGAACGGGGGGGCAGAGCAAGTTCGATATTATGCGGTCTCACCTATAACACTTTGAGATTTTTTGTCTCCCGAGGACCATGTTATATCGGGGTAGAGGTATAGCAAGTGAATAGTAGTTATAATTTAAATTTTGCCACCTTAAGTACAGGATTTCCTATTAAACAAATGCTGTAAATAAGCAAAATGATCATATTTTCTGTAGTTCCCTTAATCCACTAAATGTCTGTAATTAGAGCGGCATTACCACCCCACCCCATGGTCTCACGGGTGTTGGAGGGATTTTTTCTGGGACAGCAGGGGAAAAAACTCCTTGAGCCATCTAAGGAGCACACCTCTGTCTACTCCTCTTAATAAGACATTCAGCCCTCTCATGGTCTATAAGGGGACTCTGGGCTGAATGGTAGGTCATAAGGCAGTAGCAAAGCCTATTGGCTCCTGTGCACTTAAGGGTTTATAACAGCAGTTCTCAAACTTTTGTACTGGTGACCCCTTTCACACAGCAAGCCTCTGAGTGCAATCCCCCCTTATTTAAAAAAGTGTTTTTAATTTATTTAACACTACCATAAATGCTGGAGGCGAAGCGAGATTTGAGCTGGAGGCTGACAGCTCGTGACACCCCCCCCCCCCCCCATGTAATAACCTCACGACCCCCTGAGGGGTCCCGACCCCTGGTTTGAGAACTCCTGGTTTATAAGCTTCTTACCAGCCCTGGGTGCTATTCTGCAGTGGAAGAAAAGCTCCCCACCTCCACTTCTTGGGATGAGAGTTGGACCAGGTCTCTTGGGATTTGCTGTGGAAGTCATGTTAGTTATGTCTTAGAGAAAATTCCTTCCTTTTCATTTCTGCCAGATTTGCCTGAGCAGGTCAGTGTGGAGTTTTTTGCCTTCCTCTCAGCAGCCCAGGGAGCTGGTGGGTTGGTTATGTTGTAAAATTCATTTTTGTTCCAAGTTGTCAGGTGCTTACTGCAGGTAAGCATGCAGTGGGGGGGCATGTCTGGTTTCCTGATAAATCAGAATTGGAAGCAGATTAGGAGAAGGCGTCTCCTAAAGAAGATGGGAAATGAGATAGGAGCTCCTAATGATCAGTACAATGAGGCCCCCTTTTCCCTACTCCCTTGACCCTCAGATGAGAGAGGGCAATGGGCTCTCGGCACCAGTGCTGGTTAATGATGTTGGAGGCTGATGATAGCCCTCCAGTGGGTGTGGAACGGATTACACTAGGGTTGGTGGCCTGCACTGGACAAGTTATTGCTGGATAGTAGCCTAGCTCAACCACATTCTTGGTGTCTTGTCTGTTTTTCTGCATTGTCTGGGACAATTGCTGTGTAGCAGATAGAACAGAGTTTTTATCGGTGTAACTGACCAGTTTTCCTGCTTTTCTAATCAGTAACATATATTTTATTTCATTGGTTGTGAAAATGATGCAAAGCGGCAAGCTGAAAACATAAGCTGAAATCCTTTTCTGACCAATACCTCTATCAGCTCTTGTTTTCTCCTTGATCTTTTGGCCACTCCTCCTGTCTCTGTCTGATGGGGACACAACTCACGGAGATAGGACATCTTTGTCTGTGCCCTTGCCCAAGACTGAGGGGGATGGAGGTTCCAGAGAAACTTTGTCCTTCAACACCTCTTCTTTTAGAAGTTATAGGATTGTCTTCTCTTTGAAAAGGTCGGTGAGACACTATGCATATAACAGTAACCTTAACAAAAAGATTTACTTAAAATGGAGAATGGAATTAAAACAAACCATGCTTAATGTCAGCTGAGCACGTATGTGACCCTTGTAAAATTATCCTTACCATGAAACAAACTATTGACAGACCCTAAATCAGGGATATAAAACATACATCCCACAATCCGGAACTAACCTGCAAGCTGTCTTTGTGTGGCCCACAAGGCATAACCAGAATGTGCAGAATCTTGGTTTTCATTTTTTAAAAAATCTAGTTCTCACAGCTGCAGAGATAAGGTTCCAAACGTGAACAGAATGTAACCGATGCAGTGATGTTTGTCTTATTCTGCAGATACCCTGAATCAATGACTAAGAGCTGTGAACCCCCGTATCCTTTATTAATTGCATTGGATCATCAATTCTAAAACCCAGTGATGATCCTTATCAGTTAAATAGTTAATTCTGACATTTATCATCTTAACAGATAGAATGGTGGGTAGGAGTGAAGCACCTGGGGTAGGAATTGGGAGTTGCTGCGGTGCAGGACATGCAGAGAGAATAAGAGACTTGCAAAGATTGGGAAGGGGAAAAGAAACACAGGGCAGGAATAGTGGTGGCTTTAAGGGAAGCATGTTTTCTCACTGAGCGATGACTGCAACAGTACAGCCCTGAAAAACCAACCGAACATTTACTTCAAGCACACATTCTCCTCATGATCTCTGGGTACATTTACTGATGTCAGTGGGAGATCCGTGGCACATTGTGGGAAGCATGTAGTTCTGAATTCATAGTGAGCCCATGGATCATAATCACACACAGAATTCAGCTCTCTCCTACAAATGAAACTGACACCCCTGCTGTAGATTGCCTGTCAAACCTGTAAAGGCTTTTTGGGCAGGGAGAGGAGGGAGAATTGCATGAAAGAGAATTTGTATTTTTGCTGGGCTGTTTATATAGCAACAATTACAAAGGGGCTCCAATCCTGATTTGTATCTCTGAGCACTACTGTAATACTAATGGATGATGATAGCCTCAAAGAAGGATCATTCCATAATCACATGATATTAGTTTCCATATGAGGCATCCAAAATAGAGAAACCCAGAAAAACCTTTACAATACTATTAAAGTAGTGGTCACATTCACAAATGGATACTGGCTATCTTTACTAATCCATTTCTTTAATTCATGTCAGGAAAAAGCCACTGAATGTTTAGAAATAATGTAATTTTTATTTTATTTATTTATTTTGGAGCAGTTATACCTGACAAAATGTGCTCTGTCTTTGCAGGATTATGTTGGTGAAACCCCTATTCATAAAGCAGCACGTTCTGGTAGTATGGATTCCTTAAGTGCCCTTGTAGCTCATGGAGCTCAAATAGAGTAAGTGAGGTTTTTTGCTTGGTTGTTGTGTGTCTAACTAACTAACATAGGATAGCAAACATAGATACTAATAAAACTGAAAAAAATCAGAACAGCAAAGATCTTATTAAGAAAATTTCAGTTAGACATGTCCATTTATTGTAAAACTTAAGGTTTTTAACATGTCTTGTAATAAAAAATATTGCACTTGTAGTGATATCAATCAGTGCAATATATGAAACGGAGTGTATATTTAAGTTATTAAAACCATATTTATCACACCTCTGTAAAATGCCCCAAAATTTTACATCTTGTCTGTTATGTAGTTATCTATTACAACACTTTATACATCATATTAATGAATAAATTTACAAAAGAGCTAGAGCAGAGTTATTTGCCAAAAAAACTTTCACTTAGCTATTAGTGTAATAATTTTTGTTAGTATATATTGTGTATTTGCACTGTTAACTTTTTTCTTTAAAGGTTTATATACTGCAAAAACATTCAGAAAATTTCACAAACTTTTGCAACTTACAGCATGGACAAAATGGATGCAGTTTTCACCTAGACATGTTGAGTATAAGCTCTACGGCTTATAATACTGTAAATACTTTAGCACTTTGTTTATAATTAGAACTAGCTTTAATATTTAATGATAATTAGTGTGTTTTGTATTTTAACCTGCAATGTGAATCTCTGAGTTATAAGTGAAATAAGAATCTGAGTTAATTTCTTGTTTAACCCTTTGGTTTCCATTTTACTGTTTTTTGTAATGCTGCATCAATAAAATCTGCCTTAATTAGTTTTTTGTTACAGTACTATATAGTGTCCAGAAAGCATAATTTACAGGTTAATAATATTAAACACAACTATCTTGCTAGTATAATGGTGTTCAATTAAAAATTGTTATGCAAACTCTGAGTAGAATCTTGACATGTTACTTGAAATCAAATTTAACTTTATAAATCCCCGTTTTGAACTGAATACATCTGAAAGTGAATGCTTGAGGCAAACTGGAATTAAAATTTACTGTGGAATTGAGGAAACCTTAATTATCATCATCAATTAGTATGTGACCAGTTGATTTTGAAATTGGCTGAAAGGATAATGTTAAGTGGTATAGAACTTTATAATAAAGTACTTGAAATAAATAAGATTCTAGAACTAAAATAAATTAGTGGTTAGCACTAATAGGGTTTTCCTTATGCAAGCAGTACAATTAAGAAAGACTGCTCTAAATTTAAATCATTGCATTAATCTTTCCTGATATTGACATGTCATTGTGCTTTGTAGGCAAAATATTGTTATAAACTTTTGTAGAGGGTATCTAACTTTGGCCAAAACTATTGTTGGTCTTTCTAATGTAATCTAAAGTGCAACAGAAATAGTGCAGATTTATGACAATTTTATGTAATAGATTACCAATTTTGTCTATTTGGTATTTCAATATTTATACAGTGCCTTCAGTGTTCCATGGGGCTTTATAGACAAGTAAAGTAACAGGCCCTGCCCTGAGGGGATTATTGTCTAAGGCTTCAGTTTTTTCAATCTGATTTGCTTCTGTGGACTGTTAGTCTGCATGGACCCTAACTGAATGCACTAGGACTCTGTGTAAGCCCACATGTCTCTGTTTGTAGATCAGTTTGCAGGATCAATACCTTAATTTGATTCATCAGTTTCATATGGAGTAAAATCCTGGACCCAGTGAACTCAATGAGAGTTTTGCCATTAACTTCAGTGGGGCCAGGATTTCACCTGTAGTTTTTCAAATTTAAATGCCTAAAATTAAGCCCCATCCATATTTAAACATCTGAAAAGGGTATTGATTTTTAAGCATCCAGGTTTGAATCTGGACCCACAGTTAAGTCTTGTTGATTATGTAATAAAATGTAGAGTACCTTAAGTATTAAATTTTTATTCTTATCTAGTCTGTCTTAAAGAAAAAAAATGGACTCTTCCCACTAGCTATACTAATTAATTCAACCGTGGATATAGTAAATGAAATGATTGACTATATGGAATCAAAAGAAGTTTTATTTTTAAATACAGAATTATACACATTGAATCAAATACACTGATGATGTAAAGCAATTATAATGTCTCTGATTTTAGTTAACTGTGCCCACAGGTGCTGGTGGTGAACTTGGCCCTTGGTTCATAGTAATTTGCACTTCTTATTCTGTTTTCTATAAATAAATTCTTGTTTATTTCTTTATACAGTGTTTTTGTTACTAAAAACTGTAGTTGCATGAAGATGCAGAGAATACAACTATGACTGCAGATAGGCAAATATAAAGACACCTGATGTAAACAGGTATACAATGTATGCTGAATTTCACATCATTTACTTGTGTTGTATGGGAAGTAACACAAGGATACTAAGACTCCATTGTTTCACTATGGACTTACTACTAGTAGTAGTATAATATTTTCATCAGGGTATCTCTTATTAAAGCCTGATAATTGAAATAGTGCTCTTTTAAAACTGAGTACAAAAGCTAACTTGGGCTACCACAATGTTTGATAAGTTTTTACAGTATTCTTATTACTCATTAAGTTAAATTGGAAATTAACTAATATTGACCGTATTTAATTTTATCCTTGTTGGACAGATGATGATAACTTTAGTTTGAATAAATTTACTTTCTTGAAGTTCTTCAAGTTTACTTTATTTCCAGTTTGGTAGTTCACCACTCCTGTAAAATAAATACAATATGTTGCAGTCTAAACTGGACTAAGATTTGTATTATTTCCCTAATTGATGAAAGAAAATATGGGTCTCCATTCCTGTGTAAATTTTTAATTGTAAAACAATATTAAATGTACCCCATTGAAAATAGTTTGACTTTTTTTGGTGGTATTTGCCTTCTCATATTAGCTGAATCGTACTCTGTGCACAGGATGTCCTATATCCATAGAAATGATTGCTTCTAACTATGGTTTTCATGGATTCTTGAAGAGGGGGAAGCAGGTGGTCACAATGTCCTCATATGAGTGAAAAGGTTTGCTGGTGTAACTGACTTATTAATATGGATAATGCCTTTTAAAGTAATCCATAATTGCTGGATTTTTATTAAAATGGCATAATAGCACAATTTATATATTTGTCAAAATTGTGCACATTAAAAATAATGATGAAACAAGTATTCACAAAACTCTACAAAGAAAAGACTTCTTGGTGCCAGGTTTTCTTTTGACCTTTTAATATATCTTTTTCCAGACCCAAATTATTTTATAACTTCTAAAAATACACTTTTATAACATTTCACTCATTTAAAAAAGATACCCAAATATAAATGCTGAACACACATCGTTGGATAAATGGGAAAGAAATACACATCAGTAAATCTGCTGTTATTAATGACCGTAATCATTTAAAACGGTTTCTGGCACTTTGCATCTGTGCATCATATCACACATTTCTGATCACATCATTCTTTTTCCTGTTTGTATGAACAGTTCAGGCTTCTGCAACTGCCATTTGAGCAGCCACGCTGTACTACTTCAATGACTCAGTCTTGAGTTGGATTGATGGAAGAGACCCGCCCGCCAATGGCCAATTGTTGATTCATCTGAATCCTGCTATGGTGGCTAGAGAACTCTTGACTTGAGATCATGGGGTAGTTTGATATGTGTTCATTCAGATGAACACGCTAAATCTTGCTATGGGCAGTTGTTTTGCTTAAATTGATAAAAAGGAAGAAATTCCACATGTTCTTTCCATACTATGTTCTTGAAATATTCAGATATATTGTTCAGGGTTCTTGAATACCGAAATACAAGTGAAAGCTTCATTTGTTTGAGGAAGAGTTCTGTAAAATATTGTAGAAAAATAGTTTGTCATGCTGCCAAGCTGTCAAAGCCTGGTAGTGATGCACCAGTACCATTGTCTATGGCCATTAGAGAAAAGTTACAGAGGAAAAAGTGTTTTCCTTCCTGGTTGTGATAACTTAATTTGGTCTCCAAGGGAAGATATCGAAGTACTGAGATAGACATGTCAATGGCCAAAGTCAAAATGAGACCAGTGGCATTTGAAACTGAAATCAGTAGTACATCTGCTTCTGTTGGGTGAATGACCTACATCACGATGATACTTTATGCATTCAGCTCTAGCTGACACAAAGATTTCAGCTACTTTCTCACCAGAACTGTTGCCTGATCTATTGATTATGTATTAATTCCCAGTTAGCATTCTGTGGTTTGCCAGGGCCCAGGCTTGAGCTTGAAAAGAGTTCTCAATATGACGAGAGCCCTGATGTGTACAGGAAAAATACTTACTTACACTTAGGAAGGGCCTTTTGACTTTGTAATATTTTTATCAATACAGTTAGCAAGATCTCTACCTACTTTACTGGGTTGGAGTGTTTGTGATAATTCAGAATGGTCAAGACTTCTGGCATCAAAGCATTCATATACTCACTCCATCCTTTGCAGAGAAACCCAAAGTGTCAGTCATTATCTTTCTTAGTGTGTTATGCTGATGCCCGC
Organism: Chelonia mydas; assembly: GCF_015237465.2. NCBI lineage: Eukaryota > Metazoa > Chordata > Testudines > Cheloniidae > Chelonia > Chelonia mydas. The sequence goes on along the minus strand of NC_057849.1, from coordinate 107,062,105 downwards.
TGTGCTTTAGTTCCTTTTCCTTATTTGAACTTCCACGCCCTTCTTCTAAGGTGTCCCGTTTTATAATAGGCTAACTTGTTCATTTCCCCTCATTAATAGTCACCATAATAACTTGTGGCGAGCATGTTGTTGACACCCTTTGTCTGCAAAATTCCAAAAACACACTAACCAGTTTTAACTTGTACATTGCTGATATTTAGGAATTATATATTGCAATGTGATACACATGTTTGATGCAGCATTCTATCTTATGACAACTTCTGATCTGGGGTCAGTTACTAGATATAAATATTACTTGCTTATATCAGGTGTTTCTTTAGGCCTATGGCCTTGTCTGTCTAAACTAAATATTTTACAGGCGTGTAGGCCCTTTGTTATAACATAATTAATGCTTCTATTACGTATATAAGGTTTCAAGTATGTGAAGTTGTTTATTCTTGGTCTCTTAGACTCCTGGAGTTCCGTAGCATGTGCCCACAGCTGCATTTTTTAACATTTTTTTTCATTACCCAAATAATTTAACTACTATGCGTTCATTGTTGAATGGGAGCTTGCTGTCATTAAGTATTCTTGATGTGAAATGCTTCTCTTGCACCACTTCTTCTCCAGTAGAGTATACCTGGCAATACTGGCACTCAGTATAGAAGAATTATCCTAGTAATTTTGTTATGCCCAAATACTTCTAATTCTTATTGCTTATTTTCCATCTTACTGTCATTTAAATGCTTCTTAGCACAGTGTTTCATATTTATGGTAAACCACTACATAGACCTTTGCAAACTTTAGACCATCTTGTAGGTACCTCCTTTCCAAATTCAATTCTTCACCTTCCCTGTGGCATCTATACCTCTGGGTTACTTAAAGTAATTTAGGACATTATCAAGAAGATGCAATTGAAATTAAACTGTTTTGTTACACACATCTTGTTAGGGTCAATTTCAAAGAGGTTTTTGAAAATACCAAAACCTTAAGCCTGACTCTGTATTCAGTAGAGAGACCAGACCACCAGGTTAGTGTGCTCTTGGAGGCCTCTTTTGGTAAGTGGGGGCTGTTTCATTTTGGAGTAATGGGTGCTTTAAGCTTGGAAGCTTCCTTACATCACAGTCCATTAGGCTGGAGAGTCACACACATGGATAGCTGTAGTCAAGTCAGAAACTGAATGTGATTGGGCTTAGCCTCCTTGCCAGCCAAAAGTGACAGAGGACCTTTTTTCACAGCTGTAGTTATTTGGGTATTCAGTAATAGCAAAAAGTCCAGGAGAAAACTTGCCTTCAGATTCTATTAAGATAAGAATTGGGTGTCTTTTCTAGTAGCGGCATGCTCTTAAATATGAGGCGGGACAGCCATAGTTATCAGTATTATCAGATACAAATGAGAGATGCTGCCATTTGAGAGAGCATGCTTAAAGTCCATAGAGCAGTGGTTCTCAAACTGAGTCAGGCCCCCAAAGTGGGTCCCAACCCCATTTTAATGGGGTCGCCAGGGCTGGAGTTAGACTTGCCGGGGGCCAAGTCCCACCGCCAGGGGCCAAAGCCCAAGCCCGAGGGCTTCAGTCTTGGGTGGCTAGGCTCAGGTTACAGGCCCCCGTCCTGGGGCTGAAACCCTTGGGCTTCGGTTTTGATTCCCCACCACCCGCCCCACTTCCTTGGATCGTATAGTAATTTTTGTCAGAAAGGTGTTATGGTGCAATGAAGTTTGAGAACCCCTGCCATAGAGGAAAGGAAGTCCTCCATCCAAGCAACAACAGAAATCTTTTTCCATGCCCCTGCCTGGAACTCCACTGGAAAGGATATAGTATATTGGCATAAGCCTAATTGAATTGTTAACTGGTTTCTCATAAACTTCTTGATTCTTTTGCTTAGAAAAGGGAGTTTAGATGCTGCTGTGTGGTAATTTGCTACATTTTTTTTTTTCCTCAAGTGAGGTTTAAGTATTTGCTCAATTGATTACTTGAAAGTACAGATAATAGGTTTTTGTCTTCAAAGGATGTTGTTGATCATGGCTCTGGCTTCTTGGAGTGTTTTTAGGATTCCTTGTTGTGGAAATGGACTCCAATATGGAGCATATTGGGCTTGTTCTCAGCATGCAGTTCTTCTTCAGATAGACTAATCCAGATGTAGGGAAACTTTTCTGTAAAATAAGTTGATAGTTAGTTACAACAGAAAGTGCTAATTTCTAAAATCCAGTGGAGAGACCTCAGGATGACCAAGAGAATAGTGATTTGGAAATGTTCATTAGGATGTTATTTTAGCAGCTGCTGTGGTGGGGAAATACACAGTTGGCCACAAAAATCAGGTTCTGACTAGCTGTTCGTAGGCCTGTGACAATAAGAGAAGGGGTAGAATTTGCTGTATTTGTTCTGCTGATACCCTCTGCCTGAGTGTATGATTTTAAACTCGTACCATATTTCACTGCAGCCTCTGTTGCTTTAATCTCTACAGGTAGTTTTTGCCAGGTTTGGTTTTGTCATATTTTTGTCTGCAGTTCTAATTTTGGCTTTCTCAACAGATCTGATAATGACTGAACTTACTCCAAAGAAACAACTGGCAAAGAAAAAAATGAAGCAGTCCCACAAACACAGAAATTTTAAGTTTAATTGGTGAAAAAAGGCTCTGAAAAACCTTTTTGTGTCTGTGACTTCACTATAGCTTGTGTCTGTGACTTGCATAAAAGCCTGACAGATGCTTTATCTCTGACAAAAGCATATCTGCCAACTGCCTAGAAGTACGTCACTGGCCGCTGTTTTGAGAACCATTGCTTTAGTATGTTAATACTCATATTTTAGAAGTTTGGTTTTTTTCTGTCTTGTTTTATGTATGGTAGTGTGTGGCAGAGCTTGGGGGTTTTTTGGTTTAGTTTTCTTTGAGTTTGTCATGAGAGAGTTCTTGCTCATCTAAATCTTGCTCATAAACCTTGCCAGTTTTGAACCCAGAAGGTCTTTTGTCAGATTAACTGTACATAATCACATCCAGTCATCTTGTTGCAGAAGGTATTCCAGTGCTCTCTGAATCTAAAAATCTTTCACCGCTAGTGGAAACTAGTGGATCTATCATTTGGTCTGTAATTAACTGCCATTGGTCCAATTTTGCATTGTATGTCTATTTCTTCACTTTCACCTGACATTTAAGAAAAGTTTCTCTAAGAAGATGACCTACATCAGTCATATCATTTGTTCTACTTCATGTCCTCAATTTTTATGTTAACTACTCCCCTCAAGTATAACTTGTTTTCATACAGGTTATTGTCCAAGGGGGTTCCCACACCACATGATTCAGGCTTTCTGACGTGAGAAATTTTCTTGGTTAAACTGTCTGTCTATATTTTGCCATTGGTCTTCTCTGTGTATATTGAGCAGTGTTGAGGTGATTGTTGTTGAAAACCATGCACAGCCTGTCCTTTTGTGTCATGTAAAAGCTCTACTTCTTTTGCAGCAGCATTTTTACTACTAAGCTTCTCAGGTTTGTGTGTTGTCTTGATTTTTGAAAACTATTTGGTTGGTGGTCTTTCCTGAGTGGATTTGAGACTTCAAATACAACTTTCTTGCCTTTTGATAGATACAAACAAACACACACCCCTTGCAATTTCTACTTTGATGACACTTCCTTAACACACTTTCATTATAGAAATAAGTCTTAACTTGAATTTCTAATCGGTCTCTAGTCACTAAGTAGCTGCAGCAATAATATTTACTCTCTTCTGACTTGCTAATGTAGATCATCCAGTTTGACCTTGGTACATATATTTGACATAGCAGAAATGGCGGTACTTCATCAGTTGCATTTGTAAAAAGTGGGTATTCTGTTGGAGCCTGGGTTTCTCATTTACTCTATAACTTCTAGTATTCTCCTGTGAATGTTCCTTGGGGTCAATCTGGCAAAGTACTGTGGTGATGCTGTAAAGCATCGTTGAGCATTGCTGTTGACAATCTGGGAAGTCTCTGTGATCTTTTTCTTTTTTAGCAGAGAAAATCTTTTCCATTATGGTGCAGCGCTTAGGTGAACAGATTACCACTTTGAAAACTATTGTAGTCCCTTTTATCTGGTCTTTGAACAGTGTTTAGGAAACACTTATTGTGTAATACAGCATATGTGGAAAATCTGTCAATTACTGCTGAATGTTACAGCTCCATGATTCCCAAGCTACCATGGCTCTGACATAGATTAATGTATGAGAATTGCCTTAGTAGAATGGCACTCCACTCCTCCTCCTAACACACTCTGTGTTGAGATGTAAGGGGAAACTGAGAATCTGGCCAATGATTTAAAAAATTTTAAAATAATTTTCATTAAAATTCAACCTTCATTATACCATGACACAGGATGTGAAATGAAAACTTGGCACCAACTTCTCATGTCTGTGTGTAGAAGCCCAGTATGTATTTCCACCAAAACATTTGACAACTTCTCCAGCAAATCTCAACTGCCATTAATTAAGAGTGTTTTTCCTTTTCTACTATCACTATCTGAAGAACATGCATTTTAAAAAATTATTTTGCAACTTCTGTACTTGGACACCAAAGGGTTAAAACATTTTAAGTTTAGTATTTTAATATTTTGCTTTAGAAACTTTAGACTAGTATACTGATGTCTGTAGGAAAAGATTTTTCTCACTGTGGACATATTAGTGTTCTGATCCTTTTTTAATCCTTGTCTCTGCTAACTTTTGTGTAAGCATAGTACTAATTCATTTGAGATACAGCATATTAAATTTAAAGTAACTGAAGCCATGAGTTGATCAGTAGTTTTTAGCCCATACTATTTAAATTTCGTCAAAGAACTTCACAATTAAATCGGCTTCAGCATGAAAGTAGTAATGTTTAAAAGCCAGAAAGGCTCTGTGTCTCATTGTTAAGGTGGTCACATGGTGAGGGCTTAAACACAATGACTAACGTGCTACTGCACTCTATGTATGTTAATGTAACTTTTAATCTTAATGTTGCCTGCAAATATGTGATCCCTTATGATATAAGTTTCCTGTTTATGCACCATTGCCCGTTTAAATCAAACAGAAGATTCTGAAACTGTAAAAACTACACATGTCAATGTTTTACAGCTACGTAATTCGAATTGACTTGATTTTTTCAAGTAATCCTAGAAAGGGGGAGCATTCCATATAGAAACTGCTGAAACTGCCACAGGTGCTTCTCCGAAAACCTTACAGTTGTGGCATTGAATGTTCAGTATCGCTTCCTTTCTGCACACAAGGCATACTGTTGAGGTATTTGTTGCGGTGATTGGTTTTAATGCTAATCTAGGAATTCAGATATAGAATCTATAGATTTGCATGCTTTTGCTTACCCTAATTTACAATATCTACATTTTTATTTGTAAACTAACAATAAGTAAATTGAGATCAGTATTTTTTAACAGAAGTATTACATTGATATACAAAAACTGTGGTTTATTTTCCTAGATTGTCACATGGCATTAACAAAGAATAGGTGATGTGATAATCACTCTTTAAAATGGTAGTTTTAGGGAATTTTATATATATATATATTTTTTTTATATTAAAAAGTTGGATTATTTTTTGTAGCAAATACTTGCTCTATTTTCTAAAGGATGTGACATTATAAGTGGAAGATTCCTTGAGGTACATCTTTTAAGACTTCTTACAACTATTAAACTCACTCTTTTCCCTAAGACAGCAAAAATCTGGTCACTTGCAGGAAAGAATTTGATCACACGTTTCTTTTTAGTAAATTCAGTTGCCGCATGAAGCTCTTCAAAAAGTAAAGTGTTTTTACTGTAGGAAAAAAATGGAAACTCAAAACATGAGTGAAAACCACAAACCTCTTTCATACCAAGAGAAGTTATAGTTCTGAAGACACCTCGTGTTGCATGAAGCAAAATGATCAGGTGAAAGGGAAGAACTCTATTGCTGAATGTTATCCGAAACTCTTCAGGAGAAGGTATACAAATAAATGTATTTCTCAAGTCAGAGGATTTAAGCATTTAAATTCAAAAACATGCACAGTTTATGTATAAAATTCCTGTGTTGCCAGATAGTTCAAGAAATGTAAAATGTAAACAAGCAAACATTGCAGTCATCCAGTTTTATTCATGTTTAGACTATACCTCTCATGTAATTAAATTTCTCGTTTGGTTTCTCCATCTTGTATAGCCTCTTTCTGAGATTTCTCTCTCCATTGTATTCATCCTTACTTTCCAGAGCAAAATGGAAATATCTGTCTTTACATTAATCCAAGAATTTTGGAGTAAAGTCTTCTGGAAAATCAATGTCAAACTTGAAACATTTCCACAAGAAAGAACCTAAATGTTGCTCATCTGTTTGCAGGAATTAAGGAGTTGCTTTTAAATAGACGCCAGACATAACTGTTTTTTAAATACAGAGTGACTTGACCTTCTGATTTAATAAAGAGGCACATCTAAAGTTAACTAAAAGTTCCTTGTCATATTTGCCAGTTCAGCTCTATGCGTCTCTCAGTAGGGTAGATGGGCCAAAAAGGAATCAGAACGTTCATGTCATTAGAGCTGCCTTTGTAGTGAAGTTTCCATTCTGCTCCTAAAGATGGACTGAGCTCCTTCAGAGAAGTCCTCCATTTCTTGGATAGAAAAAGGGTTGTGTGGATTTGTTTTGTTTTTGGTGTGTGAATAATTAGGCCAGTCTTGGAAAGTTCTTGCCTAGAGCAAGTAAACCTTTTGATAGGCAACTTAATGAAGAAATTTTTATCATACATAATACAGTAAAAGTTTGAGGAATATAACTTATGATTGGGCTGGCCAACTTACAGTAGTTTTTCAAGGCTAAATTAGTCCCAGTCTTTCTGCTTCGCTATTCTTCTTCCTCCCCCACTCTCTTCCCCCCACCCACCGGTTACTTTTTGTTTGGATCCCTTCTAAGGAAAGTATTTTGTGTTGTTTCTCATCCTCCTCAAAACTTTGTCAGTTGGGTAACAAATTGCTCTGAAGGGAAAGCATGTCCCTGTCTACAAGCCTAAGTTCATAGAATCAGAGAAATATAGGATTGGAAAGGACCTTGAGAGGTCATCTAGTCCAACCCCCTGGCCTGGGGCAGGACCAAGTAAACCTAAACTGTCCCTTAGAAACCTCCAGTGACAGGGGTTCCATAACCTCCCTTGGAAGCCTGTTCCAATGCTTAACTATCCATGTATTTAGAAAGTTTTTCCTAGTATCTAATCTAAATGTCTTTTGCTGCAGATTAAGCTCATTACTACTTTTTCCACCTTCAGTGAGCATGGTTAACAATTGGTCACTGTTTTCTTTATAACAGTCCTTAACATATTTGAAGAGTGTTATCAGGTTTCCCCTCAATCTTCTGTAGTCCAAACTTAACATGCCTAGTTTTCTTAGCCTTCATCATTTTTGATGCTCGCCTCTGGACTCTCTCCGCATCTTCCCTAAAGTGTGATTCCCACAACTGAACACAGTGCTCTAGCTGAGTAGACAGGGACAGTTACATCCTGTGTCCTACATATGACACTTCTGTTAATACACCCCAGAATATTAGCTTTTTTTTTTTTTTTTTGCAACTGCATCACACTGTTGACTCTTATTCAATTTATGATCCATTATAACCCCCAGATCTTTTTCAGCAGTATTACTATCTAGCCAGTTAGTCCCCCACGTTGTAGTTGAGCATTTGATTTTTTTGTTTTTGTTTGTTTTTCCTTCCTTAAAAATAGTATTTTGTACTTGTCTTTATTGAATTTCATCTTGTTGATTTCAGGCCAGTTCTCCAGTTTGTCAAGGTTGTTCTGAATTCTAATTCTGGCCTCTAAAGTGCTTGCAACCCTTCCCATCTGTAGATTTCATAAGCAAACTCCTCATTCCATTATCCAAATCATTAATGAAGATATCACATAGTGATAGACCCCTGCTGTACTCCATCGGATACATTTTCCCAGTCTGACAGCGAACCATTGATAACTACTCTGAGTACGGTCTTTCAACCAGTTGTGTACCCACTTTATAGTAATTTCACCACATTTCTCTAGTTGGTTTATGAAACTCTCATGTGGGATTGTGTCAAAAGCCATATTAAAACCAAGATATCAGATCAATAGCTACACCCCCATCCTCTAGGCCAGTAGCTTTGTCAAAAGCAAATTGGATTGGTTTGGTATGATTTGTTCTTGACTAAATCACGTTGGCTATTACTTATCCTTTTATCGCCTAGGTGCTTAAAAATTGGTGTTTAATCATTTTGTTCCAATATTTTTCCAGGTATTGAAGTTAGGCTGACAGGTCTATAATTCATCAGGTCCTCTTTATTCACCTTTTTTAAAGGTAGGTACTATGTTTGCCCTTTTCCAGTAGCCTGAGATCTGACTCCCCGATCTTCCATGAGCTCTCAAAGGTCCTATTTTGACTTATATTGGTTCCCTCTTGTTGCTAATATTGACTGTGTTGAGTGTCTGGTCACCATTAATCTTTTTAGCAAAGACTGAAGCAAAATAAGCATTAAACAGCTTAGCCTTCTTAATGTCATCTGTTGTTAGTTCTTTTTCCCCATCAAGTAGTGGACTTACACTTTTCTTTGTTTCTCACTTGCTCCTAATGTATTTATAGAATCTTCTCTTACTGATTTTTATGTCTGTTCCTGGATGTAACTCCTTTTGTGCCTTTCTGATTGTGCATGTACATGCTTGCTATTATTTTTTACTCCTCCTTAGAAATTTGTCCATGTTTCCACTTTCTGCAGGATTCCTTTCATTTTTCAGGTAATTAAAGAGCTCCTGGTTGGAGCAATATTGGCTTCTTACTATTCTTCTTATCTTTTCTTTGCATCAGGATAGTTTGCTGTTGTGCTTCTGATATTGTCTCTGAGAAACCACTAGCTCTCCTGAGCTTCCCCCCCCTCCCCTTAGATTGTTTTCCTATGGGACCTAACCTACCAGTTCTCTGAATTTTAGTCTGCTCTTTTTTTAAAATCCATTGTCCTAATTCTGCTCTTGCCACTCCTTCCTTTCCTTAGAATTGTGAAAGCTGTCATTTCATGATCACTTTTTCCCAAATTGCCTTCCGACTTCAGATTTGTAACTAATTTCCTTCTTGTTAATCTGAATCAATTCTAAAGGGCTGTCCCCCGGTTGGTTACTTCAGCTTGTGAAACAAGAAGTTGGCCCCAGTATATTCCAATAATTTATTTGGCATTTTGTGTTTTGCTGCATTACTTTTCCAACAGGTGTCTACATGATTAAAGTCCCCCCTTATTATCTTTGGATATTTCTGTAGTTTGTTCTAGAAGTTTAGTTCATCCTCTTTACAGCCTTTGGAGACACTTGTCAGATTGGATTCCATATTCTGTGTTGTAAAATTATAAGTACAACAGTCCCATCACACTGCCATCACTAGCAGGAATCTTTAACCAATGCCTTTGGGCTCTTTTGAAAGAGATGTCAGAGCCCAAGGTTCAGGCCTATCCGGGTTTGGTCAGAACCATGTCTAAAATTTGGTTTCAGAGTGTTCTGTAGTGTTCTAAAAATTTGGGACAGTAGATTAGGGGAAACCTGAAGTCTGATAGAACTCCTTTCCCTGTTGTCCATAGATTGGCATGTATTCTTAAATTTCTTTGCCCTTCAGGGTTTGATCCATGAAGTCAGGGATGGTGTCCCTAGCCTCTGCTTGTCAGAAGGTGGGAATGGGTGATGGGATGGATCACTCGATGATTACCTGTTCTGTTGATTCCCTCTCTGGCACCTGGCATTGGCCACTGTCGGAAGATAGGATACTGGGCTAGATGGACCTTTGGTCTGACCCCATATGGCCATTGTTATGTTCTTAAGGCCTTGTTAGAATCGGTGTTGTTTATGAAGACTTACTGCTTTTTCAAGTAGGTATGAGAGTGTGAAGTATTCTCTTCATCAGTTAACCAGGCACCTCTGATTGCATCATGGCCGAGAATCTGAGTCACTTTAGAGAAATAATCTACCTTGTATTCCTTAGTACTAGCCTCCAGTAAGTCTTCTAGTTGGAAACAGTTTAGCCTCTTTTCTGTTTTTCAGTGAACCCTGGTATACAGTCACATTCCACAGTCTTGGATTTGCCTTCTATTTCCCAGTCATCTATACTAATTCAGAAATTGATACCGGTCATTTAGTTACTGTTCAGTGGTAAGAGGCACAGTCCACCTCACTTAATAGTTAAAAGGAGTATTCAGCTTGCCACTCTACCCCTCTTTCCCTTCCTGTTAGAGGAAGCATAGAACTCTGACTCTAATCTGGAAATGTCTTTTGGAGACTTTAATATAGGAGCTCGGATCATATTGACTTGAGAAGCAAGTTGTAGCCAGACCCTTGGACACACAGTGTAAGGAAAGGTATAAAGTGTAAGGAAAGGCAGGGTATGCCGCAGTGAGTCACTCCCATCCCTCCAGAGGATCTGGACATAGTTAGTGTTTTATGTTCATGTTAGCACAAGTGATGGGCAGAGCTAGCTACCAACATCTCTGAAAATCTGCAGCACCACTGGCTAGCCACGGAAGAGAATACCTACTGCAGCCCCTGAAGGGGTATAGAAAGAGGATGTGCTTGCTCCCAAGGTGGTATAGACCAGGTCGGCACCAGCCCCCATCCAAGCCAGTGCTTTTAAAGGTACAGTGGAGCTCTTAGTTTTTTTAATATGTAGTCATGCTCTGACTCAGGGCCTTTAGAAGATTCTGTGAGAATATTGCGATTCATTGTCTACCCAGATTCCTTTCAGTGGTGGATGGCAGCAGCTTTCACCAGTCTTTTCCATTACATTGCTTGGAGAACCCATTTGCTTGCTTGATGAAGGTTAACTTTGCACCTGTAAGGTGTGTGACCTCTATCCAAATCCTATAACTATAATAATCCCTGTGGTTCTTTCCTGTTTGTTCCATGCAGATTGCTAATTGAGTATTTTAAGTCTTTCCATCAGTTAGCTTCCATTAGTATTTCAGAGTGCTGTGGCTTCTTTGTCACTTTGTGCTCTTGTCAACAAACTTGCCTTCTAGATATGTCTAAGAAAAGATACCCAAACTTGGTAGGCCTGTTAGGTTTATTTTTGACTAGGTTTTTTTATTCTTTGATGGTCTCTTTTGGATTCTTGGAACCCCCTCAGTCAATTCCAGTTTCTGTCCACTTCTTTCTTCCTATTACTAGCCTCCTTAAGTAGGGAATTCCCATTTGCTTTATTTAGTTAAGATCTGACTGGAAGTTTTCAACACCCACCCCACCCCCGATGTATTTATGAGCTCTTTGGTGCAGCTACCGGATTTTTGTTGTTGTGTTTTGTTTTTTTTTTATAGTACCTAGCACATCAGGGCCCCTAGGTGCTACTGCAATACTACTAGTAGTAGTAGTCTGATAGCTCTTTCATAGAAGGCAAAGTGCCTGGACCTTCAAGTTAGGGAGAAACCATTCTTTAAAAAAAAAAAAAAATTCTGACTAGTTCTGTCTTCACTTTCTCTTCTCCCCCATTAATTTAAATAGTTTGGGAATTAGTAACTTAACACCTCTTTCAGGAAAATGAAAGTAGTTATGCCCTTCTGCAGCCTTGCCATGTGGTGTTAAAGGCCTAAGCATCTTAATTTATACATCTTCCACCTGGATAGTCTTTCTTGCCCCCTCCACCACTTTGGGAAATGCTGGTGTAGCTCTTCTTACCATTTTACCCTCCTTTCTTTGCTGCTTAGAGCAGTGAAATAGTTTAATAACATTTTTAAATGTCAACATTGTTATTTAGCATTATTTAACATTATTCTACATATGTCACATTAGTATAATTTAGAGCCTGTCTATAACTTGCTCAATTCCTTTGTTTTCATGTATTTGGCAAGAGCAATTTATTATACTTCACGGGACTTTCAACAAAGGAGCCAGTTCAATGGATTGGCTATGTTAATCTCTTAAATTATCCCTCTGTTGGTCCCTCTACTTATTTTCAGGAACTTAAAGTAATAAGCTTCTTGCCCAAACTACGAAATCTAAGAAGTAAAGATCCAGTTTTCTGGCTGGGAAGTTTTGTTTCACAGTGTATCTAGTTAGGAAAGATTCATCAGCATTCTCTGTTCCTCCCTCTAATTCTGCTGCTGCCAACTCCCTTTGTCTACACTTTTTTTGTAGCAACATTTTCTTATTACACTTTAATGTTCATATTTCTAAAGACAGGCTTACTGTTGTCAGAGGCCATTCATGTAAATGCTTATCAGTGGGGAAGGGCAAAGGGAGAACTCTTTCAAATTGAAACTTTCGTCTGTAACTGTGGATGTCCTAGCTGGCTTTATTTAATTCATAATCTTACTAAATTAGAAAATTCAATGCCAGTGTTCCATCTTGGACCAATCTTGAGCCAAATAACAGAAGTCCCCAGCATTTATAATGTCACACACTTTGAAATAAGAAACAAGAGCAAAAAACAAATCCTAAGGAAAGCCTAACTAAGCATAGCTTTTATATTTTATTGTTAGGAAGATGAGTGATGTTAATTATTGTTGTCTTAGATACTGGAATGCCATGGACAATTGCTAAGTCATGTTAAGTTTGTTTTGAGGGTGGTTTTTACTCAAGATAAAGAAATAGATTGTCAAAATAAGCTGCAGAAGGTGATAGATTTCAAGATTTAGATTTAGGAGTCTGAAGTCTGTGTAAAGGTCAGATGCTTCAGACTGTAATTTAGAAATTAAGCATTTTGAGATGTTTAAATAGGAAGATGCTTTTTTAAAGGCACATAGTATATTGATTTTATTGAAAAGTATATTGTCTCCCAAATTTTGCTTAGAAGCCAGATATGTGCAAAGAGCTAAGTTAGTTTTATAACTAAGATTGATAAATAATTCCTTAATGGAAATTTGCTAAGTTCTTTCTCTCTCATCACCTGCAGATAGTTAGTCAGTAAGAGCAGCAGCAGCAGTCAAGGTGGGTTGATGAATGAGTGTAATTCAGTTTCTTTGTATTGTGCAGCTTGAGAAATGCCAGTGGACTGACAGCAGCAGATCTTGCACATACCCAGGGTTTCCAAGAGTGTGCCCAGTTTCTCTTGAACCTCCAGAACTGTCACCTGAACCGTTTCTTTAGCAATGGCACGTTAAATGGAGGTCCCAATCCAGTCAATGGTGGGACAAGTCGAAAGAGATCCTTTGAAGATGTGGATTCTGCTGGAGTAAAGAAAGCTAGGATTGAAGGTGAGACTTCAGAGGTAAAAGTGGGAGGGGCAAAATCACTGTTGACTGTGAGACTAAGAGAAGGTACTCCGGGCTAGAAAGTTTATTTTTGACATCCCTAAATAGGGATACATGAATCAAATATGAATAAAACAATTATGAAAACAAGACTGGTGGCCTCCTTAAAGAATTACCTTTGAACGTTCCCACTCTTAGTGAGTACATGCCTCACTTCTGCAAGTCCCAGAGCTAAATGGACAGGAAGTAACTTGGAAGGAATGTGTGCACTCTCTTCTGACTCAGATGTTGATTCATAAAAGGACTGCGGAGCATCTTTTGGCGTCCTTCTGTCCATAAAGAATATATAGTCACAGAAATATAGGGCTAGAATGGACTTGTAGAAGTCATCAGATCCAGACCCCTATGCTGATGCAGAACCTAGTAAATGTAGACCATCCCTGACTGATGTTTGTCTAACCTGTTCTTAAAAACCTCTAATGATGTGGGTTCCACAATCTCCCTTGGAAGTCTATTCCAGTGCTTAACTAACCTTGGAATCAAAGATTTTTTTTTTTTCCCCCTCCTAATATCTAACGTATATCTCCCTTGGAGCAGATTAAGCCCATTATTACTTCTCCTACCCCAGTGGACATGGAGAACAATTGATCACCATCTTCTTTATAACAACCCGTATCATATTTGAACACTATTATCAGGTTAACCCAGTATTTTAACATTTACTCATGGATCAAGTTTTCTAAACCTTTTTATCATTTTGTTGCTCTCATCTGGGCAGTTTCTAATTTGTCTACATCATTTTCCTAACGCGTGACAACTAGAATTGGACATAGTACTTCAGCTGTAGCCTCACCAGTGCCAGTAGAGCAGGACATCTGCCTCGCTTGTCTTACAACACGGGAGGTAATTGTCCAGTCCTGCTTGGCACTGGTGAGGCCTTAGGTGGAGTACTATGTCCAATTCATAACCATTAATCTATAACCAGCATTTGTTTGTTCTTCAACTGTTTGCCATTGCCTAGTTCTTGCTTAATATAATATATGTAATGTTGACTGCCTTCTCAATAGGAGTTGTGTGCTTAGCCATAAGGTCTTCTTAAAGTACCCAGAATATAAATAGCTGCCCTCACAAACAGTCCCACTGTTTTTCTGTCTGCCGTATGTCGTAGTTGGGAACATTTTCCTTTCCTTTCAGCATTATGCAGTACTTCCCAAAAAATCCTACATAAATAGTTTAATGGTTTGTTAGACAAGGTTTTCCACCGGCAAAACCCTGTGGAAGGTACTGGCCAGTTTTGGCTGCACTCCAAAAACGTATTAAGGTCCTAAGGCTTCTCCATGACTGCCACCATCCTCTGTAATGGCCTGGAGATCCGTGCTTTCGTCATCAAAATTGGGGTTAAGTAGGGATGTGTTATTGCCCCAACTGTGTTCTCCATCTATTTAGCAGTCATTTTGGCCCTCTTTAAAGGCTGCCTCCCCAATAGAGTTGACGTTCAATACAGAATGGATGGGCGACTTTTTAATCTTCGAAGTCTCTGCTTGAAGTCTAAAGTCCTCAGGGCATCTGTTACTGATCTTCAGTGTGCTGATGACTGTGCCATCCTTGCACACGCTGAGAATTACCTTCAGTCCACACTGGATTTTTTTGCACAAGCTTACTGAAGCTTGGGACTCTCACTCAATATTGAGAAGACTAAAGTGCTCCATCAGCCTGCTTCAGGCCTTGCACACAATCCACCACAAATCACCATCGAGGGACAAACTTTGGAGACAGTCGAGCACTTCAGCTACCTCGGTAGCCAACTTTCTCAAAATGCAAAAATTGACAGTAAGATCCAGCACAGGATCCAGTTCGCAAGTGTGTCCTTTGGGAAATTGCTCCGACGTGTTTTCACGGACCGTGACCTACGGCAGGATACCAAGGTCTATAAGACTATTGTTATTCCTACACTTCTTTTGTGGTTGCGAAACCTGGGTGACCTATCGACAGCACCTCAAGAGTCTGGAGAGGTACCACCAACGATACCTCCGAAAGATCCTCACATCAAGTGGGAGGATTGCTGCATTAACGCTAGCATCATCACTGAAGCCAGTGTCACCAGCGTTGAAGCAATGATCCTCATGCTCCAACTCCACTGGGCTGGACATTGTGTCTCAAAACAAGACCTCTGCTTTTAACTTGCTCATTGTCAGAGATCCCGTGGTCAGAGGAAACGCTACAAGGACACACTGAAAGTGTATCTGAAGAAAATTGATGTAGACATCACAAGCTGGGAGGAGCAAGTCACCAACCAACCTCCATCGGGCAGTGGTCCACTTCAAGGAGAAGCGCCTTGCCATCAACACTGCAGAGAGAGAAGGAAAAAGAAAGGCAGGCAGCTGACCCACCAGGAAATCTCTGTACCTACTGTGGGCAGATCTGTGGTTCCAGGATCAGACTCCTGAGTCATCTCAGGACCCATCTGTAAATCCATGGTAGAGATCATCCTCGAATAGCGGCATTGCTGATGATGAGACAAGGTTTTGTTTATTTTCAGAAGTCACAGATATTAGTGATCCAGCAGGGTTCCTTTTGTAGCATTACAAAAAAGCAGAGATTCACAAGATGTGATTCTTTCCCTTTCAAATGACTGAACTGGGCATGAGCAATGTCTTTATGTACTTGAAAGAAGATAGTTTTGCAAAAATCCTGGAACACCTGCTGGCCCTTCTTTAAAAGAGCCCCAAAAGACAAGCCAGACCAGCAAGTGGTATTCCAAAATTACTTCCTTCAGCCCTGAAGTTGCAAAAGCCTTTGCAAAAAATCTTTTTGGCATGAGTGGTGTGTCTGTGAAACCCACTTCTGCACCATATTTTCCTAGATTCTCAGACAGAGAAGTCAGTCTGTGCAGAAGATAGCCTTGTAGGAACCCTTCAAGAAGTTTCAGAGGCTGCAGTATCTGAGATTTTGGTGGAAACTAGGGGTAGCACTTCTCTGGGTTCTGTTGGCTTCAGAAATTGCTCTGCGCTAAGGTGAGGCTCCAAGAGGTTCAGCCAGACCTTGTTGCAGTTGGCCTTCCCAGATCTTAGTTGTCCTGAAGGAGAGAACTTCCTTGTATCTGGGCCATTTGGTTTAGTCTCCTGCACTAAGGCACTCATCTGATACATCCAGCATGATCTCCAAGAAATGCCTCTAAAGGTGTCAAAGAAGAGGGCTTTCTGAAGATTCTACACCATCCTCTGTGCCCAGTTGTGATTATTCCTTATTGGGGTTGCTAGCTTTTGATTGCCCTACCATTGTTGCCAAGGTAGTTTTGATGAAGTGGGGAATTTTTGCTGCTAATTTTTATGAATACTGTGTGCGCTTCAGTTTCCCCTATATGCTGCATGGATAACTAGGTGATTGGGAAAAGGCTGTTTACTCTTGGGCAGGCGTGTGAATAGCGCCTGGCTCTGTCGGGTTTGGGGCCTAGGTCAATGGATGGTCTGTGAAGACAATGGCAAATCCAATCACCAAGACTTTTGGTACATAGCAGCTAATGACCATGAATGGTCCACTGCCTCTGGAAGAAGCTAGCCGTATTTGACCAGCTGGACAACAACTGACTGAGGAGGGGCCTAGTAGAACTGGCCTGGGAACTTGAACAAAGAGGATGGAGAGAGAGAGCAGGAGCCAAGGGTGGACACTGCTTTGCTGGGCTTTGGGTAACCAGAGTGGAGCATGCTCTAAATTTTGTTTTCTTTACGCTAACCAAGGACTTTCTATGCTATGTTCCAGACATCTAATAAACCCTGCTGTTCTTGCAGTGCCTGCCAAGTCACTACAAATGCTGACTGTGGGGGTGCATTACCCCCTTTGGGTGTACAAATCTCTCTGAGGTGTCCAACTCCAGGTGGACTCACTGAAGAGAGCTCATGGTGTGAAGCAGGGGTGCTGGAGGTTCTGAGGTTCAGTTCAAGGAGACAGGGAAGCCAAATGTCTTACCCTAGTGAAAGAGTGAGATCCTAAGGAGGTCTGGCACCCTGAGGGGGGTCATCCCTGGACTGTTCTAGAGCACTGGACCTTTGGCTCCATGACCGGTGGTAGCAGAGGATGGCTTCTGAATGCACCAAGAGGATGGTTGGTTGCTGAATGCACCAGGAGTATGTTGCAGTACGTGACTAGCAGCAATAAAACAAAGGTAGTCAAAGGAAATAGCCAGAAAATGGTGTATTACCATCTTCCTAAGAAGGACATTGCAAACCCGTGCATAGAGAGAGAGGATTAGGCATTGGAAGCTGATTGCATGGCTGGAGAAGAATGATCAATGTAGAGGCAGGTTCCAGCCCCAAATGTGTGTCCAAGAGGGTCCAGGGACAGCACCAGAGAGAGCAGCCAGCGCAGCAGCAGGGTGTCCACAAGACCTAGTTCCACCATCCAGCCCAGGGGTCTTCATGGGGAGCAAGGTCATAAACAGATTTGAAGCAATGGGAGTTGGAGCTGAGAGCGAAGTTGCTGGAAGACTGCAAGAAGCAATGAAAGCATGAATGGGAGATGAAGAAGCAGAGGAGCAAGAGGATCCACATAGGGGTAAGTGAGGAGAGGCCATGGGATGCCAAGTCCACAAGGAATCTAGATACCAAATTGCTGCCCCAGTTTAAGGAGGCAGGGATGTAGATGCCTACCCCACTGCCTTTGAAAAGGCTTGTAATTTGAACCAGGTTAACCCTTTGGACTGGCTTCGCTGTCTCACCCCCTTACTCGGTCCCAATCCATATAGGCTTACAGACAGATGGATGGAGTTGATATTGGGGACTATGAACTATTCAAAAAAGCTTTGCTGCTCAAGTTTGAATTGACTCCTGAGGCATTTAGGAAAAGGTTTCAGAGTGTGCAAAAGACTTAGAATGTGACCTACTTGGAAGCCACCATCCTGATGGGAGAGTATTTTGACAGATGGGGTAAGAATGTAGGGGTCACCATGCTAGAGGGTTTGTATATCCTAATTGGGTTGGAGCAAGGCTATGAGATGTGTTCTGATAGGTTGACAATATGATTAGTGAACAGGAAGCCCAAGGATTTGCACAGTGCGAGTCAATTGGCCGATGAAGAGGTCCTCCCAGGGACTATTCCAGAGCTGTTCCAGAGCACTGGACTTTGTGGATCTGTGATAATAGTGCATCCTTAATGCACTAGTTCTAGAGAAGGCAGGTGCTAAAGTTTTATGAGTTGGTGATGTGAAGGTTTGGAATTGAGAAGACTGACTTCTGCTCCTTGCTTAGTTCCCATTTCCTTAGGAAAGCCAGATTCTGGCACAGGGGCTGGCAAAGATCCCCTTTGTCTCAGACACTGCTGAGAGATCTTTAACTTCAGTAGTGTCTTTAGGAAGACAGGTATGGTTTAGGAATTCAGCATTTCCTCTGAGACTTAGTCACAGATTTTGGATCTCTGTTGTAGGTGTATGGACCTCCTTAATCCAAAAACAAATGAGATCCTGGAGAAGCTGAAAGTGACTAAATCAACTGCTTCAGGCCTCAGCCATCTATTTATGGGTCAGTTCTGCATAGAAATTCAAACTAGAAAGTGTCTTACGCCTTTCAGAGCGGATAGATGAAGGAACTTCACTTCTGCTTCAGGCAGCATTGTTGCCAAGCAGCAATTTGAAGATGAGAGAGATGACCCTGTTCCAGGCTTTAAGGAAACAGATCCTTCTATGTGCCTCCCTTTTTGAGACCATTTGTCCTTAGGGGTTTTTTTTCTTTGACATAGTAAACCATTTTCTTGGGCTGATGGAACCAGGAAATTTATCAGAAGGGGGTCTGACTTTCAGTTCTGGGTTGTGTGTGTGTCTGTGTCCGGGTTGTGTGTCTGTCCTCTCTCTCTCACTCACACTCACACACACAGTCTCTCTCTCTTTTCTCTTCAATGATCCCTCTGATAAGAAACTTATAGGACAAGGTTTTGGCTTTAGTAAAATTTATGAGAAAAGAAAATGTCAGACCCTTACAGGAGAAAGGGATTTTATTCCCAGTATTCTTCCTTTCATAAAAGGAAGAGTGACCTGCAAACTATTCTAGACTTCCCCAAAAACAAATGCCCAAGGGAAAATCAGATTCCACATGGTTTCTGGTCCTGCATTGGTTTGGGTCCCTTGTTTACTTGCTTACTTACGCAACTTGATACGGTGAAAGCACAAATAGTACCACAAGTTCATGATGTACAATGATCATTACCAATAGATGGCACTATCCTTTGGGAGAGTGGCATCTCCTAAGGTGTTCACCAAGTCCTTGGCTGTGATCATAACTCACATGCATCATCAGGGCTTACAGACTTTCCATACCTAGATAACTGGCTTATAGGAATTTCATTTTAACATGGGTTAAGTTACTCCCTAGAGAAGTGTTCCGTCCTCAAGACTCTCTTGGTCTGAGTAAAGAAAAAAATCAGATCTTATTCCAGTTAAGATTTTTACTTTCATAATATCTACCCTAAATTTCACAAGGGATTTAGCTTTGTCTACCTCGAGGCAAGTTGACAGAACTTACTAAGGCAGTTTTCTGAAGAAGTTGGGCTCAGTTGCAGTCTGCAGACTTGTCACCCTGTTTGCATGTCTGCAGATGAAATCATTACAAGGGTGGGTTAAATCAAGTGTACAAAACAAGTACAAGCTGTTCAGGTTTGTTAATTTGTCCTCCTAAATTGCTGATATATTCTCTGGAGGTGTCAACCACCGAGATTCTATCAGGCAGACAAGATGGTTCTTGGACCTCACCCAACATTTCTGACAAAGATTGGACCTCTGTGTGGCGTTTGGAGAAAAATCCAAGGTCAAGACATCTCTATTCAAAAGTGTCTAAATGACTTAAGTGATGCATCCAGTCCTGTTAAGAATTAGGTAATGATGTTCTGCTGGAGCACCCTAGAGAATACTCTTCAACAGGCCGTGTCTATATTGTAGCCATGTCAGAAGTCTTTTGGCGCTTGGTTTGCCACTGCATAAATCACAATTCTTCGAGTGCTTGCTCGTGCCCATTCCATATTAAGTGCGTGTGCGCGCCACATGTACTGGTGCCGGAATTTTTTCTGTTAGCCGTATCTGTAGGGGACCTGGAGTGGTGCCCGCATGGTGCAGTATAAGGGACACTGCCAGCTCCCCTACCCTCAGTTCCTTCTTGCCGCCAGTGATGGTGCTGGAACTTCTGCTGCTGCTTCGGCTAGCTTTCGTTTAGTTCAGTGTGTCTCATGAACATTTCTTTGTAAAATAGTTGTATATAGTTTAGTATTTACCCTTAGTATTAGTTCTAGTTAGTTGGTCCCGGATGGGACTCCACCTAGGGACGGGGCATGCCCCGATACCCAGGCTTTAAACCAGGCGATGGTTGTAAGTGGCCCATGCCCATCAACGACCCACACTTTAGCTGTTTAAGGTGTCTAGGAGAAGGACACATAAGCACTCCTGATGGAGTTAGCGCTGACCCCGGCACCAGAGCAGAGGTCCGACTCAGCCCCAAGCACCACAGTGTTGGTACAGACACCCTGCTGGTGCTGTCTACGAGCTGGCACTGCTTCCCCCCACCCCTGGCAAAGAAGCCCAAGATGTCCACAAGAGGAAGATCTCTCACTTCCTGTAAGGGAAAGGAGAGGGCTGGAGGAGAGCCAAGACCCGTGCTGGGCGGCTCGACGCCTCCATCCGGGAGTCGTCCTATCTCATATCAAGCGGTCAAGCCCCTCCTCTACTGTGCCTGTCACATCGGACAGTGATAAGGGCCTCCATCAAACTGAAGTCCCGTCAATGCCCGAGGCCCTGCAGGCAGCGCAGGAGATCCTGATGCTACTGGTGCCGCCCACACCAGCTCTCGCGGTAACCAAGCTGAGGGGTAAACCCATCTTGGGACCATTCAGAGTGTCCCCGCCTCAGCAGCGCTGCTCCCCATCACAGGGGACATCCCGCCAGTGCTTTGCTGCATGGAGCTGTCATGCCTCGGACTTCGGGAGGCAGGCTCAGAGAAGCCCTCTTTGGTCTCTGGACCCTTGGCACTGACAGTGGGATTCGAGGCGTGGCTCGCTGGTAACCTGGCGCAGACCTGTGGAGGCACACATCCCCCAGCATGAGTGTTGAGACCGACCCATCGGGTTTCCAATGTCTCGGCACCGGTCCTGTGATTGATTGGAGGAACAGGGTCACTGGTCACCCGCCCAATGGCACCCATCACTAAGACACGAATCCCTTTGATCAGGGAGATTCTATCGACATCCGGCCCGCTCCAACTCCTGGTCCCACTCTTGCTACAGGTCAAGCAGCGTGAAGTGTAGATCTACCGACGCAGATCTGCCAAACAACGAAGATCCCTGGGGTCCCGCAGGAGGAACTCATCCCGATCGGACAGGTCAGCGTCGAGGCACTGCGGTGAGGAGGGCCACCGAGCCAGCCAGTCATGGTTATTCCACAGCGTCCGTTCTGTTTACAATTCCAGTGCTGATCAGGAGTCCCTGGTAGCAGGACAGGCCCCGGCACCAGTGGTACCATCGACCTCATAGGCACCGCAGCCGACCCCATGGCTTCCGGGCTAATGGCTGGCAGTGTGGTACCCCTGGAATCCATGGGGGTTCGCCCAGTCTTCCCAGGCCACCCGATCAGTGGTGGGGGCCTCAGATAGGACATCGGCCGCAGCATCCCACCTTCCTCCGGAGGTGGAGGCTCCACAGGGGAAGACCGGCCCCAGGCCCATGAGGACCTAGGGGAGCAGCCAGTTGGACTACCAAGGGATGTGTTGGAGCTCTCAGTGCTAGCTTTGTCCTCCTCATCGCCAGACGCTTTTACGGGTCCCCCTCACCCAGTTTTGCAAGATGATGTCACGGCTCATCAGGAGCTTTTGAAGAGGGTTCGTCTCTACCCTGGGGCTCCAGGCAGAGGAACTTGAGGAGCCGTCAGACTCACTGTTCAACATCCTTTGCTCCACAGCACCCGCTAGAGTGGTTTTACCCCTACACGAGAGGGTATCAAAAATAATTAATGCCCTATGACAAACCCTCTCCTCCGTCACCCATCTCAAAAAGGGCTGAGTGCAAATATTTTGTGCCAGCTAAAGACCATGAGTATCTCTATACCCACCTGGCCCCAAACTTCCTTGTAGTTGAGGCTGTTAAAACAAAGGGAGAAGCAGGGGCAACTTGGGGGTATGCCCAAGAATAAAGACTCAGAGACTGGATCTGTTTGGGCGAAAAATTTGTCTTCCAGCCTTTAGTTGAGAATGGCCAAACTCCAAGCCCTCCTTGGCCACTATGACTACAATATGTGGCAGTCTATGTCCAAATTTGAAGTCTCACTACACGAAGGGTCCAAGAAGGAATTCTGGGCCATCCTCAAAGAGGGCACGGCTGCAATGAGAGCGGCCCTCCAAGCAGCCTCGGAAGCAGCAGACTTCATGGCTCATCTCCATGTAAAGGGCGTCCTGGCTGCTCCTCTCGGGTCTGTCAATGGAGGCTCAGCAATTGATGCAGGACCTCCCCTTTGAAGGCCAGGCCCTGTTTGTAGAACAGACGGACAGTAACCTGCATGGCCTTAAGGACTCCTGCACTACCCTGAAAACTCTGGGGCTGTATGTTCCAGTCCAGCCCGTAAGTGGTTCAAACTGCAGCAATCTCAGGGCCAAGGGAGTCAAACCCACCAGGAGCCCCCTCCCCCCCCATAAGAAAAGTATGGGCTACAAGCACCGCCCGAGCGAGCCACCCACCTCCTCCCTCGAGAGTGCGCTCGAGGACGAGGTGCCAGACTTTTTACCCCCGGATTCGTCTGTCCTGCTGTTTTCCAACCGCCTTTCTCTTTTTTCCTTCCACATGGACAACTATAACTTCAGACCGCTGGGTCCTCAATACTTTGACGGAGGGTTATACCCTACAGTTTACTCCCACCCACCCCATTCCCCATCCCTCTTCAGGGACCCTTCTCACGAGAGTCTCCTCGCACAGGAGGTAAAGGGGTTGTTACAACTGGGTGCGATGGAAGAAGTTCTTCTCGAGTACAGGAACAAGGGGTTCTTATATTCCCGATACTTAATCCCAAAGACGAAGGGCGGTCTGCGGCCCATCCTGGACCTGATGGACCTCAACAAGTATCTAAAAAAGCTAAAGTTCTGCATGGTCTCCTTGACTTCTATCATCCCCTCCCTGGATCCAGGAGACTAGTATGCCACCCTCAAATTGAAGGATGCATACTTCCACATAGCGGTCTTTCAAGGTCACAGACACTTCCCCCAGTTTACTGTGCGGCCCCACCACTACCAGTTTGCAGTCCTCCCGTTGGGCCTGGTGACAAGCACCTAGGGTGTTTACAAAGTGCATGTTGGTGGTGCCTGCTTACCTCAGGTGTCCAGGCATCCAGATCTACCCATATCTTGATGACTAGCTAGTCAAGGGCAACTCCAGGTCTCAGGTCCAAGAGGATGTCCTGGTGCTACAAGCCACGTGCCACTCCCTGGGCCTACTGGTGAACGATAAAAAGTAGACGTTAGTTCCGGTGCAAAGGATAGAATTCATTGGAATGGTACTCAACTTGACCTGCGCCAGAGCATTCCTGTTGCTAGAAAGATTCCAGATGTTGACAGACCTCATCGCGGAGGTCTCTACGTTCCCCCTGCCTACGGCCAGCGTTTGCCTGTGCCTGCTGGATCACATGGCAGCATGCGCCTACATTGTCCATCATGCCAGGCTCTCAATGTGACCCCTGCAGCAGTGGCTGGTGACGATCCATTCCCAGCCCAGCAATCACCTGAACAAGACATTACCATTCCCCCAAGGGTACTTGCCTCACTGCGATCGCATGACTGTCTTGGAGAGGGTTCCATTTGACACCCCCCATCACTCCATCGAGTTGGTATCAGACTCCTCAGACTTCGGCTGGGGCGCGCACCTCCGTGACCTCCAGACCCAGGGTATGTGGTCCCTAGAGGAGATGACATTACACATAAATGTCAAAGAACTCAGGGCCGTCCGCTTGGCATGTGGAGTCTTCCTACCTCACCTGTCAGACAAGGTGGTGAGAGTTCTGATGGACGACACGGCCTCAATGTTCTACATCACTAGGCAAGGGGGAGCACGTTTGTTGACTCTCTGCCAAGAGGCACACTATCTTTGGGACTTCTGCATCAGCCATGAAATCCATCTGGAAGCTTGTCACCTCCCTGGCGTCAAGAATACACTAGCAGATCACCTTAGCAGGGACTTCTCTTACTGTGGTTGCTCCACCCAGAGGTAGCCTGCATGATCTTCTAGAGGTGGAGAACTCCCCAAGTGGACCTGTTAGCCACCAGACTAAACAGGAAATGCCACCGGTTTTGTTCGCGGGAAGGCCTGGGCAAGGACTCCCTCTCTGATGCCTTCCTCCTGTCGTGGTCAGGGAACACGATGTACCCGTTTCCTTTGATTCCTCTCATCAGCAGGGTCCTGGCAAAGATCAAGAGAGGCAAGGCACTATCTTAAACTACCTGCTTCATCTGAGGAGCCAGGGCCTGGCACACTCTTCCATTAGTGTGTATCTCGCAGCCATCTCCGCTTTTCACCCACCAATCCAGGACCAGACTGTGTTTTCTCATGACGTAACGGTCAGATTCTTGAGAGGCCTCAAGAGACTCTTCCTGCAGGTGTGGACTCCTGTCCTGCAGTGGGATCTTAACTTGGTCCTCTCTAGGCTCACCTGCCCACCCCTTGAGCCGCTGGTTTCCTGCTCCCTTTCCCACTGTCTTGGAAGGTCGCATTGCTGGTGGCGGTGACGTCGGCAAGATGTCTCTCTGAAATTAAAGCTGACCTCAGGACCTCCATACACGGTCTTCTACAAAGATAAGGTTCAGTTGCGGCTCCACCCTGCCTTCCTGCCAAAGGTTGTCTCCACCTTCCATATGAACCAGGACATCTTCCTCACAGTGTTCTGTCCCAAACCGCATAAGACCAGTGAGGAGAGGCGCCTTCCCTCCCTGGACATCCGGAGGGCCTTGACTTTCTACTTAGAATGTACCAGGCCTTTCCGAAAATCGACTCAACTCTTCATCGCTACAGCAGATAGGATGAAGGATCATCCGGTGCCCTCGCAGAGGATTTCCAATTGGATTACCTCGTGCATAAGGACTTGTTACAACCTGGTGGGGGTTCCACCACCACCGATTGTCAGAGCCCACTCGATAAGAGTGCAGGCATCTTCGGCAGCCTTCCTGGCACACATCCCTATCCAGGACATCAGTAGAGCTGCAACATGGTCCTCTGTTCACACGTTTACCTCTTATTATGCCAGCACTCAGCTGGCCAGAGATGATGCTGGGTCTGGCAGAGCTGTGTTGCGATCTACATGTCCATGAACTCTTACCCACCTCCAGGGGTACTGCTTTGGAGTCACCTAATGTGGAATGGACATGAGCAAGTACTTGAAGAAAAGACAGTAACTGGTGTTCTTTGAGATGTGTTGCTTATGTCCATTCCACAATCCACCCTCTTTCCCCACTGTCGGAGTTTCTGGCAAGAAGGAACTGAGGATGGGGGGAGCCGGCAGTGCCTCTTATACTGTTCCATGCGGGTGCCACTCCAGAGGGCTCCAGAGCCAGTCCCCTATGGATATTGCTGAGGGAACAACTTCCAGCACTGGTGCATGTGGCGAGCACACACACTTAATATGGAATTGACATGAACACCACATCTGGAAGAACACCAGTTACGGAAAAGGTAACTGTCTTTTCTCTCTACAATGTAGCAAGAACAGAGGCAGTTTGGGGAGCACAGTGCTTCTTCCACTGGCCAATTAGCAAGGCTCCATGGAGGTAAAGCCAGGAAGGAAAAAAGGGCATTGCTTGTCTTACATAACTCCTGTTCTGTGACTGTATAGCCTCTATAGAGCGCCACACTGGGTCATCCTCTCTCCCTCTACTGTTTTTGGAGCCCAGTTACATTTAGGTGTTCTGGAGGCAGAGGGAAACGGGGAGAGCATTGGTGAGGGAAGGCCACCTGTACTCTCTGGGGCAAGTAGGCTTGATGTCCTAGACTACAACTGTCACTACTGACTTCCAAAGGTTCTCTGATAGTATGAAAATCCCCTTCTGAAAGGCTCTGACTCCTATATTGTGGCTCTGGAAGCAATACTGTTGAGAATAAGACGCTTGAGGTAAATTAAGCCAGTCTTTCCCCTTGTACTCAAATGGCTAAGCTACATTAGTTTGACATACACGTTCCCTGCCTGTGCAAGGATGCAGCGGGTTCATGCATACGCATTAGTCATAATTATGCTCCAGAATGTAAACTTTTACTTAAAAGCAAAATTGTCTATAGACTTTATGGTTCCAAAGATAGCATTCAGAATCTGCATCCAATATAATGGTGTCTGATTCCAAGCTAGAAATGTTCTCTGAGAAGTATGAATTGCTCTCTTTCATATCATTGTGCTAACTGAAGCCTAATGATGGGTAATTGAAATGTCAACTATTTCTCTTCACTTCACCAGAAAAATCAATCTAATGTACTTGAATGTGATGGGTTATCTAGTCTGTGTTGAGTCGTAGTCAGAGTTTAAGGCTAGAAGGAATGACCAGATCATCTAGTCTGATCTTCTGTATATGATGGGCAACAAACAGCATCAACACACACTAAAACCAACAACCAAAGTATTACAGCACACCGGAGACTAAAACTACTATGTTGCCACTGACAGAAAATAGGAGGAACTGAGTGTACATCAATGCCTGAGGTCCCTGCAATGGCAGGGAATTGATGAAGTGAGATAATCCTGGCAAGTGACCTGTGCTCCATGCTGCAGAAGGCAAAAAGACCAAAACCCAAAGGTCACTGCCAATCTGATCTGGGGGGAAATTTCTTGCCAGACCCACATATGGATCTGATCTCCATCTGTGGCCATCTCTGATGCTTCAGAGGAGGGTGACCAAAAAAAACCCCACCCCAGGGGGCAAGAATCCTTTCTTGAGCCCTGTGGGTGACCAGCTGAAGCCCTAAAGTATGAGCTTTAAAAACACAAGATATAAACTGGAAAGGATCCCCAGGGCTGCTAAGCCCTACCCGCTGCCAAATCATTAATTCTCCCACAGTTGGTCACTTCTGATCCAGAGTTCCATTCAAGCACCCCTCAGAATTCTTATTTTATGACCATACAATTAATCTTTCCATATAGCAGGTTTTTTCTCATTTTAATAATGAGAATATTTACACTTCAGTTTATTGGCTTGGCTACAAGTTTTCAAATGTGCTCTGGAAACTAAATCTAACCCTTTTTTTTTTTTTTTAACCAGCTCATAGCTTTGATGGCTTAATACCAATGATGAATGGAGGAAATGAGGATGACGCTGACAATATGCACATTGATAAAGAGGTTGCTGTTGTATCAGGTGGGAGTGGACAGTTTCCTGTTAACTACAACAACATTCAAATGGTCGAAGACACCAAACAACAGGAGAGTGGTTCTGTTGGACCAAAAGAGATTGAAATTTACACAGTTTCTGCAATGCAAACTCCCTGTCGTTGCAAGAATCAATATGCATTTTATTTCTAATTTAAATATAAAACATCCTTTTATTTTTTGCACACTGTTGTCCAGAGTCTTGAAAACTATTGTATTACTGTAACAGCTATTATATTTGGGTTTTTAAGTAGATATCAAAGATTAGCTGTTTCATAGAACACACTGCAAGGGTATAAGGGAAACCTTATTGATAGATCTAATCTAAATAGAAGTTCACTATGGCTATTTCACTTTTATTAAAGGCTTACATTTCATGTGCCTTGTTTTTAGTTACTATGTTTGCAGCTTAAAGGAAAATTCGGAGGTATTTTAAATGATTGGTTTCATTGGTACCAAATAGACTTAATTGCCAATATTGTACAAGGAAAAGTATATCCTAATGGTTTATATAGTTCTTGAAACAGGGTGATACCTCTTAGCTAGTTTCAAACTTGCTCAACATATGCAAATAATAGTCCAAACCTAATGACTGTGTGTTCAACATTTGTTCAAACACAGCAATATGACTGTAGAAATCATATTGTGAACAGCTATTGCTTTTGTTTTATGTGGATAAAAGACTATTGATGCCATGGGACTTTCATTGAGTTGCCATTTGGAACAATCTTGGAAACCACTCTTTGGATTTTGTATCAGTCTTCATGAAATCAGCCATATTGTTAGTAGTAGTGCATATTAGTACTTTAATTTTTTCAGGGGCCGCTTGATCAAGATGCTTTTTAATAACCCGAGAGTGTATATAGAGTTACGCTGTCTTAAGAAAAATTGTCTTGGGTCAGCTTGTCCATCCACTTGGTAGGTAAAGGGAGGAGTTACTATTTTAGTGTATTATTAAATTTTTAAATGAATATTCATGTCGTAAGTCGTACTATAATAAAATGTTTCTGCTTGATACCATAGGTCAGATTCACCAAATTATATTAAATGGACATTAAAATATGTAGGGATTTAAAAAAACAACAACCACCTTTTCATTAGTTTGAAAGTAGATGAAAAGCTCCAGTGATAGTTGCCAAATGTTTATATTTATTGAAAAGTAGTTGATTTTCTCTTTCATAAATATTGTGTATTGTTTTACGTGCTTATTTTCAACAAATATAAAAATGCTGTAATTATCACTAGAACTATTCACGATATGCTTTTGAATATTCACTAACAGAAATGCCATTGTTAACTTTGTTAACAAAGCTAGCCTAAATTACCAATTTTAAAACAGGACTCTGCACTTTTTCCAGTTAATAAATATTTTATCAAATTTTTAATGTGCGTGTTCGTCACAATATTAGTAGGCATAATGTGTTGACTTTTTTTTTTTAACTTGACCTCCAACAGGATTCTGTGGCTAATAAGTTTAGTTAATGTGATTATTTTAAGCAGTGTAGGGATAAAGCAGGAAACTTCAGTTGCTGCACTTAGTGTCACTGATAATTCTCAGTTCATTCACATCCTTGGCATTGTGTGTTACTATATGTGAAATACCAATGTCATATTATATATATCCGTTTATATTTATGTGGAGAACCACAACTTTCCACTTCTTCAGTGTAAAACAGTGGTACTCATTACTTTCCTTCAAACAAAGACCCCGTGTTTTAAAATTTGGCAATTTAGTAAGAGAATACTTAACTGCCCTGAGCTAGAAATAAAACAAATGATACTTTTCTGCACAAAGATTTATGCATTAATATGTACATAAATGTATGTGCATACGTTCAGAAAGACCTAGAAAACAAAATGTAAAATGCTCTAATATCAAAATACAGAGCTAGTTTCTAGGTTTGCCCTGCCTATCGTTAGACAGACGTGCACACACAACAGGTAATTTTAGGGCACACCCAGTAATCTGTTTTTGTGCTATACTTTCAGTACCACTGCAAAAACATAGATTTGAAACTTGACTGAAATTTAGTTTTACAGACGAGGTAATTAGTGTACTAATTACTGAAATTCAAATGAGAAATTGCTTAAACCAGTCTGTTTTTTGCATGCATATTTTTAGTATTTCTTGTTTTCTGTTAGTAATCTTATGGTCTTCTGTGCATTTTGCTGTTGTATGGCATTTTGCATGTGGATTGTACAGATGTTACAAATCTATCATTAAGAAAAAACATTTTTCCTGCCTAATATATTCTCAAGTAAACCACTAGTTATACTGAAATTAATTATTCGATATACAACCTTAGGAAACATTTTATATTAGTTTTCCCATTGACACAAGCTTGTTCATATTGCCTGCTTCAACATGTACTGTTACCTGAGATCTGTCACTAAAGAGGAGGCAAGAAACATAATCACCACTGCTAAAAACTGTAGTCCACTCAAATTTCAGTTCTTGCATATAAATTCTTTAGTTCCAGGTGGATTTTAAATTTGTCCTGTTTCCCAAAATACTGTTTGGAATGTTGTCTGCTTTGTTACTCTACACTTGTCACTTAATTTCTTTATTTTTCTAAAATTCACAGTGTCTTAGAAAGATTAGCATAGCTATATATATTTACATTTCTAATTTAGTTAGCAGTTATGTTTTTGAAATTAAAATTAGCTTTCAAATTTACTGGTCAAAGTCAGATTACATTACTTTTAAACCACCTATGTTGACATGGAATATAAAAATTAGGTTTGCACTCAAGTGTCTTTCCACTCCCACCCCCAAGTTTCCGTGCATAGGTTTTGAAAAACAAAGTGGAGTGCAGTGGAGACATTTTGATGTATTTCCATTGATTCTCAATTTTTGGTGACAGATGTATTTCTTAATGCAGATATGAATAGCAGTAGCTCCGTTTTGAATGCATTGACAAATGGATGTACCATCAATGGACATTTGGACTTCACCACCATAACACAGTTCAATGGAATGGATTCCAGGCATGAAGAATGTTTAACGTTAATACCTAATGGAATAACTTCTGGAGTAGCTTCTGCCAATAGGCACAGAATTCACACCTGTAATGGCACTGAAGAACCAGAAAAAGCCATGAATACTTCTGCCGATATGTGTGGTTCACTGCATCTGAATGGAAGCCCAAGTAGCTTTGTGTCTAATAGGCCCTCATGGGCTGAAGATCTTGGAGATACTTTGCACTATGGGCATTATCATGGTTTTGGGGATACTGCTGAAAGCATCCCTGAACTTAACAGTGTTGTTGAGCATTCCAATTCTGTTAAAGTTGAACAGAAATATGATAATACTGTCTTAGGCACAATGTATCTTTATCATGGTTCCTAAATCAACATCTTGTTTGTCAAATTCATATTGAAATTGCTAGCAAATGTTTGGGAGGGACAAAAAATCCTCACCTAGCATTAAATCTGAAAAATGCACCTATTACTATTTTTACACTTTGTTTATATAAAAAGTAAATCTTTCATTTGATAGTCTTATACTATAGTTCTAATTTGTTGCATGTCTGAGGCTTATCTAGTGATGCAAGTAGATGGTGTTACAATGAAATGTTTATTCTTTGCATTTTACTATAGAATGTTGTGGTTTTGTACTTGTTCATTTATTTGGTTTTTTTTTATTTCCAACTAGTGAACACTATCTTTCCCCTTCTTAAGTGTTTTCCCTCTTATTAATATGATCAAACTGTATTGAATTTTTTGCAGAAAACAAGTTGTTTGTGTATCAATCTTGAAGTAAATATTTTCCTTTTTTGTATTTTCTGCTGAAGCTATGGTAGCAATATCAATGCCAGCTATCACTATGCAAGGTTTGAAAAGTGTTGTTTTTAAAGGAGTTTCTCTGATTTACAAATTTGTACGTTTCTTTAATAGAATTGGCACTTCATCTTTTCGTTCTATGACAAATGAAATGTTAAAAATGCAAAGACAAAAGTTTGAAAAATGTTTCTATTTAGTGTAGCATAGGAATTCTTTTCTTCATTGTTAGGGCCCTTTGCATTATAGAAGTGGAAAAGCAGATTACCTATGTTCAGTTGCAAGTGAGGGTGTGCTTCAGCATTGGTTCTGATTTATGGCTTTTTTTTATTTTGCTTCTCTACTTTACTTATGTGTTTGATATTTTACCATAGCTCACAGCCTGGATGCATGTTGGCACTGTTTTTGCTTTTTATGCAATTTAAAATTACTGCTACTTGTTATAGAAATAGTCAGGTCAAAATATTTGACTGATTTTGATATACTGTACATATATTTTGTTTGCTTTGTGTTTTTTACAACTGTTTTGAAAATCTAATGCCGTGTATATCTAGCCAGTTAAGATACTTTTAGGGCTTTGTTCACTGAAAATACATTGTATTTAAATCCTGTTACACAAGTAAAAATTCATACAAGTGCTCTGTATACACATTAATAATGTAAGATACTACTTTTGTGATTTGATAAAAGAATGGTGGGAGAATATATTAAACAAGAGAGAAACCCAGTAAGCTTTGAACTGTATCAATTTTTTTGTTTTGTTTAAAAGGGATGTTACAAATTGGATTTTAAAAAAATAACTCCATATTGTATCTGGATTTATTTTTAGAAGTGACACATTCATTGATTATATGAACAAGTGTTTAATAGATTTAAAGTCAAATCTCACTTACCTATTTAATCCTTCTTAACGCCTGTGTGGAATCTTTGTTTATTTTCATTATGTGGAATTATAAAAAAGAAGGTAAATAGGCTGGCAAGTCATCTTTGACTGAGTTTCTTTGTTCTTTCAAAGATACTAGTACATGTTTTCTACATTATGTGTAAAGACTATATCAGTCCTGAGTTCCAAAGAAAGATCAGAAACGTTAGTTTTGTGTTTCACCCTGAAATTGTGTAGTACTTAGTTTTCCCTTAAACATTTCATTAGGAAAAAGTCTGAAAACTCAGTATTTTCTAATAAACTTACAATATTGTTTCATATATCACCATTCCGATATAAAATACCACAAAGCAAATTAAAGTGTAGCGAGTTAGATACTAGTTGAGTTACAATGACAGTATAAGCAAATGGAGCAGTTGGCCAGAATAATGCAAGTACTTAACTTCTGGCGGCAGATGAGATGTGCAGCAGGACCTAAACCTCACCTGAAGCATGGCGCCTCTAGCATGCTATAATTTTGGTCAAACTAACACTTCAGACTTATTAACTTAAAGCTTGATTAAGACATTTTTTTCCAAGTGCTATTTTAGAGTTTTACATATGATTTTGTTTATACTCATTTGGACAAATCAAAGCCTTTAGTATTTATAGCAGTGTGCTGTCTGGATTTTCCTCCTCAGGTTACAACTAATCTTGCACACATGTTGCTTGGCCACATTTTATAGTTTTCAATGAGGTTTTATGTACCCAAGTGAAGTACAACTCAAGACTTAAATTTCCTGCCAGACAAGCTTTTAAGGAAATATATACTATATTCGGCTTTCATTCACTATTATTTAAACAGATTTCAGACACATTTTTCTTCAAAAATATTTGACTGAATAACTTGAGTATCTCTATCCTATCTGTGAGAAATTTTCTTCAAACCCCTCTTCTCATTCAAATGCTTATTGCTTCCAAGACTAAATTTCCAAAACTGAAACTAGAGGTTCTTGATTGCTGCTTGTTGTAAATTCTCAAGATGTCTTCTGAACATTTTTAGTTTATGGAAGGTCCACTGAAGTCCTCAAAGCAAAACAAGGTTGCAAGAGTGCAGTATGTGAGTTCAGAAGGAGATAGATGAGGAAACTTTGAGTTTATATACTGGAATTGAAAGTGAGAAATATAGGCTGTTACTATAGCCCTGTTTTCATTACTGTACAGAGGCTGAGAACTGGAGAAAGGTGGAGCATACTCCTGGTCTCACAGATTGAATACTGATATGAATAGTTAAAGGCTATTTGACTATTTTTAATTATTAGTCTCAAATTTGCTGTTTTGAATAGGAGGATGAATTTTGCTATCGTACATGTTTGTAACTCCATTGACTTTAATGGTATAATGAAAAGCAAGTGTAATAAAAGCTGCTTCTGGCAGAAAAAGTGTAGATGGATTTGAACTATATACAATCAAATGGCAAAAAACATTTACACGGTTAGTTTCCCAGTGCCAGCTCATGTCCTTGCAGAATATTGAGTTTAGCTTAACTTAAAGTGAAAACCAAGAAATACACTGTTACAGTAAACGTGCACCCAATCTTGCCTCTGCCCCCATGGCACCGGCAATACCCACTAGGAATTAGCTGCATGCACAGGAATGTAGCTGTATTGAATGGTATATGCAATAGGTGGGACTAGTTTGTAGAAGTCTGTTTGTGAGCTGAGAAAGTGGAAATTAGTTTTCACATTACAGAGCTGTAATTTTATGAGGTGATTGGGGTTTGCTCCTACCCAATCAGTGTAAGGAAAGGGGAGGATGCGTACCCTAAAGATGGAGCTAGTATGCATCATTTTATTGCAAGATTATGTAGGTTGTCTCAGGTTGGTGCTGAGGTAGTGCCAGGTATGGTCTCTCTGGCCTAAAGTTGGGGCTGGGGCAGGTAGGGTCCCCCCAGCCCACAGTTAGGTGTAGGGCAGATCGGGCACCTCATCCTAAAGTTAGGATTAGAAGTAGTTTTCCACCTTCTGGCCTGGGCTAGGATGAGGCAGGTAGGGTCCCCCTGGTCCAGAGTTAGGGATGGAGGTACCCCAGTATAGGATTGGGGTGAGACCAGAAAGTGTCTCAATGAGAATGAGGGCTTGGGTTAGAATTGGGCTGGAAAAGTGCCTCAGGCTTGGGTTACATTGAAAGTCAGGTAGGGGTCCCCAGCCTAGGGCTTGGGCAGGAAGGGCACTATGTTCTAGGGTTAGGTGTTGGGAGTAGATAAACTTTCACAAGTGATGGTTTGGGCAGGTACAGTCCCCTAGGGTTAGGGTTGGAACAGGTAGGGCCTCCCACCCTAGGTTTAGCATTAAGGCTGAAAAAGTTTCTCAGGTTATGGCTGGGGTAGATAGTGCTCCCAGGGTTAGGGTTGGGGCAGGTAGGGACCCAAAGTCTACGCTTAGGTCTGGAGTAAGTAGGGTCTCAGGCCCAGCATCATGGTCAGGTGTCTCAGCATGGGGTTAGGCCTATATGGTCCCTATATACTTCATGGATCCCTGAAGGCAATTTATCTGGTGAACTAAAAAAGGCCTCCCGCTCTTTAGAGGGAAAGGACCAGAAGAAATACATCTATCAACCGATTCTGGGGGACAACAAATGAAAAAACATAAATGGAAGCGAGGGTCATAGGTTTACAATCAGTGTTTCCGAGGGGGACACCAAGCCGAGATGCCTGGACAACGTCCACTGCTCCTCAAAGGTTCAGGGAGCTAGTGGATGCCACTCAGAGAAACACTTCCTAGAGACTTGAACAGACAAGTGCACAAAATCAACCCCCACAGTCTTGGTCACAGGTGAGCCCTCCATCCAATTCCTTCCTTCTGGATTGGATATATGGCCCATTAGCTGAAAGCCAGAAGGAGGTCGACAAGGAGGTTCTGCAACTTTGTGGGCCTATGGATAAGATGTGAATAAATAAAAAGGTGTGGGAAAAACTGAAGATAGAACCTCAACAAGACATTCTGGAAGAGGCAGAAAAGGGGCAGCACACTGTCAATATGCATGTGCCAGGGTCTTCCTCTCAGCACAAGAAAAACAACGGTAATGGGAATCCAAAAACCATCAACAATAGGCCTCTGTTCATGGCTCTGTGAAGGGGCTGCCTAATTATATTCCTGACAGGCTGTGGCACCAATACAAGTTATCCCACCAAGACTCCTCACCTTCCATAGATGGCAACATGTCCCACCATTACGTACTGGGCTGGCTATGAGGGTGAAGAAATGAATAGCATGGAGCATGAGCTTGTATAGATGTTCCTGTGATGTGGCTTGGAATCAGGCCAGCCAGGTCTTACTGAGTTGGCTTATATGGGAAATTCAAAGCAGTAGGGGCCTCACCTGAAGCTTAGAAAGGCCGGAGGAAATAGGTGGGCAGGGAACACTAGAGGCTGGGAGCAGGGCTGCCTTTACCTCCTGTGGCACATGTGGGGTGGGCAACCCCATTTGCTGAATGAGGGTGTTGGGGTCCACCTACTCCTGCTGACAATAGTCCAGGAGGTCTCTGACTTTGGTCCTGACTGGTGTCACCAACCTCTGGTGCACTGAGGGGACCTCCAATACAAACTCCTTATGGTCAGCGAGGGAGACTAATAGGGTGACCAGATATCCCGATATTTAGCTGTTTGTCCCACATCCTGGGACAGTCAGGACACCATTTGTCCCAATATTTGGCACAGGGCTGGACTGGTCACTGTAGCTCTCAGGCTCCCTACCTGGTTCTGTGCAGCTGCCGGGAAGTGGCTGGCGGGACCCTGAAGCCCCCAGGCGGAGGGGCAGCCGGGGGGGGTCTCTGCGAGCTGTGCCCACCAGGCGTGCTGGCTCCACAGCTCCCATTGCCAGGAACCGCGGCCAATGGGAGCTGCAGGGGCGGGGCTTGCAGGCACAAGCAGCGTGCAGAACCCCCTGGGCTGCCCCTGACCCTAGGAGCCAAAAGGACCTGCTGGCTGCTTCCCAGGAGCTGCACCAGGTAAGTGCCGCCCGGATCCCGCACCCGGCAGGTCCTTCTGGCTTCAAGGATCAGGGGCGGCCATGGGGCTCTGCACACATGCTCAGCTCCTAGGCCAGTGGGAGCTACGGGAAGCAGTGGGACGCAGGGATGTGCTGGTCACCGGTTCCCACAGCTCCCATTGGCCGGGAATGGTGAACCGTGGCTACTGGGAGCTGTGGGGGGCTGTGCCTACGGACGGTCAACATCAGCAAAATGTCTCACGGCCCGCAATCTGATTACCCTGATGGGCTGCATGCAGGCCGCAGGTTGCCCACCACTGCTCTATACCATTATCTATATCATTGATGAAGATATTGAATAGAACTGGACCCAGAACTTACCCCTGCGGGACTCCACTCACTATGCCCTTCCAGCATGACTGTGAACCACTGGTAACTACTCTCTGGGAATGGTTTTCCAACCAGATTTGCATCCACCTAATAGTAGTTCCAGCTAGGTTGCATTTTCCTAGTTTGTTTATGAGAAGGTCATATGAGACAGTATCAAAAGCTTTACTAAAGTCAAGATATACCATGTCTGCTGTTTTCCCCCATCCACAAGGCTTGTTACCCTGTCGAAGAAAGCTATAAGATTGGTTTGACATGATTTGTTCTTGACAAATCCATGCTGACTGTTACTTATCACCTTATTTTCTTCTAGATGTTTGCAAATTGATTGCTTAATTATTAGCTCTATTATCTTTCTGGGTACAAAAGTTAAGCCGACTGGTCTGTAAGTCCCCGGGTTGTCCTTATTTCCCTTTTTATAGATTGGCATTATATTTTCTCTTTTCCAGTCTTCTGGAATCTCTTCCCATCTTCCATGACTTTTCAAAGATAACTCCTAGTGGCTCAGATATCTCCTCAGTCAGTTCCTTGCGTATTCTAGGATGCATTTCATCAGGCCCTGGTGACTTGAAGACATCTAACTTGTCTAAGTAATTTTTAACTTGTTCTTTTCCTATTTTAGCCCCTGATCCCACCTCATTTTCACTGACATTCACTATGTTAGACTTCCAAACACCTCCAAACCTTCTTGGTGAAAACTGAAACAAAGAAGTCATTAAGCACCTCTGCCATTTCCACATTTTCTGTTGTTACTTCCCCCCCTCCTACCCCAATTGAGTAATGGGCCTACCCTGTCCTTGGACTTCCTCTTGCTTCTAATGTATTTGTAGAATGTTTTCTTGTTACCCTTTATGTCTCTAGCAAGTTTGATTTCATTTTGTGCCTTGGACTTTCTAATTTTGCACCTACATACTTGTGTTATTGTTTATATTCATCCTTTATAATTTGACCTAGTTTCCACTTTTTGTAGGACTCTTTTTGGATTTTTAGATCATTGAAGATCTGGTTAAGCCAGGGTGGTCTCTTGCCACACTTCCTATCCTTCCTACGCAGTGGGATAGTTTGCTCTTGTGCCCTTAATAATGTCTCTTTGAAAAACTGCCAGTTGTCTTCAATTGTTTTTCCCCTTAGACTTGCTTCCCATGGGATCTTACCTACCAACTCCCTGAGTTTGCTAAAGTCTGTTTTCTTGAAATCCATTGCCTTTATTTTGCTATTCTCCCTCCTACCATTCCTTAGA
The DNA here is from genome assembly GCF_015237465.2 of Chelonia mydas. Lineage (NCBI taxonomy): Eukaryota > Metazoa > Chordata > Testudines > Cheloniidae > Chelonia > Chelonia mydas. Next base: position 107,024,372 of record NC_057849.1, on the reverse strand, counting down.
ATCATGAACTCTATCATTTCATGATCACTTTCACCCAAGCTGCTCTCTATTTTCAAATTCTCAACCAGTTCCTCCCTATTTGTCAAAATCAAATCTAGAACAGTCTCTCCCCTAGTAGCTTTCTCCGCCTTCTGAAATAAAAAAATTGTCTCCAATACATTCCAAGAACTTGTTGGATAATCTGTGCCCTACTGTATTATTTTCCCAAGAGATATCTGAGTAGTTGAAGTCCCCCATCACCACCAAGTGCTGTGCTTTGGATGATTTTGTTAGTTGTTTAAAAAAAGCCTCATCCACTTCTTCTTCCTGGTTAGGTGGTCTGTAGTAGACCCCTACCATGACATCACCCTTGTTTTTTACCCCTTTTATCCTTAGCCAGAGACTTTCAACAAGTCTGTCTCCTATTTCCATCTCAACCTCAGTCCAAGTGTACTGTATACATTTTTAATATATAAGGCAATACCTCCTCCCTTTTTTCCCTGCCAGTCCTTCCTGAGCAAGCTGTACCCTCTATACCAATATTACAGTCATGTGTATTATCCCACCAAGTCTCTGTGATGCCAACTATGTCACAGTTGTATTTATTTACTAGCATTTTGAGTTATTCCTGCTTATTCCCCATACTGCTCACATTAGTGTACAGACATCTAAACTACTGATTTGATCCCTCCCCCCAGTTCTGTCTTGTCTCTACTCTATCCCTGCTATAACAGCCCTTGCTCCCCCCAATTTCCGAACCTTCTCCCCGGTCTCCATGTTTTTGACTTACCTGGGGACTTTTGTCACCTGCCCCCTTTGAACCTAGTTTAAAGCCAGAGGTTAGCCAGTCTGTATCCAAATATGCTCTTCCCCTTCCTCGATAGGTGGACCCCATCTCTGCTTAGCAGTCCTTCTTCCTGGAACAGCGTCCCATGGCCAAGGAAGCTGAAGTCCTCCTGGCGACACCATCCTCCCAGCCAGGCATTCACCTCCAGGATGCATCTGTCTCTGCCTGGGCTCCTACCCTTGACCGAAAGGATCGAAGAGAACACCACCTGTGCTCTCAACTCCTTCACCCGTACTCCTAGAGCCTTGTAGTCACTTCTGGTCTGCTGAGGGTCATACCTCACAGTATCTTTAGTGCCCACATGGATGAGTAGCATAAGGTAGAAGTAAGAGCCCAGATGATCCTTGACAATCCCTCCGTAACATCTCTGATATAGGCCCTTGGCAGCAGCATACCTCGCCATGTCAGGGCAACAGATGGATGCCTCCGCCCCACTCAAAAGAGAGTCACCAACCACTAGTACCCTGTTTCCCCCAGGGAGTGGTTGCTGTGATTTTCCCAGCCTTGGGGGTACATGGCTTCTCCTCCACCTTTGGGGGTGATTCTTCACCACTCATTGCCAGGGCAGCATATCGATTTTTCATCACCATGGTGGGTGGGTTGGGAGTAGCAGTGAAGCACTGCCTGCAGCCAGAAGTAATCAACAGCCAGTATCCTCCCTGTGACAGAGCCATATCCTCCACCCGCGGTGGTGTGACAGCAGTCCTCTCTAGTTAGATAGCTTCCTCAGCCTTGGATGTCCCTATATGAATACTCTTGAGGAATTCCTTGTGGGCACGGATACTCCTCAGCCTAGCCACTTCCTCCTGTAGCTCTCCCACAGGCTTCCTGAGAGATTCCACCAGCAGGCACCTTTCACACTAGACGGTCCCCCCAACCTGGCTTTCTGGGGGTGAGAAATGCAGGCCACAGTCTCTGCAAATCCACACCAGGATCTGGGTAGAGGCATCCCTGGTTAGGTTGTCTGTCTGGATACAGGTCCAGGTGGAGGAGACAGCAGCAGCATTGGCACTGGCAATGAGGCCCTTCCTAACCATAGCGATTATATTATGACTCCCTCTTTCAAACTCCCTCTCAAACTCCCCCGTTCGCACTTCCCTGTTCGCTAATCTTGTTACCCTTCTGCCTCAACAAGAGAGAGATTTGCTGCTGCTAAACTGTGTGTCAGCTACCAGACATTCCAGTCTGTTAGCCAGTCCAACAAACAGTGTAAGGCAAGAAAAAGACTGGCAGAAGCCTGAGGAAATGCTTGACGTTCCTAGATCCTGAACGCTCTTGAAGAGGGTTCCTCAGCAGTATCCAGCCCCTGGACACATACAGAAAATACCAACTCCACTGTCTCCAAGGAGACAGTGTTGGCTCAGCAGACGATGCACACTTCGCATTAACAGAACAGTGCTGAGATGGATTTATAATAAAACAAGAATGAGTTTATTAATAAAGAACAGAGATGTAAGTGATACTAAGTAGAGACAATGGAAACAGGAAATGGTTATAAATAAAACAAAAGTATAGTCATATGTTCTAGTGTCTAAAACTTAACAAGTTACAATCCTTAAGATAAGTTTCTTACCCAAAGCTACTTCTCCGTGGCACCAGCCCACCTAGTTGGGGATCTACCACTCATCAAAGCACAGAGCCTGATCTTTTTGTTCTCTCAGGGATGGATAACAAAGGGATTCTCTCCCTCTCTTCTTATAGTCCAGTAAACCTTTGAAATGGATTCTTTTGAATCTCCAGATAAAGTTATTCTCCATTGCTGTCTGTGCTCCAGGGGGCCGACGCCACGCTGCGTCCTCCTCCTCCTGACAACTGGTGTTTACTTCAGATGCAAATGAACTGCCCATTAACTCTGGCATCCCCCTGCTCAAATTACATTATAGACACGGGCAAAGAGGTGACGCAACAGGCCTTTGTCTAGGACAAACTTGTTTATCAAGTCTGCCCCCAAAACGTATGTTAGGTACATATTTCAAGCACATACACACACACACGACCTTTTACACGCCGTCCAGCCATACATCACACAGTGCTATTAATTACCTGTGTGTCACCAGTTTTCATTTGCTACTACACACGATGCTCTTTACAGATAAATACTATGATGGCAATGTCTTAGGAGTAGGGAGTGTGTCAGACCTGGTAGGGGTTTACAAAACAAGGGGCCCTCTAAGGGGCTCTTACAGTCACACTTGCCTTAATGCTTTTGGATGGGCCTGCAAAACAATGTTTTACCCTGTCCCAAATGTAACTATCTCCAGTCTGCCATGTTTGCACCAATAATGCACTGGGCCTGCCTCAGAATTCTGGAGACAGCTAATGAAAGGGATTGAACAGAATGGCTGACATCAGCTTGTGAAAACTGAGAATTTTTCCTCATGGCTGCATCTTATGCTCAAAAAACTCAACTTTCAAACAAACAAAACCTCTAACAAATACAGCTATGAAAACAACCCCTTGGAATGTGAACTGAATTAAACTGATGGAGGGATGTCTGCCTGCATCTGCAGATAGCCTGAAACAATAGTGCTAAAAGAGGTGTGAACAGTAACTGGGTTAACTCGGAAGCCTAATTTAAAGTTAAATGTCAACATTTTAAACTATTTCATTGCTGATCATAACATGCAAGAAGAAGGACAATGGTTATATAATTAGAGACTCCATGGAGGGCAACACAGTGCTGTGTTCAACAGGCCTTGCCAAGACAGGGCCCCTGGTATCTTGCTGGGTATATCACAGCTGAGGCAAGTGCTGTAGGCACTTCAACTGCTAAGGCTCTGTCAGGGTTCCTTCCCCACTCTGAACTCTAGGGTACAGATGTGGGGACCCGCATGAAAGGCCCCCTAAGCTTATTCTTACCAGCTTAGGTTAAAAACTTCCCCAAGGTACAAACTTTGCCTTGTCCTTGAACGGTATGCTGCCACCACCAAGTGGTTTAAACAAAGAACAGGGAAAGAGCCCACTTGGAGACGTCTTCCCCCAAAATATTCCCCCAAGCCCTACACCCCCTTTCCTAGGGAGGCTTGAGAATAATATCCTAACCAATTGGTTACAAAATCATCAAAGACCCAAACCCCTGGATCTAGGAACAATGGAAAAATCAGTCAGGTTCTTAAAAGATGGGTTTTATTTAAAAAAAAGAAAGGTAAAAATCATCCCTGTAAAATCAGGTTGGAAAATACTTTACAGGGTATTCAGATTCAAAAAAAAGAGGATCCCCCTCTGGGCAAAACCTTAAAGTTACAGAAAACAGGAATAAACCTCCCTCTTAACACAGGGAAAATTCACATAAAACAAAAGATAAACTAATCCGCCTTGCCTGGTTTACCTATACTGGTTGCAATATTGGAGACTTGGATTAGGATGGGTTGGAGAAGATGGATTTCTGTCTGGCCTCTCTCAGTCCCAAGAGAAAACAACCACGTAAACAAGAGCACAAACAAAAGCCTTACCCCCCAAGATTTGAAAGTATCTTGTTCCCTTATAGGTCCTTTGGGTCAGGTGCCAGCCAGGTTAGCTGAGCTTCTTAACCCTTTACAGGTAACAGGATGTTGCCTCTGGCCAGGAGGGATTTCATAGCACTGTATACAGAAAGGTGGTTACCCTTTCCTTTATATTTATAACAGGCTCTACGGCCAAGATTTTATAAGATATTTAGAGTTGCTCTGCTCTACTTTGCAAGGCCTAAGTGACTTAGATTGCTAAATCCCATTTTCAAACGTGACTTAGGCCCGCAGGCCTGATGGGTTCCAACTGTCTTCAAAACCATATCTGTCCAGGCCTCCAGAAACACTGCCCCTGTGACCCACTACCCTGAACACTCTCTCTCTCACACACACACACCAGCCACCCCCATACCACCACCACCCAGGAAGAGAAGAGCGGTAGCAAATTCATCTCAGCAGATTCATCATGTTGATCTCTGCAGATGTATCAGCCAATTAATCATAATACTATGAAGCTCCCAATTTACAGTAAGTGACATTTCATTTTGGTGTCACAAGCAGGCAGAATTTGGGTTGTGGGAGGAGGCTGGAGACCTTGACAATGGCTAGGCTGCTAGTGTGCTGAGACGACTGCCTGTCATGCTGACTGTATTTCTCATTGGCCACTGCTAGTACCAAAGTAGAGAATCATAGAAATGAACGGCTGTAAAGGACCTTTTGTCATGGATCCACAGGCTCAATGCTATGGCTCCAGCTTTGGAACAGTCTCTAGGAGGAAACCCTTTGGTGTGCCAGTCCCCACCCCAGGATTGTTGTTCTTCCTCCAGGGTAAGCCATGTGGCTTCTCCACTTCCTTAGACTGGCCCTCTGGGCCTGCAGCAGCCCCACTTCACACCATGAGCTCCGTTCAGCAAGTTCAACTGAAACAGACCCCTGATGGAGACTTCTTCTTCGAGTGATTGCTCATGCGTATTCCACAATAGGTGTGCGTGCTCACCATGTGCACCGTTGCAGGAAGTTTTTCCCCTAGCAGTACCCATATGGGGGGAGCACCCCAGCAACCCCTGGAGTAGCGCCTCCATGGCACAGTATAAGGATCTTCCCACCCTCAGTTCCTTCTTGCCGCTAGCGAAGGTGGGTCAGAACTGCTCTGCTCCAGCTTTGCAATGGATACAAGTCTGCATGGCATGAAAGACTCCCGCACGACCCTCCAGACTCTCGGTCTCTATGTTCCAGCTCCGGATAAATCTAAATTCAAGCCGCAGCAGATTCCTGCTCAGGCCACCCACCTGAAATACGAGGCCACCTATAAGAAGTTGTGGGACTACAAGAGGCGCCCTCAGAGGCAGTCTCTGCCTGCCCCCCAGCCTGGGTCCTCCAAGGGCAAGCAGGCGGGGAAAAGGTGGTTTTGACAGGACACTCGGGGGAGCCCTGCCAGTTCTCATCAGGGATCCACCCTCAGTAAAGCTTCCCTTCTCCAACTGGTTGTGTGCTTTCCTCCCAGAGTGGTTGCGGATGACCTCGGACCGATGGGTCCTCAACACCATAGCCTGGGGCTACACCCTCTAGTTTACTTCCTCTCCGCCCAACCATCCCCCGCCCCCGTCCTTCCTGGGGGACCCCTTGCATGAAGCTCTGCTCGAGCAGGAGGTGGGGCGGCTCCTGGGAGAAGGAGCTGTTGCAGTGGTGCCTATGGAGTTCAAAGGCAAGGGATACTACTCCAGCTATTTCCTTATCCTGAAGGCCAGTGGGGGACTCAGGCCCATCCTGATCCTGCAAGGTCTGAATCAGTACATGGTGAAGCTCAAGTTCCACATGGTCTCCCTGGCCTCCATCATCCCCTCCCTGGATTCCGGGGACTGGGACGCTGCCCTCGATCCTCAGGATGCGTACTTCCACATTCATATATTCGAGGGGCACAGATGCTTCCTCCGTTTTGTGGTGGAGCAGAATCACTACCAATTTATGGTCCTACCATTTGGCCTGTCCACTGCCCCCAGGGTATTTACAAAATGTATGTTGGTGGTAGCAGCCTACCTCAGGCGCTGGGGGGGGTCCAGATTTTTCCCTATCTGGATGATTGGCTGGTCAAGCGCAGCTCCCAGTCGCAGGTGAGGGATCACGTGATGCTCCTCCTATCTATGTGCACCGCTTTGGGCCTGTTGGTAAACAACAGCAAGTCCATGTTAGTCCCAGTTCAATGGATAGAGCTTATTGGGGTGCTCCTGGATGCCTCGTTGGCTAGAGTCTCCCTCCCACCGGACAGGTTTGAGACCCTGAAGGGGCTCATCGACACAGTCAAAAGGTTCCTGGTGACAACAGCCAGAGCGTGCTTCCAGCTCTTGGGTCACATGTCGGCGTGCACATACATGGTCCGTCACACCAGACTTAGGATGAGGCCCCTTCAGCTCTGGTTGGCCTCGGAGTTCTCCCAGGCCAGGGACAGGATGGACAGAGTTCTCACCATATCCAACTTGGTGACTGCCTCCCTACGGTGGTGGTCCGCCCCAAGCAACATGCTCCAAGGGGGCCCATTCAGGGACAGGGCCCCATCGCTGGAACTGGTGTCCAATGCGTCAGACCTGGGTTGGGAGGGCCCACGTGAGGAATATTCAGACCCAAGGTCTGTGGTCGGCTCAGGATCTGACCCTACACATAAATGTCCAAGAGCTCAGGGCAGTATGGCTGGCGTGCGTGGCCTTCTGCTCACACCTGGTGGGCAGGGTGGTCAGAGTCCTCATAGACAACGTGGCCTCTATGTTCTATATCAACAGGCAAGACGGGGCCCGATCCTCTGCCCTCTGCTGCGAAGCCCTCAGGCTGTGGGATTTCTGTATAGCCCACAACATCTGCCAAAAGGCCTTCCATCTTCTGGGTGCCCGGAACGCACGGGCGGATCGCTTGAGCAGGGACTTCTCCTCTCAGCACAAGTGGTCTCTCCATACATGGTTTTCCATAAAGACAAGGTCCAGCTCAGCCTACACTTTGCGTTCCTCCCGAAGGTGGTCTCCACCTATCACATGGGTCAGGACATTTTTCTACCGGTCCTCTGCCCCAAGCATCCAGTGAGGAGCGCAGTCTCCACATGCTTGATGTGCAATGGGCTCTGGCTTTCTACCTCCAGCGGACCAAGCCGTTCAGAAAGTCCTTGCAACTGTTCATCACCTCGGCTGAGTGCATGAGAGGTCAGTCAATCTCCACTCAGCGGCTCTCCAACTGGATCACTTCATGCATCTGTACCTGTTATGATCTGGCGGGTATCCCCCCGCCACCGATTGTGAAGGCGCACTTGACTCGAGCGCAAGCCTTGTTGGCTGCCTTCTTGGCCCACGTCTCCATCCAGGACATTTGTAGGGCTGCCACGTGGTCTTCGGTTCACGCGTTCACCTTGCACTATGTGATCGTCTCCCAAACCAGGGATGACGCCAGGTTTGGCAGGGCTGTACTCTGTACCGAGAATTTGTGAACTCCTAGCCACTTTCCAACAGATATAGCTTTGAATCACCTATTGTGGAATACACATGAGCAATCCCTCGAAGAAGAAAAGACAGTTACCTTTTCCGTAACTGGTGTTTTTTGAGATGTGTTGCTCATGTCTATTCCACACCTCGCCCTCCTTCCCCTCTGTCGGAGTTGTCTGGCAAGAAGGAACTGAGGGTGGGGGGAGCGCGCAGCTCCCCTTATACCGCGCCATGGAGGCACCACTCCAGGGGTCGCTGGGGCACTCCCCCACTACGGGTACTGCTAGGGGGAAAACTTCCGGCACAGGTGCATGCAGTGAGTACGCACACCTATTGTGGAATAGACACGAGCACCACATCTCAAAGAACACGAGTTACGGAAAAGGTAACTGTCTTTTGTACACTCTTCGGGGATGAATGCACCTCACCACGCATTTGCAGTGACACTCACACAGCATTGTCAGAGCGGTAGGGTTTATTAGTCATCTGGAACACAGCATAGGAAGTGCGTAGGTTAGCACAGAGAACTGAAGGTTAAAGCATAGTCCATTCTGGGTAGCTCAGCACCAAGACAAGCTAAGCTTCGTGATCTCCACTGTTCAAGCTCTGTCTCTCCATCTGTCAGACTTCCATGGTCAGAAGAACCTCCGGTTAGAGCCTTGACTGCCTCTAGCAGCCAACACTTACCCCCCACCGCATACCTCTACAGATCTTGAGCTACTGAGAGGCAAGTAAGTCCATAGTTCTCTGGGTCGCTGTGTGCTAGGTCTCACTGTTCAGGCAACTGGATTTGCCATTTTCTTCTCAGAGGCTTCATCAATGGGGGAACCAAGATCCAGACAGATCGGTGACCCACATATCTATGTGTCTTCACCTGCCTTGAGAGCAAACAGCTCCTTTCCAACTCCGAGATAATGCAGCTTACAGGGGAAACTGCGGCACACACAGGCTTCATTAAAAATATTACAAAAAATTCCCACTTTGTCAAACCTCAAAAGGTTATCTAGTCCTAGCACTGAGGCAGGACTAGGTATTATCTTCTAGACCATCCCTGACAGGTGTTTGTCTAACCTGTTCTTAAAAATTTCCAGTGACAGATTCCACAACCTGCCTAGGTAATTTGCTCCAGTGCTTAACTATACATGGATAACTATAATATGTGTTTTATTTAAAAGTAAGCTTTTGCCTTTCATTAATACAGTGAACTCTATTTTCTACTTCTGGATATCACATAGCAAACCTAAAGGAGCTGAACCTATACAAAGCCAGTAGGTGGATTGGTATTTTCTTTGATGCTGCATGGTGAAGTAAATTATTGTTTTTTCTGTACTCCTTGTTATAATACCCAGATGTGCTATGACTGTGTAGGAGATATAATAGATTGTAGATTCAGTTCTCTATCCATTTTTGAGATGGTAAGTATGGACACTATTGTAAGAACTTGCAATGAGGAAAATATTTTGTATTTTTTTATGATATTCCAACACGTTATATTTGTAAAGGCTTTCCAAAATAGAGTTTGTCTGAGCAGATACCCTTTGAAAGTTAGTGTCTTGTATCCTCTGCCATGTATTTTGGCAACAGCATTGCGAGTCTGAGCAGCCCAGTGAATTTCATGTGTCCCATTGTATTTTCAACTCCCAGAGTAGCTAAAAGTCAGAAAAACATCTTTTTTAAATTTAAAATTATGTTTTAAAATATTGAAGAAAATTTCTGATAGAATTTAATAATGGTCCCTAAAGATTTTTTTTTCTACAAGTTGTAGACTTCCAGCATGTGCTTAATATCAAATGATGTGGCAAGTCATAATTTCCCGGTGTTACCTGAAGTGCTACTGTGTCTGGTTAGCGCTTGATGTGTGTCTCCCAGAAGCCCCCATATGGTCTGAACCTAAATTCTGATGCTGCTTTCTGCAGCAAACTGGAAATGCTTCCACGAGTAAGCATTTTTATTATTATTAAATTACTTTGAAAATGAATAATCAGTATTCTTTGTTATTTATTTTGATATTAAATTAAACTTATATGACACTATCCCAACACAGCTTTTCAATTTCCATTGTGCCACAATATTTTATATTGAAAATGGATAATTGTACCAATTGCCATTTTGTGGTGGAGCAGGGCAGGGTTGGAGGAGGGAATGGATAAACTAGAGATTTGGGCAATTGGATAGAAGCAGGTTGGGGATTCTGATATCCAGAAAGTCATAGGAACAGGTTGAGAATCTGGAACCCACATTCTTGAGCCTTCTGGCACTGGATAAGAAGGGGACACATTTTTATGTTCCGACTTCTTCCCTTTCAAGTACTGTCAGAGGGGCGCCTGGTGAACGCTTCAGACAGCTGCCCCACTTGCCCTGTACTAATATGCCCCATTGTTTCTCAGTCCTGGCAACTGGAGATCTTTGCTCTGAGCCTGGGGGTAGGCCTGTCCCTCGGGAAGAGCTCTCCAGAACTCTGCCTCCAGGCGCCACATACAGCAGACTCCAGGGCGTTTCGAAAAGATGTTTAACCAAATGTCACTCAGTTTCTTCATTGGCTTTGAGGGTTTTCTCCTCAAAATCGATACTCAAAAATAAAAAAGTCTTTTGCCATCCTGAAGCGGGTTTGAAGGACAGCTCCCTTCCTCCCAGAGAAGGCAGACAGCAGGCTGCAGAAACCAGCTCCCAGCCAGCCTGCAGGCATGGGCCATGCTGAGATGGTTGAGAAGATCACAAAACATCCCCTTCTCACAAACTTCTTTTCGGTGGCATAGTGAGGCCCTGGTGCAAGAATAGGTTAGGTACCCCCTCCCCTGGCCTCCTCATCCTTCACCCCTGGGGCCAGAGACCCCTGCCCCCCCAGCCCTTCCCCTGGAGCTGCTCAGCTCAACCACAATGGGACCTGGGCACCCCCTGCCTGGCCCCTGTAACTTCCGCACCCCCCAGTCCACCCCCACTGCCTTTTCAAATGAGCTTCTCCCTGTTGAAGTAGCAGCCACAGTGTGAGTCTGTGGCAATGGCACCAGCCAGGGAAAGGACAAGGGGCTACCTGGCCCTGTGGGGGCTGAAGCCCCACCAGCGCTGGAGACGCTGCTAGGAGCAGCCCCAAGCAGCTCAGTGCCTGAACCGGGGATGAGGAACGGCTGGGGAAGGGGTGAAGAGCTTCCCCAGCCACCCAACAGGGCCACTTCCTGCTGCTCTGCTGGATGGGCCCTTATAATCTCATGGGCCCCGGAGCAACTGCAGCATTATAGCTACACCAGAGGCTGTGTTACCTGCAAGGCCTCAGCTACCTTGAAGGTGCCAGCTCCTGTGACCTCTCTGATACCAGTGAGTCCTTTGTGCACAGAGGCTCCACCTCATGCTCATTCTGTGCAGTCAGGCCCCACTCAGCCCTGCCCCAGCAGCAGGGAGCACAGTGTAAAGTGATTCAGATCCTCTTCCCTGGGAGATGAGCCTAACTCCTCTTCAATTCCAGCCTCCAGGAGTCCTACAGGAGGCCATGAGTTGACTAGTATTGTCCCCAGGGAGACATACAGGACATATGCTTGTCCTGTCCTTTCAATCTCCCTGGTAACGCACTCTGCCCCTCACTGGCCCCTCTGCTTCCTCTCAGGGGTTTGGCCCAGGGGCTGGTGAAGGATATTGCTCTCAATCAGCTCTTAAAAGGGCAGCAGAAAGTCTCAACACATCTCAGGAGGGAGTCTCCCCTCTAGATCCTCTACAGAAAAGGAGAAATCTCTAAAGCTGGGGTACTTTGAGCGAGGCACTACCATCTCTAAACTAAACTTCCCAGAATTAAGCACAAATGGGGATCTAACTTCATAGGTTCTTATGGTTTTAAAAAATGAAACACCCCAAACAAACAAAAAACAAACAAAAAACAAAAAAAACCTTGCAAAGCTGAAGAGCCATATAATTCTTTCTTACCTGGTTCATGAGGGCATAATTAAGGTGGAGTGGAAATTACCTAGCAAGTCCTTCTTGTGCCTAAGGATTAAAGGTCTTCATTACTCTGCATAAAGTTAAGCCTGCTGTGTCCTCATTAGTGAAGGGGAAAATAATATTAGCTGAGGGAGTATTTCTGCCATAGTCACAGACAGGAGAATAAGGTCTCTCAGACTAAATTTGGAGACATCAGCCTCAGCCCTTAAACTATTGACTGTAATTTCTTATTGTGGAATTTGTGCTCAGTTGGGATGCCATTGTGAGTGTGAGCAAAAAACCTAAAACTAAAATACAGCAACAACAAAACCACTACACCCAAGCTACTTTAAACTAGATCTTGCTAGCAGCTGTCAGGATGATGCTTCACCTGGCTCTGACTTGCTGTACATTCAAAAACTTCCAAAGATGTGTCCTGGAAGTCAACTATAGTTCTGCTTGAAGAAACTGAAATTGCGGGCTCACCTCTGATATCCTTCCAAATATTTGTGCTTATTTGCTCTTGGGGGGAACAAAGAGAAAGCAGTCACTGAGGCTTTAGACAAGGGAACAATTCCCTCCCACCAGTGAAAGAACTGTTGAGCTCCCTTATCTCAGCACGTGTTCCCTTTGAAACTGTGGCTTCTCCAGGGTCTGGCGTAGAGATTACACATTAGGAAGAGGCCATTGCCATCTAGAGAGTTGGAAAAGCAAGGCTGGGATTCTCTGAAAACCCCATACAACTCCTAAAGCTCTGTGGGGAAAAAAAGCAGTGATTTTTGTGGGCAGAGAGATCACACACATTTTATGAGGTCTGAAAGGCTCCTACAGGCTCTTCCATCCACACTTTTTCAAATGCTGGGGAGTAGATATCCTCACCCCTGCTGAGGCAGCCTTTGGTAGAAGGGTGTTATGGAACAGAGTGTCCCAGTAAGTTTTCAGTTCCTGTTCAGTTCTACATGGGTGTGACACGCTGTACCTCAAAGTAGCACCTTGAAAACCCTATGTTCATCTTTGTGATATGATTATATGTTTTGTGCAAAGTATGCCTTGTGAGGTATCATTTTGCAAGGTCTTGATTTGTTGAACAATAGTATCCTATTGGATTGTATGTACTATCATTGTATGGAAAGTTATGAGGTAACTGCTATATATATATGTTACAACATATGTTGTGAGGTTGGGAACACCCACCACCAGCCTTTCAGTTACAACAAAGGAGTAGCCGTCACCGGCCAGACGATCGTTAATGGCTCTTTATCACCCAATCTACTATCCCAGAGACTTCTTGGAGAAGGCACCTACGCAATGGAGACTGCTTGACCAATGGGGACTGACTGACCCCCATGTCACAGCAAGGATCTTTCTAGAAGTGAAGAAGGTGTAAAAAGAGAGAAAGTGACATCATCACTTGGCCTTTCCCCGCACCCATCTCAACATCTGGAAGAAGGTCTGGAAGAAAAAGACTTTGAACTGAGGGACTTTGGTCCCAGGCTGGAAAAGGGTCTGTAAGAACTGTGAGTTGCTTGTGCCATCTGTTGGGGTGAGAAAAGCTGTTTGACTCTGCTCTTGCTTAGTCTAAAAGTTTAGGATTTAGAATGCGTGTTTACTTTTTTATTTCCTTAAGGTAACTATTTCTGACCTTTATGCTACCACTTATAATCGCTTAAAATCAATCTTTCTGTAGTTCATAAACTTATTTTAATATTTTGTCCTTACCAGTGAGTTTGTCTAAAGTGCCTGGGAAATCTGCTCAGGTTACAAAGGCCGGTGCATGTTTACTTTCCTTTGACAGCGTGGTGAACTAGGCAGTGAATGTACGCTGGCCAAGCTTCTGACCAGTGCAAGATGGTACAGTTCTGGTGTGCAAGACTAGAGAGCTGGGGGGAATTGAATGGAGCCTCCCTATTGATGGTTTAGGAATGGCTGGGAGATCATTCATGTAACTTGGTTGTGGCCCTGCCTGTGGATGGCTGTATGAGTGCAGTGCCTGTCAGAGGCTTGCAGCTTGACATCAACAACACCGTGTGAGAGGCAGTCCAGGCTGGTGGGTTTGGAGGGCTCAGCAGTCCCACAGTCCAGGTTGCACCCAAGGGACCCCATCCCAATGCGTCGATTAAAGTCTTCTCCCTCCAACCCTCTGGATGATTTATTGTGCTCCATGTCTGACCTCGAAGATTGTTTGACCAGGAGAGGACTGAGAAAGGGAACATTTGGTCTTACATGTGACTTTTCCAGAATTGCCAACTTCAGGAGATCCATAATGATAAGTCGGACTCTCCAAAATCGTGAGATCGGCCAACAAATCACGAGATCAGACGAAAGATTATATTGCATTTTTTCAGTCTGTCTTTTGATTGTTGAGCTCCCTCTGCCCATCCCCTGCGTGTGACAGTTTGTGCTACCTGCTCTGCCAAATGTACTGAATGAGATGACTTTGGACCATGCTGCAGGAGCTCTCACCCTCATATCTGCCCATTTCCTACTCCCATCCAGTCCTTCCATCAGTTCAGTCCTGCCTCAGTTCAACCCACCCTATTGGCCCCTGCGGCCCACTCAGTTCAGCCCCCCTCCTCCCCAATCTCCTCCTTTGAAAACAGAGTGGATGGGGGGAGACTCAGCTGGCTTCTGGCAGGGCTGAACTTCTCACGGGACTCTGGAGCTTCTCACGTCATTGTGAGACGGGCTGCAAAACTCTCCAAAATCCTGTCTCTTGGGAGGGAAAAAATTGCAAAAGTTGGCAATACTGCTTTTCTTTCTAGGACTCTCCACGCCAGACATTCTGAACCTCCTTCAGAGGATTGTATTATGTCCAGGTTTTTTTCCTGGCTACTCCTCACTTGTTAAGTAGTTTGAAAAGGAAGAGAGTGTTTCTCCAGGAAATCTCTAAATTTTTTGTCAAGGCTCTGCTGCAAATGGTTTGAGTTAAATAGCACTTTTATACACTTAGCATTTTTCAGCTTTGAAAGCTATTGTTCTGGAGCCATCTTTCTGAGTGGTGGTTCTAAGCCCAGGATCACAGCAAAGGTCTGGTCTGCTTTCAGTTGCCATGGAAATGAAAAACACCCCACTGTGACACCTGTCAGAGATGGAGCATCCTTAACTGAAAATTCACAGATAAAACAGAATTTTCCCTAGCTAGCAACAATAGGTAAGCTTGTTAGGCAGATTTTTCACTAAAGGGTTAGCAGTGAAATAATTAGCAAGGTTGACACTGAAATTGTGATCATTAAATTTCAGATTTAACACACCATTGAAATAAGTGGGACAGTTCACAGCTATTGTTTCAGGCTGCCCTCAGACCTGGAAGAAAACAGGAAAAAATTTCTTTGCAACCATAAAGACCAACATTTTCTTAAAAAGAAAAGTTTAGAATCTGTTACAAAATTATGAGGTGGTAGATACTTTAGTAAACGGTACAGCCATAGGACTGCAGAATACATGGGGCCCTGCTCTTTTGTTGTCCACACAATGGCACCAACCTTGCCCTGGTTTTATCAAGGATGGTCCCAAATTTCTATTTGCTGGAACCTCCTTTGTTCTGTTCAACCCCCTTATATAGCTTTGGCACAAGGCGGGAATCTTTTGTCTCTCCGGGTCCCCACCCCACTTCTAAATGGAAAAGCCCCAGGTTTAAGATGGATTCCAGTACCAGGTGACATGGCCACATGTCCTGTGAGACCCCAAGCCTTCATTCTTCCTGGCCTGACCCACAGGAAGGCTTGCAAGTAAACAGAGCCATTTACAACCAATTGTCCTAGTTGATGGGAGCTATCAAGATTCCAAACCACCATTAATGGCCCACACTTTGCATAATTACAATAGGACCTCAGAATCATAGTTCATATTTCTAGTTTCAGATACAAGAATGATACATTTATACAAGTAGATTATAAGCTTTGTAATGATACCTTACAAAAGACCTTTCGCATGAAGCATATTCCAGTTACATTATATTCACACTTATTAGCATATTTTCATAAAATCATATGGAGTGCAATGTCACAGTTGCTACCATGAGGAGACATAAAGAAAGGAGGGGACATTCATTCACCTCCATTCAGTAGAGTGAACCGTCCTTCCCCTCAGGGGATGGAATAAGGAAAGGCAGAGGAGCTGGAATTGAGAAAAAAGGGAATTCAAGGGTGACCCTGGGAGGGAAAGTGTGACCCATGAACCCCTCTATGCCAACTGGCAAAGGGGTATAGGAATGCCCTGATTTTGGTATGTCCATTCCAGTTCACCAAAGAATGTTGCATGAGATCTCAAATGAAAGCCAGGGTCACACTGATCATTAATATTGTTGTCAAACGTCTGTACAGATACTAGGTAAGGAGTTATGTATGTATACTGAAAATATGCAGAGTTGACAAACAGGTTTTCTTTTCAGACAAAGATGTTTATTCACCTGTCTGTCAGCATGTAAATTAAGCACTGTAAGCCAACACAATGGCTACACAGCTGCATAGGACGTTACCAGAGGGATGTGAGCAGCAGCACACCAGAAAAACAACGCACGGGGTGGGGGGAGGGTTATGCTGCCTCTGAGGATAGACATTAACGTTGTGGAGATAAGGAAAAGGCAAGGAACACACCTTTTTATGCTGTGCCTGAGAAGTGAATGGGCAGTGCATTTACCTTTGTGAAAACAGGATCTTTAGCAACCTTGACTGGGGAGAGGAGGTTAGCTTAAGTTAAGTTTAGTCTCTAGAAGACGTGTAATGGTTTTGCATTATATGTAACCCTTTTATTTCCATTATCCTACTCACTATCTCTTGAATCTTTGATGATAACCATATTGTTGTTTTCACTATATATATGTCTCAGTGCTGTGGTATTAAGCAAAATGCTGATCCTGAGTTGAACCATACAAGCTGGCATGCACACTGTTCCCTTGGGGACAGCAGACATGGTATTTCTTATGAGTGTTCAGTGGAGAAGGGGCTGGACACTACAGGGGAATGCTTCAAAGCGGCTCAGGGACTGGGGTACGCTTGTGACTGCAAGGCAATGAAAGGGCTGGCATTGCCCAGGAGAACATGCTTGGGTAGCAAACATGCTGGGGGTGTCAGGGAACTGACACCCAGCTAAGCACAAGCATGTCTCCCTCATGCTGCAGACTGGGGAGTAACAAGTGTAAGGCTGGCTTAGCTCACTGATGCTCAACCAGAGGTACGTGTACCCCTTGGCATATGCAGAAGTCTTCCAGGGGATACATCAACTCATCTAGAGATTTGCCTCGTTTTACAATAGGCTACATAAAAAGCACTAGCGAACTCAGTACAAACTAAAATTTCATACAGACAGTGACTTATTTATACTGCTTTGTATACACTGAAATGTAAGCACAATATTTATAATCCAACTGATTTATTTTATAATTATATGGTAAAAATGAGAACGTAAGTAATTTGTCAGTAATAGTGTGGCTGTGACACTTTCGTATTTTTATGTCTGATTTTGTAAGCAAGTAGTTTTTAAGTGAGGTGAAACTTGGGGGTACACAAGACAAATCAGACTCCTGAAAGGGGTCCAGTAGTCTGGAAAGGTTGAGAGCCTCTGGCTTAGTTGACATAAGCTGGCCCAAGTTAAGACAAGACATGTCTGAACAAGTAACTGCTGAACAAGCCCAAATACATAATTGCTGAAACAATTAACTATAGTGAATATATTTATAGTAAATAAGGGAGGCAGAAACTAACTAAACTAAATACTGTGGGTATGTCTGTAGTAAACAAAGTAGGCAGAAAGACCCTGAACTGATAAGCTTGCCTTATGAAATCTGCAAAGCGATTGGTCCATATGTAATCTACAAAGCAATTAGTCCATTCACGGTCTGCAAAGTGATTATACTATACATGCAAGAAGTATAGATGTTAGTAGCTAGGAAAGATCTATATAAATGGTGTGGTGTGTGACATTAATTGGAATCGTGGTATTACCCTGTACCTACACACCCTCCATCTGGGCCTGGCCAGCATGGGCAAAGAGCTGTAACATGCCTCATAAAGTAAACTGGATAACGAACTGGAGTCGAACTGAGTTTTTTGGATCCCAGAGAAGTGGATGAACTGTTCTTCCAGAACTGGACAAAGTGTTCTGCATAAGTGAGTGGAAAAGCTCCTGGCAGGAATCCCAACAACAAGTTGATTCACAGTCCTGGGTACTCCAAGAACTGTTACAGTGGCATAGGAAGCTGCAACAGGGGAAGGAAGGAAGGGGAGAGGCACCCTGAAAGGCCACATCCATAGAATTTAGAGGGGAAGAAAGCCCGTTGAGGTATACAGAAATTATTCTTAAAAACCTACAGAATTTAATAGAGAATTATATCCTTTCTGTGGGTCCTTTGTATTCTACAGGACAATTCAGAAGCCAATAGGAACAGCCTCTTTATGGCCTTCTTCCATAAGGAACTGCATGTTACAACAGAAAGCTTGCCAATAGGGGGTGTTATCATCGGCGTGCGCAGGGGATGTGTCCAGGCACACCCTAATCAGGGCCACCCCAAGCGCAAAAAAAAAGGGTGGCTGGACTGCCGGAGATGGGGGGTGGGAGAGTCTGGGATGGGGGGGCCCTGACCCGGCCTTTTTCTCCACTCCCGCTCTCCCCTGCCAGGGCAGAAGCTTGGCGGTGCTGCGCGCCCCGGGCTCTGTCCTGCTGCTCCACGGCAGCTGGCAGCCAAGCTCCCGCCTCTTCCCCCAGCGTGCTGCGTACTCTCCCTTCCCCCCGGTCAGCTGTGTGCCGGGGAGAGAGAGGAGGAAGTGGAGAGGAGGCGGGGGCAGGGCCTTGGGAAAGGGGGTGGAATTGGGGTATATACTCCCTCCAGCCCCCTGCTGTGAACCGCTCAGGGCAGGCGGCTGGGAGCACCGCCACGACCCCAGCCCACCTCCCCAGCCCTGACCCCTGCATCCCCCTCACACACTCCCAGCCCCCTGCCCTGACTCCTGCAACCCCCACCGACACCCAGCTCTGACTCCTGCACCTCCACACGTACCCAGCCCCCCACACCTCATGTCCTGACTCCTGCACCCCCCACACATACCCAGCCTCCCCCCACACCCCATGCCCTGACTCCTGCATCACCCCACATCCCCACCCCCACCCTGAGCACCAAACGGGGAGCTCCTGCACCCTCCCGCCCACATATCCACCTGCACCCCTCGCACCAAATGGGAGCTGCCCCAGGTAAGCACTCCACACCCCAACCTCCTGCCCCAACCCTGAGCCCCCTCCCTCATTCTAGCTCCTGGCCAGACCCTGCACCCCAACCCCCAGCCTGCTCCTGCACCCTAACTCCCTCCCAGACCCTGCATCTCCAGCCCTGTGCTCAGTGCACCCCCACCCTCAGCTCGGTGCAGAGAGAGACAAAGAGAATGGGCTAGAACCAGGGAGAAAGTAGGTACCCGCTCTATGTGGGCAGGAGTGGGGGGGATCCTGTTTACCCCCTCCCCAGCCCTGCTGCACTTGCAGTTTACCTCCAGCCCCTCCCTTGCTCCACGGCCCAACCCTAGCTCCCGCCCCGCTTGTGCTTTTGCCCCTGGCCCCTGCCTTGCTCCAGTCAGCAGGGACTAATCCTCCTTCCATGCCCCACTGTGCTCATCTTGCCCCTGGCCCTTGCCTCGCTCCAGCTGGGGACCAATCCTCCTCCCATCCCCACCATGCCCAGCTGTTAGGGTGGATAAAAATCAATGACTTTAAAAAAAAAATCAAAAATATCGGATTTTTTTATTTAAATTGGATTTTTGAGGAAAAAACATATCTAAAGATAGTTTTAATTAAGATACATTATATCTCATCATGGAATAGGGATTATAAATTCTAATTCTATAGTATGAGACAATATACTCATGTAATGTTTAAGAAAAGTTTTGTAAATGAGTTCTAATAGTTCATGGATTAGGGACCCGATCTTATGGGGTTCCAGGGGCTTCTGTATAGATTATTTAGGTTAATCTTTTTATCTACCCAAGGGGACTCAGTGCTCATTCTAGAAGATACCATCAGAAATGCTTAGTTTTGCAGTTTTATTATGTTGTATTATACAATAAGCGCCGAATTGTGTAATATAAATGTTGTAGAAATGTACAGAAAGCTCGTGTTCACTCGCAGCATGCGTCCCCACTACTGCGACGCCGCATTACCATTGGTCCTACCCTTCCCCCTCCAACTACTATTCTAGAAAATTCTTTGACCTATATAAGCGGCCGCGTCAGGCATGCCCAGCGCAGTGTCTACCGTGTTTGTAATCTTTGTTGCGTGTACTCTACTGAAATAACATAATAAGCCCATGGCTTTATGTTTTAATTCAATTGTTTGATACCCCCTTTTAATTTTAAAATACGGATCGGTTCGTT
This sequence comes from Chelonia mydas, assembly GCF_015237465.2. NCBI lineage: Eukaryota > Metazoa > Chordata > Testudines > Cheloniidae > Chelonia > Chelonia mydas. Next base: position 107,004,379 of record NC_057849.1, on the reverse strand, counting down.
GTTAATATAAGAAAAGGAGCAGACAAACTGAATTATAATGAATGTGCTGATAGTAGTGCAAATACCTCGGACTCCTCGGCTAAGAACTTACATGAAGATAATGCCGCCACCAGTTCCAGTGCGTACAATAAATTGAGTAATGACCAACAGAAACAGACTTTGTCTCTTAGTTCAGGTCAGCGTAGTTCCTATTTAAAGCCAAACAACATTCTATCTGATGACCTGATCTGTGATATTCCAAAAAATAGATTAGAACGCCAGTCTCGATTATCTAGAGGTCCTTATCAGCCTAGATTGAGTACGTTTCCTAGAAGTAAAATAGGGAATAAACAACGAAGTTTCAGTCCGATTGGTATGAAAAGTATAGGTGGTTAGAATATAGCCCAACAGAGGATGCAGCATTTTGCTTTTACTGCTGTTTTGTCTCCTCTAATGATGCAGCAAACAAAGGTCACACTGATCCAGCATTTATTGATAAGGGATTCAGAAACTGGCATAGAGCTAACGAATGTTTTAAAAACCACCAACTGTCAAAACCTCATGTGTTGAGCTGTTCTTCATGGTCAAGTTTTAATGAAGGGAAACCTACTGATGTATTGTTGGATGAGGGCAAGCAGGCTTATCTGTCTAAACAAGAAGAAGAACAGTGCCATAACCGAAGTGTAATGGAGCGACTGACTGACGTTGTTCTGTGTTTGGCGAAAAGTGGGAGACCATTCAGGGGTCACAATGAAAAAGTTCACAGTTTTGAGAAAGGTTTATTTCTAAATCTTGTCAATATGCTCAAAAAATATGATCCTGCAATGGCAAAGCATGTGCAACAATCTCCTTGAAACTCTACTTATCTGAGTAATCACATCCAAAATGATTTAATTGTAGCCTTGCACAACGTTGTGCAACAAAAGATTGTGTCTTCACTAAATGGAAAAAATGGTCTCAATAATTGCCGATGACATTACTGACTGCGGACACCGTGAACAGACATTCATTGTGTTGCGGTATTTTGACAATGAAAAACATAGTCCAGTTGAACATTTTGTGTCTGTTCAGAGACTATTAACAGTTGAAGCTCAGTCTATTTTTGACCAGTTAAATGACATCCTTGGCATTCTTAAAATTGACTGGTCATCAGTAATATCTGTCTGTTTTGATGACGCATCTACTATGTCTGGATGTACTGTGGGAGTTCAAATGAAATGTAAAGAAAGAAACAGTGAAATACTCTATGTACACTGCTATGCGCATTGTTTGAACCTCGTCCTAGAAGATGCATGCACTGCAAGTAAACAGAACAGAACTGACTTTGATTTTTTTCGTGTTATTCAGACTCTTTATGCCTTCATGGAGGGGAGTCCTGTGCGACATGCAGTAATGGAGAAGATTTCACAAGAAGTAGGATCCCAGTTGAAGACTTTGAAGTCCCTGTAAAACACAATGGGCATGCAGAGCAGGAACAATGGCTGCTGTAAAACAAAACTACTCCATCATTTTACAAGAGATTATCGAAACAACTCTCCTTGCTGACACTAAAATAAAAGCCAGGGGCCTTATCCATGAACTAAATTCATTCAAGTTCATCTTTGCCCTTCACATGATGCACCCTATTTTCCAGATGGTGGTAAAAGTGAGCAAGGCTCTTCAAGCTCCAGATCTCAACTTACTTGCTGCAATGACGGGTGAAAAGCTTGTGTAACTCTTTGGCTGCAATGAGAAGTAGCCCAGAATATTTTCAATCTATTTTCAATGACAGTGTGAAAATGTGTGTAGAGAATGATATATCCTCCAGTTAAGAAGAGAAAAACGTCCACTCGTATTGATGATGCGTTTGAGTCCCAGCATCACTTTGATACAAAAGAGGAGCAGGAGAGAATAACTTCATTATACCCACTCCTAGACTCAGTGATTAAAGGCATTGACCAGCGATTTGAACAGGAGACTAAATCTCCACAATCTACAGATGTGTGCAAAGTTATTGGACAAGCTCACAGCCAAATGAAGAGAATAAGTGGGGAAGACAGAGAATTCACCAAGGAGTATAGGAAAAGAATGAAAATACATGTACACACAAATTTATGCAAAAACAAATGCATGGAGACAAAATGCAAAGCAAGATGTGTGGATACTGTGGAGAAAACCATGAAAATGGAAAATGCCCCATATGTAGGGTCATACGCAACAACTGTGGCAGAAGAAATTCATTATGCCAAAGCTTACAGACAAGAAAAACAAAGAAAAATATCAAGGATGCATGCAGAGATTCAAAGAATGAGATATTGCATGTACATTACATTAATGCAGTGCAAAATAGCAAAAATATACGGTTTATAAAGCTCAGACTAGCACCAAATGCAAAGACCAGGGAGCAGTATACAAAGAAACAGGAAATTTAATGTCAAATAGGCAAAGGGGCATCAGAAAATGTGCTGGGGCACATTGTGGGGCATAAGAAAATGTACAAAGAGTTTCAGCATCATGCGCAAACAAAAAAATAGAAGCAAAACTACAACCAAGCAAAGCCAAATTAAAATTCTACAATGGCACAACCATAATACCACGAGGAGAATATAAATTACAAGCAGAATGCCAAGGAAAAAATATACAGGCTGAAATTTCAGGTAGTATAGACAACACAGAAGCCACCGCTTTCAGCTAAAACAAGTAAATGCATGAACCTAATGCTCTACACCTGGGGGAAATGATGCACAAGCAAAACAAAAAACAGCCAGAGCAGACAGTGTGCTGTGGCATCCCTATAGCAAAGCTGCTAAGTGATTACCACAATGATTTTGAAAGACTGGGATGTTTTCCAGGCATGTTACACCTGGAAATAGATAAAACAATTCTGAGCCAGAACAGCACCTGTCTCACAGAGCAACCATTGCATTAGGAATAAAAAACAGGAGCAATGAAGCAAATGAAGAAAGAGCCCACAAGCTGGCTTAATAACATGGTAGCCATTGAGAAGCAGGCAAGCTCTTCATTAGCATAAACAAAGCGCTAAAAGAGCTCACTTCCAAATGTCTATGACTGAAGAAATATTACCTGACTTGGCAAGAGTAACAATATTCTTAGTACTTGATCCCAGAGAATGATATTGGCAAGTGCTACTAGATACAGAAAGCAGCTATCATACCACATTTTAGACACAAGCAGGTACGTACAGATGGTTGAGTACCATCTGGGATCAAACCTCTGGCAGAAGACTATCAACACCATCAGCAAGATGTACCAACAGGGCTTGCTAGGATCAGTGTCATAGCTGATGAAATGCAACCATGCGTAACCCTTCTGCCCATCAGAGTTGGCAGCAACAAGGGCCGGGTTCAGAATCTAGGGGTTCCATTCCAATAACACAATGCAAAACCGGCTCGAGCCCCCACCCAGTGACCTGGGACAAATATATACCACCCCCGCTGGGCGCCTCCAAGAGGCAATATTTCCCCTCTCGCAAGCACCTAGTCTGAGTGTAGCAAAAAGCCTTTTAATAACAGAGATAAACAATGTGGCATTATGTTGGGGAAACACCATGAACAGGATTCATAACACAACCCATGAACAAAAACCCACCCCAAGCAAATTGGGGCGTGTCCTTTCCCTTGGGTTCTTGAGTCCAACAACCCGAAATCACCCAAAGTCCCAAAAGTCTCTGTCCCTGGTCAGGGCAGCCCCAGAGTTCAAAAGTTTATCTGCAGAGTTTTACCTCCCAACCTGGGTGGAGATGGGGGGCGGGGGTGGAAGAAGAGGTAAGGGGGCACCTTACATGATCTGAAGCTGCCCCACAGCTCCATAGGGCTTCGCTCCGCTCTGCTCCACCAGCCAGTCCACAAACTGCTCTGCTCAGCTCCGCTCCACGTCCCACAAGCAGCTCCTGCCATCCCATGAACTGCTCCACCAGCCGGTCCACAAGCTGCTCCAGCCGTCCTGCAAACTGCTCCACAATATATCTTCAGGCTCCCCCACTACTTAACACAACACTCAGTGATTTCAGCTCTTAGTCAGTTTTTAGCGCTTTTGTGATTTCAGCTTGTAGTAGGGGAGTCTCAGTGCTGGTGCACCATTAGCCCAAAGTGAATTCAGCTCAGCAGCCTGTAACTAGACTCCTAATGGAATCAACATGAGTTCTGATATTCCACAGTGGAGAGAGGAGGAAGTCTAATTAGCTTGTAAGACCCTCACCAGGGAACCCATGCCACCAAGTATAAATACCTGTCCCCAACCTCTCTCAATTCACAGAGTTTTGGAACCCATGACCCTTGCCTAGCGAGTGCTACTTAGTTGATGGCAAGTCCCTCCATCATAACAAAAGGCCCAGTACAGTTCCAAGCACAGTTCCCATAATCAGGGTAATAATTTATTCTTCCTGCCCCAATAACAGAGACACTGGGGATCCCACAGCAGCCAAAGTGACCATTTGGGCAGCTATGGCCTCATTCTAGGTGGGGTGGGTGTGCCTATGCAAATGAGATCAGCCCCTGAAGTTCTTTTCCACTACTTGCCACACCTCACCACCAGATGTCAGGGTGGAGCTCATCCTGACTCTGCTTTCACATGCAATGTCATACCAGTGAGACAGGGCTTGAGCTATCACTCCTATAAAAAGGGACAATGGACTAGAGATACGCCCCGGTTGAAAAGGAATGTCTTGCAATAGTGTTTGGGTGTGAAAAGTTCAACCAATATGCTCAAGACCAGGAAATTATTCAAGTAGAAAGTGACCAGAAACCATTAGAAAGCATTCTTTAAAAGCCATTGCTAGCAGTTTCCAAATGCCTTTAGTGCAGGGATGGGGAACCTATGGTTCGTGGGCCGCATCCGGCCCGCTGCTTAATTCCATCCAGCCCACAGCAAGTCTCTGCACCACGGGCCAGAAGCCCTGAGCTTCAGCGCCCCCCACGCCTCTCCCCCCCCGGCCGGGGTGCTGGAGCCACAAACACTGGCTCACCCCACTGTGGGGGGAAACTAGGGTTGCCGGGCCGTTAAAAGTCCAGTCAGCTCTGCGCAGCTCCTGGAAGCAGGGGTGATCAGGGAAGCTCCGCATGCTCCCACCCTTTGTCTGTCTTGTCTGTTTAAATGGTGAGCTTTTCGCGCCAGGGACTGTCACTCGTTACATGTTTGGACAGTGCCTAGCACAATGGGGCCCTGATCTGAGCTGGGGCCTCCAGGCACTACAAAATAAAACAATGATAATAACAAACTCAGAATTCTAGTTTATTTTTAAAAATGTAATACAGTTTTAGTGTTAGGAGAAACTATAATTCTCACTTTTGACATCACAACAGACTAATAAACTGACCACACAGTGAGAAAGCAACAAAGGCAACCAAATAAAGCCAAAATCATTAACATGAAACTTACACTAAACATCCTACCAGGAAGGTGCTGAGAGCACTTTGCAGGGCCAAGCCCAGAATAATCAGTCCTGACGATCCAATCTTAAATGCTGTGAACTGATGGAAAACAAAAGTTGAGTTAGGAAAATAAGAATTAAACTACATCCCAAAGGTAATTTTAGTATTAGCTCTCTAAATTGAGACACGAAAAGTAAGCCACTCCTTGCTCTATAGCTTCATCTAGTGGAAAAGAAAAGGCAGATTAACTTCATCCAAGCAGTTTTCAAACCTGTTTCAGGTCCCAGCTTTTAACATGCATTGCCTTGGGGCCTGCTCAGGGCAGGCAGCCTAATCTGTTTTGAGTTAGATTTTCCAAGCTGCAGTAAATTGGCTCTGAGCACTTCGTTACAGGTCAATTTTTCTTATCCATTTCCATATGTCACTATATCTCCTCTGCATTTATTTTAGAATTATACACTCAGTACCACAAAATGCAAGGGGGAAAGGAGACATTCAGCATATAATTGATTTTAAAAGAGAGGTTACTTACCAGTAGCCAGTAACCTGTTCGTTTCCTCTGTGCATTCAGACTAGTCTGTTGAAGTCCTCTCTAAAGTGGTAACCTCAGAAGAGATTGTCCATCTAGATCAGTGTTTCCCAAAGTGTGGTATGCATACCCCTGGTGGTACATGAAAGCATTTCAAGGGGTACGCGGCAGAATTTTTTATTTTACTTTATCATAGTTTTTTTTTAGCAGCAGCAAACAATTCACTCAAATTTAATATATAAGAATGGTGTACACTTGTACAATAGAAATACACACAGGTTTACATTGTAACTAATCTGATAACACGTTCAGTAACATCTAATAGCACAGCAGAGCCGACGCAAACCACGTGTGCGCGTTACCGCGGCTCGGGCAATACACTTGCCTTTGTGGCATGCGCAGAAGTCATACCGATGGATAAAAGATAAAAGTGAATAACTATTGGTAGTAATCTAAAGATCTGGCTACATCAGACAATTGTGACGACAAAATTAGTGAAACATGTGAACCATCTGTAAGGTTATTGAATGTATCAGCAGCAAAGAAAACGAAAAAAGCCTGCAAATATGTTGAAGAATATCTTAAACTGGGATTTTCGTGGACTGGTGATGAGGTGGAGCCTGTTCCACTATGCGTGATTTATTACAAGACTCTCACAAATGAAAGTATGAAACCATCCAACCATTTCGATAGCAAACAAAGAATACGAGGGAGAACCTGTAGAATTCTTTGAAAATAGGCGCAAAGATCTCCAGAAGTCCCAGAAAACAATTTGTAATGTGACGGGAGCTGAAAATATGAAAGCTTTGGCAGCTTCATATAGTGTAGAGTACTTAATTGCAAAGTCTGGAGCTGCTGAAGAGATTGGCGAGACATAAGTAAAACCTGCAGCCAAAGTAATGGTGCAAGTGATGATTGGAGACAAGGCTAGCAAAGCTATAGATCGTGTCCCCCTCTCAAATACTGTTCATCGTAGAATCACAGATATGGCCAAAAACGTAAAGCAGCAATTATTGTCAAGAGTACAAGAGAGTCGCTACTATGCACTGCAAGCGGATGAATCCACTGATATTGTGAATTTAGCTAATCTTTTGTTGTTTGTCAGATATGAGATGAATAATGAAGTCCACGATGATATTTCGTTCTGCCAACCTATGCCAACACCTACAACCGGAGAAGCTATTTTTAAAGTTATTGATGACTTTATCAAAACTAATGACTTGGATTGGAGTCATTGTGTTGGAATAAGCACGGATGGCGCCAGAGCCATGACTGGTTCGAAGAAAGGAGTTGTTGCACATACTCAAGCTGTTGCGCCAGAAGCAAAAAATCGACTCGTTGCATTCACAGGGAAGCACTCGCACCCAGAACATGCAGGCAGATCTAAAGCAAGCACTGGATGAAGCTGTGAAAATAATCAATTTTGTGAAAGCCCGCCCTCTGAACACCCGGCTGTTTTCTCAGCTTTGTGATGAGATGGGCAGTGATTACACACACCTCCTATTTCACACTGAAGTGTGTTGGCTTTCGCATGGAAAAGTTCTGAATTGCCTGTTTGAGCTGCGAGAAGAACTGCAAGTTTTTTTAGATGAAACCTTTAACCTGTGAGACCGTATACACGACTGGAAATGGCTATGCAAACTAGCATATATTGCAGATATCTTTGCTCATTTAAACAACCTCAATCTATCTTTGTAAGGGAAACTCATATCCATATTCCATGTTCAAGACAAAACGAGCACTATGGTCGCAAAATTGAAACTGTGGCATAAACATCTTAGTCATTGTGAACTGGATTCCTTTCCATCTCTTCATGACTTAGTAATAAACTCGACTAACGAACTTGATAGTGATGTTTTGCAAACCATGAAGCAGCATTTGGAAAGCTTGCAGAAAGATCTTTATAAGTATTTCCCTGAACCGGACGGCACCTTTGAATGGATAAGGAACCCTTTTATCATCAATGTTCAAACATTGCCAAATAACCTCTCTGCTTCAGAAGAACAGCAGCTCTTGGAGCTGGCTTCAGATAGCTTCCTGAAAACAAAATTTGAGCAAAATACACGAACATCATTTTGGCTGGGGGTTAGCTCTGAATATCCAGCTCTATCCGACAAAGCTGTCAAGTATGTTCTGCCTTTTCCCACTTCGTATTTGTGTGAGATTGGATTCTCTACTCTGGTTGGCATCAAAACAAAAAAATGAAATCATCTTATTGACGTGGAGCCCCATCTTCATCTTAAGATCACAAACATTGACCAGATATCCCCACGATAGTGTCTGGTCAAAAGCAGTTCCATCCCTCGCATTGAATAATTTGGTTTGTACTGAAAATTTTTCAATACCGAATGAGTAAGTATTAAAACTAGTGCTTTCTTCACTAACCTAATCAAACCAGCATATTTTAATTTCAGAATGCTATGAATTCACCATATATATACACACACACACACACACACACACACACACACATACACGCTGTTCTGCCAGACTGTTGATTCGCTTCTATTATTTTAATTATTTATAGTATACTATTTCTATATGTAATTATTATTTCTATTAAAATTTTTGTTTCAACTGTATGTAATATAATTTTGTATTTATTTCTAATAAACATTTAATCCAGAAGGAAACAAATTAGGAGTGTGTTATAAAAATGTGGTTACCACCACCACCGCCTGCCAAAATTATCTTCACCGGAGAAGGGGAACGCCGGTAACACGAATGTCTCAAAAGGGGTATGCAACTGTTGTAAGTTTGGGAAACACTGATCTAGATCAACAACAAACTCCTTAATCCTGCACTAAAATTCACATTTCCTGCCTACCTTCCCCTCTACCCTGAGTTCTCTATGTAAACAGGAGCCTGTGGTTCAGGAGAACAAACTGAGGTGGCTGGTGGCCCAGCAGATGCACTCTCTTATAAAGCCTTGTGCACTGAACATTCACACCATGAGAAGGTGCTCAAGCATCCCCCAACAGACATGGCTTTGAAGAGGGCTCTGTGAACTCGGTGCAGAAGCACAAAACCCCACATGTGAGAGGCTCCCTGATTTCCCACTGCTTGGCCCAATGGAGCAGTGCAGGGAGCCGCCCTGTAATTCAGTTGACTCCCCCGCTGTGAAGGAATCTGTTGAGGAAGAGACAGCTGCAGATATCACTCAGCAGACAGGGCAACACAAAAAGAAAAGTTGGGTGCAGAGTGCAGCAAAATGGCAAAGTGCTGAAGTCTCTGGCACTTTGGAAAAATGCCAAATTCTGCAACCACAGAATAGCAATCACAAGCTCTTCTTCGCAAGGGCCGGAAATCATTTTTTACACGAAAACTGAAATTCTGGAGCAAGATTCTGCCACAAGAGGTGGCTTCCTTGACTGAAGAATACATGTCACTGGCATAGTCCATGCAAATAGACTGCACAGGAGAGTTAGGGTGAGGATATTAAGTTTATTTATAAAGAGGGAGGGCGGGACTCTGTTGTGACTTTTAGTCACAGCTCTGTATAGTGGGTGAGGAGCAGCTATCCCATCCCAGTGGGAGTGCTGGAGGCATTGTGCTTCAGTAAGGCACAATGCTTCCTGGGACTTCTAGTTGCCCAGGGGAGCAGACCTCCTGCTACTCCCCAAAAAGGGATGCAGCATGCTTTCCCTTTCACACTCAGCCAGATCTGCTACCTATTGTTTGTGGGAGTAGGGTTGTCAAATTTCTAACTGCAGAAAACCGAACACTCCTGCCCTGCCCCAAGGCCCAGACCCCACTCCATCCCCCCTCCTTCTGTCACTCACTCTCTCCTACCCTCACTCATTTTCACCAGGCTGAGACAGGGGGTTGGTGTGCTGGGGGGTGAGGGCTCTGGCTGGGGGTGTGGGCTCTGGGGTGGGGTTGGGATGAGGGGCTTGGAGTGCAGGAGGGGGCTTCGGGCTGGAGGTGGGGCAAAGGGGTTTGGAGTGTGGGAGGAGGCTCCGAGCTGGGGCAGAGGGTTGGGTTGTGGGAGTGGGTTCGAGGTGCAGGCTTCAGGTGGCACTGACCTCAGCTGGCCCCGGCATTTCCCGGGGACAGAGGAAGTCCGCACGGAAAACAGCAGCAGCAGCAGCAGCAGCATGTCCCTTTGGCTCCTAGGTGGAGGGGTGTCCAGAAGGCTCTGTGCACTGCCCCTGCCCGCAGGCGCTGTCCCCGCAGCTCCTATTGTCCATGGTTCCCGGCCAATGGGAGTTGCAGCCAAGCGGACTTTTAGTGGCCCGGTTGGCAGTGCTGACCAGAGCAGCCAGGGTCCCTTTTCGACCTGGCGTTCTGGTCGAAAACCACATGCCTGGCAACCCTATGTGGGATACATAGCTTTCTTTGTCCCAGTTCTCCCCACCCTTGGGGTGCTAGCAAGGAGCAGTCCCCTCTGCTCTGGAGAACATAAGGACTGCAATTGTGGCCATTGTCTGCCCAGGGAGCACAGAGGACATGTGGGGGAGAGCCTTACTTTTGCTCTCAGAAGCTAGCAACAATCTGGCCCATAATCTCCACTTCAAAGGTGCTCATGGCATTGTGCTGTAGTACAATGAAAACAGAAAATATCATACTGTCACCCTCCTGAAACTAGATAAGTACAACAAATGGGGAAGGAGGTTTGACACAAGAAAAATAAGGCCAAACAAAGGCAGAATAATAGGAGTGGGAAAGGTTATCAATATGAGTTCAATACCCACCTCTGGGGAAGCAAGATCTCTGCATTCTCAGCTGTTTGCAGGCAGACTCCGGCAGGTTTAGCAATCCACTAAAGTGTTTAAAACATTCCACATCAAGATGAGGATGTCATCTGACAGTCAGTTTTTCTTTGAATGATGGTTCCTTACGTGGGTTCCACTCTGAGTGTGAATGTGCTCCAGATGCCTGAGACCAGAAGATTTTTGCTAACAGAGTTGATTTTTCCATGCTTGAGCCCTGCACCTCCTTGACCTCTGAACTGAGAGCATAAGGGGTGGGGTTGACTGCCTGCTTCTCCAGTTCCTTTATAGTGCCCGTTGTCCAGACAGAACACCTTCAGTGTCTGCAGCATTAGGTGGCCTTCTTCTTCTAACCTTCCTCTCCTTCCCCTCTGCATGGATCCTTATCCTTCAGTTATTCATGGTAAAAAGGAACTGGAGAAGCGGTCAGTCTCCGTTGCCCCTTATGCCCATGGTTCTTAGCACGAGCAGATGAGGGACATAGGCAAAGACTAACAGAGACTGCTAGCAAAAATCTTCTGGTCTGAGGTGCATGGAGCACATGGGAATCCAGAGTGGAATACTAATAGGGACCACAAGTCTTGAAGAACTCCAGTTACTGTATGAAGTAACCTTTCTTTATTGCTGTTCCTTATGTCTCTAGTGTGAGAAGTTACCGTATTCTATTTGAAAAAATACTGTTGTATTTTGACTGTTCTCTGATTCCTCTTAGCATACTGGGGGGGAGGGAAATGTCTCTTGGGAAACTTCTCCATGAGACTGTTAGGTGTTGTAAGTTGGAATGGCATCTTGCCAAGGAGGTAGTTTTGGCTTATGATGATGATTGTGAAGCAGTTTTCATAGTAATTTGCTATGCTTTCCAGCACACAGTCTATTGGAACATATGGCCCTATATGCACAATCTGGATCTGAGGGTAACAACTTCCTGTAAAAAAAGGAAATAAGTTTGTATTGGCAGGGAGATGAACTAAATAAGATATGTTAGATTCCTGCACCAAGCTATCACATTAGAAAACTACCTCATTATAGTAAAATGTAGTAAAGTAGGCAGTTTCTCACCAAATGTAGAATCAGAGACTACAAACTCGAGGTGGAAATTGGGAGGCACAACTTATAGTCAAAACCCAGAGAGGCATGATTATGCAATTAACATAACAGAGGAGTGATGGAAACAGAGGGTTGCTTTCTGTTCTAATGTCCAAAATTAGAGGGAGTATTTCCTAAAGACATCAGGAAACAGAAAAGACATCTCAACAAAAAGAACTAAGGAAAAACTATACCTAACTCAGTGAGAAAGTTGGCAGAGATGGCATCATACTGCTCAGTAACCTGCCACTGGCTTGGGACTGAGCAGTAATGGCAAATGGATATAAGGGATAAGCCCCCGACACAGAGTATCCACATTGGATCACACCTACCTTCGTCAGATACTAAAAAGAAAATTGATTTAGAATCCAAATAAACGTGTTTATTGCTATTCTCTCCTTTGTAATGTGGCTGGATCAAAATACCAGGAACATCTGGAAAGTGCTACAATGAAGCCTGGATTTAGGCCCCAGTTCAGCAAGCTACCTAAGCAAATGCGTAAGTCCCAGGAACATATTTATTTATCGTTGTGATGTGATGAAGCAGGGAAATTGCCCACCAGCACGGCAGGGGTTAAAGAGAGCCTTTGGGCCCAGTTAGCCCCACCCTGCTATATCTACAGCCAATGCTAGGCCTGAAGGGGGAAGAAAAGGAGAGTCTGGCAAAGAGGTAGAAGCCAGCTGCCTCCCTACCTGAGAGGAGGGGGTCACTAACCTGCCAGGGGAGACGGCCACCAGGGGGTAAGTATGGTCTCCTCAGCCAAGGGAGACATTGTGAACTTTGGTCTCACCAAAATTAGGACTACCCTGCCTGAAGAATAGGGTTGCCAACTTTCTACTCACACAAAACTGAACACCTTTGCCCTGCACTGCTCCTCCTCTTATCAGAGACCCTGCCCCCCCACTCACTCCATCTCCCCTCCCTCTGTCGCTCACTCTCCCCACCCTCACCCACTCATTTTCACTGGGCTGGCTCAGGGGGTTGGGGTGTGGGAGGGCTCCAGCGGGGGGGGGGGGGGGGTGCGGGCTCTGTGGTGGGGCCAGGGATGAGGGGTTTGGGGTGCAGAAGGGGGCTACTGGCTGGGGGGTGGAGCCAAGGGGTTCGGAGTATGGAAGGTGGCTCTGGGCTGAGGCAGGGGGTTGGGATGTGGGAGGGCGTATGGGCTCTGGGCTGGTGATGTGGGTTCTGGGGTGGAGCCAGAAGTGAGGGGTTCAGGGTGTGGGAAGGGGCTCTGGGCTGGGGGCTCTGACTGGGGGTGTGGGCTCTGAGGTGGAGCTGAGGATGAGGGGTTTGGAGTAAAGGAGGGTGCTCTGGGCTGGGACTGTGGGTTTCGGAGGGTGGGAGGGGGATCAGCACTGGAGCAGGGGTTTGGGGAACAGCAGGGGTGAGGGCTCTGGCTGGGGGTGCAGGTTCTGGGGGGGATGAGGGGTTTGAGGTGCAGGAGGATGCTGCAGGCTGGGACTGAGGGGTTTGGAAGGCAGGAGAGGGATCAGGGCTGAGGAAGGAGTTGAGCACCAGGGGGCGGGAGAGCAGCGTTGCAGGCTACGGGCAGCTCCCAGAAGCAGTGGCATGTCTCCCCTCTGGCTCCTACACGGAGCTATAGCCAGCCCTGCACGCTGCCCTATTCGCAGGCGCTGCTTCCGTTAGCCACGGTTCCTGGCCAATGGGAGCTGCCAGGCCAGTGCTTGGGGCGGGGGAGCATGCGGAGCCCCCTGGCTGCCCCTACGTGTAGGAGTTGGAGGAGGGACATGCCGCTGCTGCCGAGAGCTGCGCGGAGCAACAGCAGGCAGGGAGCTTGCCTTTGAAAACCAGACATTGGCAACCCTACTGAAGGAGCCTGTGATTGCAGCAGGGGGCTGCCCAGGATCCATGGAAGGGCACTAAGGCAGCTAAGCCACCCCAGTCAATTGGATTATAGGGGCCATGCCCCAAACTGAAGGGACAGTGGTAGGAAGTAGCCTGGGGCATGTGGGGGAGGGTTGACTCACAAAGAGCCCTGGGCTGGGACCTGATAGAGCGGGAAAGCCTGGGTCTCCCCTACCTCTACAGCCTAAAAGACGGCGGCACCTCATCAAGGGAAACAAGGGGCTGGAGACCAGGTGTGCCAACCACTAGGCTGGCCAGCCCTCCAAGTTCCCTGTTACAATCTTGCTGAACTGGGGCTATAGTTCTCTACTGCTTATGAAGGGCTGTGTACCTCTGCCCTCATTCTAAACTCCTTATGAATGTGCGGCTGGCTTAGGTGAATCCTATATTGTAATTACCTAGTTTATTTTTTTTTCCAGATTTAAGATTTTGAAAATGTAATTAAGCACTTGTGAAAGATGCCAGAATGGCAGCTCCAGAGTCTGAAATCCTCTCCTTATCCACAGAAGAAAAGAGCATAGGCAGCAGCAGTGCAAGTTTCCCTACAGTCTCTCCCTATGTGCTGCCAACCTGCTCTGGAGGAACCACCTTCTAGGGGTGAGTAGCTAGCTCAGCCTCCATGCCCATTCAGTCTAATGGCTCTAATTCATTCAGTCATCTATCTTTCCCATATATATTCAAAGCTATATACTCTTATGTATTTGTTTTAATGCTTCCACCAATCACTATGCACGCTCAGAGATAAGGCTCAGTCTGTCACACATAACAATACAACTTTCCAGTGTTATTTAATTATCATGTTTGCTATTGCTGCAATTTAGAATAAATACTCTTTAAATCAAACTTGGGTCATATTCCTGATATTTACAATCATTCCTACAACTGAGGGGAACAATTATTGGCACTAAGTAGGATGGAAGGAAAGAAAGCCCAAAGCTTCAAGGCATATGGCAGATGATATATGTGAATTTTACAGCTTACAGAAACTATACACACAGTGTTTAGTCAATTTAAAGGTAATGAAGACAAAAATGACATTCTAAACCTCAGAGGAGTCTAAGATGTGTTTCTAATACCTGATGTGTAAACTTGTTGGAGAGAAAGTTGGAAGTAAATTGAAGACTTGAAAGAAATTAGATTACTTGAGAGGGAACTGTAATTGAAAAAAATGAGATGTGTGCACTTGAAATAAATTTATTTACTACCATGGGAAACAGTAATTGAAAAGAAGAGAAACTTGTAGAGCGGAGCATTTGAAATTGACTTGAGTGAGAGCGAAAGAGAGGAGTGCTCTACTGAAATGAATTTCCTGATTGATTTGTAGTACTAAACTTTGGAAACATAACCAATTAACTTGAAAGTATAATCTTTGCTCTAGGGAGTCGGGCATTATGGATTTCGACTAACATACTGTGGGCTGAGTGGGACTTGCCTCGTCAAAATTCCCCAGTTCTTGGTCAATGCCCTGTAATAGTTTGTTCAAGATATAACCAGTGCCTGCTTTACATCTAAATTTTTTAGGTAGGATGCTAAAACTTGCTTCTCCTCTATACGTGCTTATTCAGGGCTCAGATGTACCTTTAAGTTACAGTCCTGCTTGGGGGTAGAACTGGAGCTGCACCATCCCAGAGATAGCTCAGAAAAGCAGAACTTCTCCCAGGACTGGCCAGTACATATCTCAAGGGGTGCAGGTTATTCTTCCCTGCATGACCAGCCAGCTCCACTTGCTGGTGCATGGCTAGGGTTTGTGGGGGATTCCCCTATCTCATCTGCACTCCCAAGGAATACATAAGGAGAACAGCCTCTGTCCAGTGCAGAAAATGCAAATGTGGTCTGGACTGCACAATTGTGCACAAGGATCTGAGGTGCATCTTGCATCCTCAATGATGCACCATCGTATTGTGTTGGGGGTGCAAAGCTGTAAGCATTTCTGTTTCTATGTAATGATTTTACAGAAATATTCACATGTGCTCATCAGGAGTCCAAACCTGCACCACTATGGTGTATGGGAGTTCTACTGACTTCAACGGGAGCAGGGTTAGTCGCTAATTAAAGGTACTTTCGAAAGTTTCTCCAGTGCTGCATATTGGCCAACAATATAGTCCAGCAGCTACTGGGGCTTTTATGGAGCCCATTCCAGAAATGCATTTGACAGTCTTGTATCCTTATATTCACAACTTTTACAAAACTATAATAATCTCTTGTACAAAGTATGCCTCATGAAGTATTTGAAAACTCATAATTTGCTGATCATTGTATGTGAAGTTGAGATTCTACTGTATGACATTGCTGAGATATGCTCCAAGTTTAGAAAAGCAGGTACAAACCAGTTCCTCAGAGACAAAGGAAAACTGACACCTGGTTGAGGCATCAAAAAAATCAAATGGACTATCACCTAGTTAAGTAGCCATTCTTTGGCAGGAAGAAAGGAGTGAGAGAAATTTACATCTTGGCAATAGAACAGCTGGGGGGTTTAATGTAAACAGACTGGCTGTTGCCTGAACCCCAGCTGGAGATGATTTCTCAAAGAGGAGGAAAAGATATAAAAATGAGTAACAGAGGCCTCAAATCACCTCTCTCCTCTCCACATCAACAAAGTTTGAAAGACAAAGAAAGCATCATTGAACTGGTTGAAGGAATCCAGCCAGACAGCTGTAAGCATGTGGTGAGAGAAACCTTTCGCTTTAAATTCACTTAGCTTGTTAAGTTAGGTATGTCTATATTTTACCTTTTATTTCTTTGTAACTAATTCTGACTTTTATGCCTCATTACTTGTAATCACAGAGAGATGGATTTTAAGTACTTAAAGCAAGTTTATTATCTAAGCCGGTGTGTTTGGACTGAAGTTTTTGGCAAACTACATTTGAGATAACTGGGTTTGTGCATATCATCTTTTATTAATGAAATGATGGACTTTCTCTGAGCTTGTATTGTCCAGAAGGAAACAGCTGAGCAGTACAAGAGGCCCATTCCTGGGAACAAGTCTGGGACTGGGAATTTGCAGGTGTTGCTCTGTAATATAATTCAAGAGTGACTGGCTAGAAGCTCCCATCTAATTCAGCTGGGAATGATTTTTGCACGCTAGCAGCTGATGTGAACAGACCAGGAGTGGTGGTTCTCACAGAGAAGCCGTGTGAAAGGCACTCCAGGTTGAAGAACTGAGAGGACCGCTGTTCAGTCTAGATTGTTCCCTGGGTAATATTACAGTGTTCAGCACTGAACTCTGGTTCTACTTGAAAATGACCAGTAAAATTGGCATTGTGGAGTTCCATGCCTGGAGTCTGAAAGATTCCAGGTCAAATGTGCTTGGTTTACAGGTTTGCTTGCGTTTCAACTACTAGCCTTGCAACCTCTGCTTGTGAATAAAGAATTGAGCGGGGCTCTTTCTGCCTCACACATACCCTGTAGAATATTTATTACAAGTTGTCAAGGTGCCTTCCCCACTCTGAACTCTAGGGTACAGATGTGGGGACCTGCATGAAAACCTCCTAAGTTTACTTTTACCAGCTTAGGTTAAAACTTCCCCAAGGTACAAACTATTTTACCCTTTGCCCTTGGACTTCCACTGCCACCACCAAACTTTATCTGGGTTCCTGAGAAAATGTAGTTTGGAAACATCTTTCCCCCCCAAAATCCTCCCAACCCCTGCACCCCACTTCCTGGGAAAGGTTTGGTAAAAATCCTCACCAATTTGCATAGGTGACCACAGACCCAAACCCTTGGATCTTAGAACAATGAAAAAGCATTCAGTTTCCTTACAAGAAGACTTTTTTAATAGAAGTAAAAAGAATCACCTCTGTAAAATCAGGATGGTAAATACCTTACAGGGTAATTAGATTCAAAACATAGAGAATCCCTCTAGGCAAAACCTTAAGTTACAAAAAAGACACACAGACAGGAATAGTCATTCTATTTAGCACAGCTCTTTTCTCAGCCATTTAAAGAAATCATAATCTAACACATACCTAGCTAGATTACTTACTAAAAGTTCTAAGACTCCATTCCTGTTCTGTCCCCAGCAAAAGCAGCATACAGACAGACACAGACCCTTTGTTTTTCTCCCTCCTCCCAGCTTTTGAAAGTATCTTGTCTCCTCATTGGTCATTTTGGTCAGGTGCCAGCGAGGTTACCTTTAGCTTCTTAACGCTTTACACGTGAGAGGATTTTTCCTCTGGCCAGGAGGGATTTTAAAGGGGTTTACCCTTCCCTTTATATTTATGACACAAGTGAAGTCAGGTCTTCAATGACACCTGTGGATCCTCATTGCCATTGGTGGTTTTGGATAGATGTAATTTATTAGTCTTGTAATTGGAACTTTGTAAACACTACCGTTGAGGATGCACAAGAGGGAATAGAATCTTCAACTCACTCCCACCTACCTGTGTTGGCTCTACAGGGCTAACAGGAGTAAAATGCAATTAAAACTTTAATTTAGTCACAAGTCAGGTCATGGTTTATTCCATGATTTCACTGTTGTAGAATTCAGCCTCTGCTGCAAAATCATGCTCTAGAATCTCCGCTTTCGCTTAACAGTTCCTTCTGACATCCAGACTCTTTCATTCTTAGCCTTGCAGAGCCAACACCGCTAAAAGGAATAAAAATAGTAAGCCAGTTTGCCAGTGAAGTCAGCACACATGACTCTGAATATATATACAGTGGACAGATCTGAGTAAGAAGGTGCTACTATTTATTCAACACAGTTGCTTTTCAGAATAGAAATGCTCTTTTGAGATACTCTAAAAGGTGTCCTTTGGTGCTATGCTATGGCTGAGATGCTGAGAGCTGCTGTTCTGGAGTGCCTCCTACTGAATTGCACATATGTGCACCACACAATCTGGGACACCACAGCAGCCGGCTTATAAGAATCCTTTGTGTTCCATTATGCAATGACTGGAAATAGTGCAGAGGATTGGGATGAGGGTTAGTTTATTTTTAACATTTTCTTTTTTTTAATTGCTCTTGAAATGCTAAAAATGTAAAAAGTGTTTGATTGCAAACCACTCTACAGTTCCTGTGAATACCTTACTGTCAAGGTTCCTCCCCCACTCTGAACTTTAGGGTACAGATGTGGGGACCTGCATGAAAAAAACCTCCTAAGCTTATCTTTACCAGCTTAGGTCAAAACTTCCCCAAGGTACAAAATATTCCACCCTTTGTCCTTGGATTGGCCGCTACCACCACCAAACAAATACTGGTTACTGGGGAAGAGCTGTTTGGACACGTCTTTCCCCCCAAAATACTTCCCAAAACCTTGCACCCCACTTCCTGGACAAGGTTTGGTAAAAAGCCTCACCAATTTGCCTAGGTGACTACAGACCCAGACCCTTGGATCTTAAGAACAATGAACAATCCTCCCAACACTTGCACCCCCCCTTTCCAGGGAAATGTTGGATAAAAAGCCTCACCAATTTGCATAGGTGACCACAGACCCAAACCCTTGGATCTGAGAACAATGAAAAAGCATTCAGTTTTCTTACAAGAAGACTTTTAATAGAAATAGAAGTAAATAGAAATAAAAAAAATCCCCCCTGTAAAATCAGGATGGTAAATACTTTACAGGGTAATTAGATTCAAAACATAGAGAACCCCTCTAGGCAAAACCTTAAGTTACAAAAAAGATACACAGACAGAAATAGTTATTCTATTCAGCACAATTTTTTTCTCAGCCATTTAAAGAAATCATAATCTAACACGTACCTAGCTAGATTACTTACTAAAAGTTCTAAGGCTTCATTCCTGGTCTATTCTCGGCAAAGACAAAATATAGACAGACACACATACCCTTTGTTTCTCTCCCTCCTCCCAGCTTTTGAAATTATCTTGTCTCCTCATTGGTCATTTTGGTCAGGTGCCAGCGAGGTTACCTTTAGCTTCTTAACCCTTTACAGGTGAGAGGAGATTTCCTCTGGCCAGGAGGGATTTTACAGGGGTTTACCCTTCCCTTTATATTTATGACACGCCCCCCAAATCTCAGCTAGGGTGAAACACTGGCTGGGATTTTTTCCTGGAGCTCTAGGAAAAACAGAGTTAATAAGACACATGCATTTCTAAATATACTACCAAGTACATAAAGACTAACAATATTTTCTACATTTTAAGGACGATTTTAACCAGTTGATTCTGGGAAACTTTTACGGGAGAGTGCATTAGCCACTTTGTTAGAAGCTCCTGAGATGTGTTGGATGTCAAAATTAAAATTTTGGAGAGCTAAACTCCACCGAAGAAGTTTTTTGCTATTTTTTTTGACCGTGTGAAGCCACTTCAGTGCAGCATGGTTGGTTTGCAGGTGGAAACGCCGTCCCCAAACATATGGGCGTAGCTTTTCCAGAGCGTAGACAATGGCGTAACATTCTTTTTCAGTGACTGACCAGTGGCTTTCCCTCTCAGACAGTTTTTTGCTGAGAAACACTACAGGGTGGAATTCTTGATTAGGTCCTTTCTGCATTAAAACTGCTCCCACACCACGCTCGGACGCATTTGTGGTTACTAGGAACGGTTTGTTAAAGTCTGGGGCCCTTAGTACAGGGTCAGACATGAGTGTCGCTTTAAGCTTGTTAAAGGCCTTCTGACACTTTTCGGTCCACTGAACCGCATTTGGCTGTTTTTTTTTGGTTAGGTCTGTTAGTGGGGCGGCGATTTGGCTGTAGTGCGGTACAAATCGTCTGTAATAACCGGCCAAGCCTAAGAAGGATTGAACCTGTTTTTTTGACTTTGGGACAGGCCACTTTTGGATAGCATCCACTTTGGCCTGTAGGGGGCTGATAGTTTCTTGACCCACCTGGTGTCCAAGGTAAGTCACTCTGTTTAGGCCTATTTGACACTTCTTAGCCTTAACAGTTAGTCCTGCCTCCCTTATGCGCTCAAGGACTTTTTGTAGATGTTCCAGGTGGTCTGCCCAGGAATCCGAAAATATGGCCACATCGTCAAGGTAGGCGACTGCATATTCTTCTAATTTTGCTAGGAGACCATTTACAAGTCTTTGGAAGGTGGCGGGTGCATTTCGCAGCCCGAAAGGGAGTACATTAAATTCATACAGCTCGAGATGTGTGGTGAAGGCTGACCTTTCCTTGGCAGATTTATCTAGCGGTACCTGCCAGTACCCCTTGGTTAAGTCCAAGGTAGAGATGAACTGGGCCCGTCCCAGTTTCTCTAATAGTTCATTTGTGCGTGGCATTGGATAGTTGTTTGGGCGAGTTACAGCATTTAGCTTACGGTAGTCCACGCAAAAACGTATTTCCCCATCTGGTTTGGGAACTAGAACCACTGGAGATGCCCATGCACTTTCAGAGGGGCGGATTACACCCATCTGTAACATATCCCGGATCTCCCGTTCTATAGCAGTTTTAGCTTGAGGAGACACCCGGTAAGGTTGGACTCTAATTGGGCGAGCATTACCTGTGTCAATGGAGTGGTATGCCCGTTCAGTCAGTCCTGGGGTGGCTGAGAACGTTGGCGCGTAGCTAGTGCACAGCTCCTGGATCTGCTGTCGCTGCATACGCCCAAGGGTCATGGAGAGGTTCACCTCTTCCACACCACCAGCACATTTCCCTTCGTAGTAGACACCTTCAGGCCACTTAGCGTCGTCTCCTCCCTGGGCTGTAAACTGACAAACCTTTAATTCTCTGGAATAAAAGGGCTTTAGAGAATTAATATGGTACACCTTAGGCTTTCGGTTGGAGGTGGGGAATGCTATGAGATAATTAACAGCTCCCAGGCGCTCCTGGACCGTGAATGGCCCTTCCCACGATGCTTCCATTTTATGGGCCTGGAGCGCCTTTAAGACCATGACCTGGTCCCCTACTTTGAAGGAACGCTCTCTGGCATGTTTATTATACCAGGCTTTTTGCTCTTTTTGAGCATTTTGTAAGTTTTCTTTAGCAAGGGCTAAAGAGGTTCGGAGGGTGTTTTGTAGGTTGGTTACAAAGTCCAGAATGTTAGTTCCTGGAGAAGGTGTAAATCCCTCCCATTGCTGCTTCACCAACTGCAATGGCCCCTTAACCTCACGGCCATATACAAGTTCAAATGGGGAAAACCCTAAACTGGGGTGTGGTACAGCTCTGTAGGCAAAGAGCAACTGCTGCAACACTAGGTCCCAATCATTGGAGTGCTCATTTACGAATTTACGTATCATGGCCCCCAAAGTTCCATTAAACTTCTCCACCATGCCATTTGTTTGATGGTGGTAAGGAGTGGCAACCAAGTGATTTACCCCATGAGCTTCCCAAAGGTTTTTCATAGTTCCTGCCAGGAAATTAGTCCCTGCATCTGTGAGGATGTCGGAGGGCCAACCTACCCTGGCAAAAATGTCTGCTAGTGCCTGGCACACACTTTTAGCCCTGGTGTTGCTTAGAGCTACTGCTTCCGGCCATCGGGTGGCAAAATCCATGAAAGTCAGTATGTACTGCTTTCCTCTGGGTGTCTTTTTTGGAAAAGGACCCAGAATATCCACAGCTACTCGCTGAAATGGAACTTCAATGATGGGGAGTGGCTGGAGAGGGGCTTTGACCTGGTCTTGGGGCTTTCCCACTCTTTGGCACACCTCACAAGACTGGACATAGGTAGAAACATCCTTGCCCATTCCCTCCCAGTGGAATGACCCCCCCAAACGGTCTTTGGTCCTGTTCACCCCAGCATGGCCACTAGGGTGATCATGGGCTAAGCTCAAGAGCTTGGCCCGGTATTTAGTTGGAACTACCAACTGTCTCTGAGGATGCCAGTCTTCCTGGTGTCCACCAGAAAGAGTTTCCTTGTATAAAAGTCCTTTTTCTACAACAAACCTGGATCGATTAGAAGAGCTGAGAGGCGGTGGGTGGCTCCGTGCCGCCGTCCAAGCTCTCTGGAGGCTTTCATCTGCTTCCTGTTTGGTCTGGAACTGTTCCCTTGATGCTGGAGACATCAGTTCTTTATTGGATTGTGGACCTAGGCTTGGTCCCTCTGGAAGCGATATAGGGGATGGGGCTGTTTCTGTTGACTGTGAACCGCTCTCCGCTGGTGAACTATGTTGGGATTCAGGCTCCGGCTGAGCCTCTTGTGTCGGGTTATCGGCTGCTGTCGGTTCAGGGTCGGTGGGGCCCTCTGGTGTTGAGGTTGCAAGTACTGGATTCAGTGCTGGCAATGGGTCTGGTGTTGGTTGTTCGGCTGGTTCCGGTTCTGGGACTGGTTCCGTCTGGGTCTCTGGGACTGGATCCACTACTGCTGTTGCAGACATTGGTCTGGGGTCCGGATCCATCACCTCTGACCGGGTCCTGATAGAAGTTTCCGGAACAGAGCTAGGCCTCACAGCTTGGTTAGCCTGGCTGCGGGTGACCGTTCCCACCCTCTTGGCCTGCTTCACATGATTGGCCAAGTCTTCCCCCAACAGCATGGGGATGGGATAATCATCATAGACTGCAAAAGTCCACGTTCCGGACCAGCCCTTGTACTGGACAGGCAACTTGGCTGTAGGCAAATCGAAAGAGTTGGACTTGAAGGGTTGAATCGTCACTTGGATCTCTGGGTTGATTAAATTGGGGTCTACTAAGGAAGCATGGATAGCTGACACTTGTGCTCCGGTGTCCCTCCACGCGGTGACCTTCTTCCCGCCCACACTCACAGTTTCCCTCCGCTCCAAGGGTATCTGGGAGGTATCTGGGCCTGTGGACCTCTGGTGCGATTCCGGTGCAATGAACTGTAATCTGTTGGGGTTCTTGGGGCAGTTGGCCTTTACATGCCCCAGCTCGTTACATTTAAAACATCGTCCAGCTGACTGGTCACTGGGGCGAGGAGGGTTGCTGGAGAACGGGGTGGAGGGACGATAAGGGGTCTGGAGGGTTCTTTGGGAGGTAGGTGGGGCTTTGGGCGGCCCCCGGTAATAGGGTGTGGTCTGGGGTTGTCCCTTCTGGTCTCCGCTCCAACTGCGACCAGTTTTCTTCTTCTCTGCCACCTCCACCTATCTGGCTCCAATTTCTCCTGCCTCGATTACAGTTTTGGGCTTCCCATTTAGGATGTATCTTTTTATTTCCTCAGGAACACCCTCTAAGAATTGTTCCATTTGCATTAGGAAGGGCAAATTTACTGGAGATTCAACACTTGCTCCGGATATCCAGGCCTCCCAATGCTTCACAATGTGGTAGGCATGTCGGGTAAATGACACATCTGGTTTCCACCTTAGGGCTCTGAACCTCCGACGAGACTGCTCGGGTGTTATCCCCATTCTGACTCTCGCCTTGGATTTAAACAGTTCATACTTGTTCATGTGTTCTTTAGGCATTTCAGCTGCCACCTCAGCTAAGGGTCCACTGAGCTGCGGCCTCAGCTCTACCATGTATTGGTCAGTAGAGATGTTGTACCCAAGGCAGGCCCTTTCGAAGTTTTCTAGGAAGGCCTCAGTATCATCGCCTGCTTTGTAGGTGGGGAACTTTCTGGGATGGGAAGTGGTACTTGGAGAAGGATAGCTAGGGTTTGTTGGGATATTCTCCTGAGCCTTTATTTTCTTTATCTCCTCCACATACTTCCTCTCTTTTTCCTTCTCCTCCAGTTCTTTGTCCCTTGCTTCCATAGCTCTCCTGTGAGCAGCCGCTTGGTGTTGTTCTGCCTCTTTCGCTGCCTTTTTCGCTGCCTCCCTTTCTTGTTCCTTCTCCTCCTTCTTCAGCCGCATGAGTTCTATCTGTCTTTCATGTTCCCTTTGTCTTTTTTTAGCCTGAAATCTGGCTAATTCCAGCCGTAGTCGAGCCGCAGATTTTGTCATTCTAACCTCTCTGTTTTTAACTAACTTTACACCCGAGGTTTAGAAATAAACAAAAAAAAAAACTTGGCTGTAAAATTTTGCTGTGCTGGAATAGAATACCTATTCTCTGATAGTGATTGTCAGCCTACAAAAAAAAAAAAAAAGACAATTCCCTTGTCTCTGCTCTGGGCCCAAATCAAAGCAAAAACTTCCAGCTACTTTGAAACCTGTTTACCCAGCCCAAAGAAAAACCAAGTTTCCTTTTTAAACTTGTGCTCCTTGTAAAAAATCAAAATCCAAAAAAAAAACCCTTGCCACTTTTGTCTCCAGGCAAATGGGTAGAACACCCCCCCTTCTATTTACTTTTAGGGAAAAAAAAAAAACTCTGGGTTGGAAGACTGTGAATTTCCCTGCAGGAGTTAAGTACCCTGCCTCCAGGCAAAGAAAACCTGCAATTCACAAAGATAATTCCCTTTTGTCTCTGCTTGGCCACAAAGCAGAGAAAAAAACAAGCTGCTTTCAGTTTCAGCTGCTTCTGGACTTCCTTTCCAAAGGAAAGAAAAAAAAAATCTCCTTTTTTAAAATCTGTATTTCTAGTTCAAAAAAAAATGTCAACTGGATCTCAAAATGATTTCAGGTTAATCCCACCACTCTGCCACCATGTCAAGGTTCCTCCCCCACTCTGAACTCTAGGGTACAGATGTGGGGACCTGCATGAAAAAAACCTCCTAAGCTTATCTTTACCAGCTTAGGTCAAAACTTCCCCAAGGTACAAAATATTCCACCCTTTGTCCTTGGATTGGCCGCTACCACCACCAAACAAATACTGGTTACTGGGGAAGAGCTGTTTGGACACGTCTTTCCCCCCAAAATACTTCCCAAAACCTTGCACCCCACTTCCTGGACAAGGTTTGGTAAAAAGCCTCACCAATTTGCCTAGGTGACTACAGACCCAGACCCTTGGATCTTAAGAACAATGAACAATCCTCCCAACACTTGCACCCCCCCTTTCCAGGGAAATGTTGGATAAAAAGCCTCACCAATTTGCATAGGTGACCACAGACCCAAACCCTTGGATCTGAGAACAATGAAAAAGCATTCAGTTTTCTTACAAGAAGACTTTTAATAGAAATAGAAGTAAATAGAAATAAAAAAAAATCCCCCCTGTAAAATCAGGATGGTAAATACTTTACAGGGTAATTAGATTCAAAACATAGAGAACCCCTCTAGGCAAAACCTTAAGTTACAAAAAAGATACACAGACAGAAATAGTTATTCTATTCAGCACAATTCTTTTCTCAGCCATTTAAAGAAATCATAATCTAACACGTACCTAGCTAGATTACTTACTAAAAGTTCTAAGGCTTCATTCCTGGTCTATTCCCGGCAAAGACAAAATATAGACAGACACACATACCCTTTGTTTCTCTCCCTCCTCCCAGCTTTTGAAATTATCTTGTCTCCTCATTGGTCATTTTGGTCAGGTGCCAGCGAGGTTACCTTTAGCTTCTTAACCCTTTACAGGTGAGAGGAGATTTCCTCTGGCCAGGAGGGATTTTACAGGGGTTTACCCTTCCCTTTATATTTATGACACTTACAAAGAATTTTTTTTTTTTTTTTGGAAATAAAAAGCTACTTCCTGTAAGGAAAAGTTGTCCGTCTACTGCAGTAGTGCAGATCACACCCATTTACCCTCTGATAGCTGAGCCAAACAGAGTGTGAGGCTAGACATACAGGAGTTGGTCAGCCCTGTAGACAATGCTTGCGTTGTGCCAGGGCTGAGCCTCAGCACCTCTAGGCTGGGCAGTTCATAGCCCTGGCACCTCTGGGTTGCCACATCCATTATGAAAGGAAAAACATTTCTTGAGCCCTGGCACCTTTTTTAATTACAAATTAAGCACTGCCTGTAGATTCGAGAGTAGCTGATTTACCAGAACCAATAGATAGATCTGCTGCAAGGGCTGGATTCCAATCCCTGTACCTATTTGGATATGGGCTACAGATTTCTGTTTCACCAGCAGCTAAGGACAGCTCAACTATTAACCTAAGGCCTAGAATGCTGCTAGCTGTGAAGACTCCAGACTATTTGCTGATAGAATTCTGAAGTGGTTGGAAAAGAACCGCGTCTGCCATTCTCGAGCTCTGAAGATCGCAGGTGACACCAGTCTACATATTATAGTCACACTATAAAGATGGAGAACCACTCTCAGAATAATGGTGGGGGGGGGTGTGTGTGTGAGTGAAAAAGTATAAAGTGTAAATTGTATTGAAACTTTTATATTTAAATATCCGTAACCTTAACAAAGTGGGGAAGTCTGTAAAGGAAAACCAGGAGATTTGTTGCCTAGCAGCTGTGGAGTGGTTATAGAGTGACTGCTTAACACATGAATCACTGTATTTGTCCTCACACTATAACAGATTTTGTTAAAGTTATTTATCGTATTTGAAATACTATTTACAATGTTTTTATAATATTTACAATGTTCTTTGTGTATTCAATGTTTGCACAAAGAATGTGTATGGTACTCTGACATTCTCTGGGAACTATTAACTACTTATCAGGCTCTTATTAGTGTGTGAGGGGAAAAGAGAGGACACTTAGGCCATCTCTGTATTAGAGAGCATACAGTGCACTGCTGTACTGATTCAGCTGTGCCACTGTAAGATCTCTTGTGTAACCTCTCTGTGCTGCCGGGAGAGCACTCCCCCATCAAGATAATTAAACCACCCCCAACGAGCGGTGGTAGCTATACCAACAAAATGCTGGTGCAGACTTAGCCTTAGAGAAATTTTACCTATTTTTTCACTTGCCTCAGACTATATCAACACTGAGGCTTGGTCTGACCTAACTCTGTAGTGTAATGTAAGGCAGCTTGCATCAACCTAATTATGTCAGTGTCTACACTACAGCCTTGCTCCCGCCGATGGAAGTGCCCTACTACACCGACTTAACTCCACCTCCACAAGAAGCATAGGGCTTATGTTGGTGTAGTTAGGATGATGCAGTGTCTGTGTAGACACTGTGTGTTACTTTGGCTGTCATTCTTGTCAACCCCCAGATTCTTTTCTGCAGTACTCCTTCCTAAGCAGTCATTTCCCATTTTTATTTGTTCAGTTGTGCACCTCCTAAGTGGAGTACTTCACATTTGTCCTTCTTGAATATAATCCAATTTATTTCAGGCCATTTCTTCAGTTTGTCCAGATCATTTTGAATTCTAATTCTGTCCTCCAAAGCACTTGCCACTCCTCCCAGATCGGTATCATCTGCAAACTTTATATGTGCACTGTATAGACCATTATCCAAATAACTTATGAAGATATTGAATAGAACCAGACCCACAACATATCCCTGTGGTACCCCACTTGATATGCCTTTCCAATTTGACCGTGAACTATTAAGTTTTTCAACTCATTGTGGACCCACCTCATCTTGGCTGTATTTCTCTAGTTAGCTTATGAGAAGGTCATGTGAGACCGTACCAAAAGCCTTACTAAAGTCAAGATATATCATATCTACTGGTTCCCCCACCCCCTCCATCCACCAAGCTTGTTACCCTGTCTAAGAAGGATATTGGGTTGTTTCAACATGATTTGTTTTTGACAAATCCATGCTGACTGTTACGTCTGACCTTATCTTTTAGGTGATTACGAATTGATTATTTGCTCCATTATCTTTCTGTGTACCAAAGTTAAACTGACTGGTTTCTAATTCCCTGGATTGTCCTTATTCCCTCTTTTATAGATAGGTACTGTATTTTCCCTTTTCCAGCCCTCTGGGCTCTCTCCCATCCTCCAAATTCTCAAAGATAATCACTAATGGCTCAGATCTCTTCAGCGAGTTCCTTGAGTACTCTAGGATATATTTTGTCAACTTGAAGACCTCTAACTTCTCCAAGTGATTCTTAACTTGTGCTTTCCCTATTTTAGCCTCAGATCCTACCCCATTTACATTGGATGACTAAAAGAGAATATCAATCAGTGCTAACTTTTCTGGTAAAAACAAACAAAGGCATTTAACACTGCATTTTCTATTGTCTTTCCCTCAGAGTAATGGGGCTACTTTGTCCATGTCTTCCTCTTGCTTCTAATGTACTAGTAAAATGTTTTCTTGTTACCGTTTGTCTCTAGATAGTTTAATTTTGTTTTATAACTTGGCCTTTCTAATTTGCTCCCGACATGCTCATGGTGGTGTGGTTTTTTAGTTTTTATGTTCAACCTTCATAATTTGACCTAGTTTCCACCTTTTGTATGCCTTTGAGTTTCACTTTGTTGAAGATCTTCTAGTTAAGCCACGGTGGTTGCTTACCATACTTCCTATCTTTCCTACATATTGGGACAGTTTGTCTTTGTGCCCTTAAGGTCTCTTAAACTCCCAAATCTCCTGAACACACTCATCCTTTAGACTTGCTTGCCACAGGATCCTACCTACCAATTCTGAGTTTGCTAAAGTCTGCCTTCTTGAAGTCCATGGCCTTTATTCTGCTGTTGTCCCTTCTTCCATTTCTTAGAATTATGAAGTCATCGTTTCATGATCACTTTCACCCAAGCTGCCTTCCACCTTCACATTCTCAACCAGTTCCTCTCTATTTTTCAGAATCAAATCTAGAACAGCCTTTTCACTAGTTGCTTTCTCTGCCTTCTGTAATAAAAAGTTGTGTCCAATGCATTCCAGAAACTTGTTGTGTAGTCTGTACCGTGCTGTATGTTCCCAACAGATGTCTGAGTAGTTGAATTCCCCCTTCGCTACAAAGTCCTGTCCTTTGGATGATTTTGTTTAAAAGGGGGGAAAAAAGCTTCATTTGCCTCTTATTCCTGATTAAATGGTCTATAGTAGACATCACCCTTGCTTTTTACCACGTATAACCTTACCCAGAGACTTTCAACAGACTTTCCCACTTCTGTCTCAACCTGATATGTCCTTTAATAAAAGAATACCATAGATTCATTTTAAGGCCAGAACGGGCCATTATGACCCCTCTAGTCTAATCTTTTGTATTACACAGACCATAGAATTTCACCCAGTGATTCCTACATCAAGCCCATATCTTGTGGTTGAGCTAGAGAATATTTTTAAGAAATCATTTAGAAAGTGGTGGTTATCTTTTCAATTGGTAGGAAAGGGGAAAAATGTAAATTTCAGATTGTTTTGGCTATGTAAAGGCTAACTGGGGAAACTACTAAACACTTTTAAGCTTTATCAGAAGTAGTAGTTAACAAGCTGCAGTAAGCAGTCACTGTTGAAAGCTCTGTATTGTCTACAGAGTTTACAGCTTTGTTAATTTTTTTTAAATGAACTGATTTTAATTTAGCAATGGACCCAATAATATGAACCAGAATAGTATAAGAATAATAATAGTAGAAAGGTATAGAGGCTGCTACCTTTAGGATGATAGGTCAAATCCAGGTAAGATCAAGTAATTGAAAATCACTATTGAATGATATTTTTGAAATCATTTTGTGATGTTAGACTAGTTGCTTTAGGTATTTGCATCATAAAACCACCCTGACAGTCTGCACTTTTGTTGGCAGTGTTCACGTACAGCTCATGGAGACTGTTACCTTCACCTCTCTGTTTGCGGCATACTGACAAATCTGTATGGAGGAAAGTAGGAGGCTGTACCTGATCTGTCTCTACGTACTGAATGTCAGTCGCCAGTGCTGCCAATCAAGCACCTTTTGCAAGCGCTAAATTTACGGGGGGAATATTTTAAGTGAAAAAGAAGGTATGGCAATGAGGAGCATACCTGTAATTCAGAGACTTAAGTATAACTCTTTTAGTTGGCAAAATTTACTTAAACCATTTCCTGCCCCCCCTCAGTACAGTGGAGGCTGTACACCGCTGGTTCTAATCCTGCATCTGCCACTGACTTGCTGTGTTTCCTTGGGCAAGTCTGATCTCCTATCTGTACCTCAGCTTACTCCTCTGTAAAATAGAGATATGATACTTACCTTTTTGCAAAACACTTTGAAATCCTCAGATAAAATGTGGAAAGTACTCATTTTTTGAATGTTTAGAAAATAGTGCATTCCATTGGCAGGATGGGGTAGTGTGATGAACAGAACTAGAAAGAGGGGCAGGATTCAAGAGGAATCTATCTGGTATTACACCAGGGATTTGGGAATGCATACTGTTGCTAGGTTTCTACCTGACAGACAAGTCTGCCAGCATGTAACACTGACCTCCATGCATGCTCACTAAAGACCTTCCTCCTACAGCTCCACCTGGACGCTGAATCACTTATTGCTAATTAGGTTCTTCATAAGTGTTTTCCCCTGTTTAAAGTCTAATTGTGGAGACACAGACAATATAAATAACTTGCACTGTAGGAGACATGCCAATACTACAACTCTGGTGTCTTTGGGAAGTATGTTCTCATAGGTTATATTATTTCTTTGTGTACCTAAGTAGCCATAAAAATACATTTCCCCTGCTAAAAACTATCACTAAACAGAAAAATGTGCCAACCAGACTTCTTTTTACAGATGCTCAGAAACCTCTAATGACAACTGAAACTACTCATTTATTTGCTGTGCAAAACGTTGAGAGCTGAAATAGAACTGAAAGGCAGACATTCTGTTCTGTGTGTGTCTACCTCTCTTTCTCCTGCTTTCTTCAGTGCTATTCTCCACACATGGAAAGACTTCCCAATGCGTCAACACCAGGCACCCAGCTTCTCTTAATTCAAATTCCCTCCTTAAAACTCAGTTCTTTCCCAAGGTTTAAAAAATACTAATCTCTGGCCATCTAAAAAAAATGCAGCAGCTGAATTGCTGACAGCTGCCCTTCATTGAAATACAGATGTTGTAAACTGCTCTTTGACCAACTTCCACAGTCTTCCAGTGCATCTTGTGTTTTCTGTCTATTGAAATAGTAAGTTCTTGGGGGCAGGCCTGGTGTCTTTCTGTGCCTTATACCCAGCAAAGCATACCAAAGGCACTTAAATAGGTAATAGTTTATGGAAAATGACATCTTCAGAATCCATTCTAACAACTAAGGCTCATTTCATTCAAAATCATGGGCAGATTAATTCTATCCCCAACACAGGTGGAAAAGCAAAACTGGCTGCATCTTTCATACTGTATCCAGGAGGCTGGGGAGTTGGGATCCAGAGCAGCTATGGTCCCATAGTTAAGATTGCAGCCAGGTCCTTTTAGAAGCCTTTATTAGTGTCTAATGTTCCTCTAGTTCAATAACAGCTTGATCGTACAGCTATGGATTTTCCATATAGTTAAATTCCCCTTTAAAAAGCACATACTGTACTTTTACAATGCTGGGTTACAAGGAAGCAAAGTTATGTGTTTGTATTTAACTGCAATAGTTATAGCATGCATACGAGTGTGAAACTGACTCAGGCCAGTCCTTGCTTACAGACAGCTCCCCAACCTGAAGCAACACCACACAACAAAGCACTAACCCAGGAACCTATCCTTGCAACAAGGTTACCAGGGGACACCATCATAGGGCCTAATCACATCAGCCACACTATCAGAGGCTCATTCACCTGCACATCTACCAATGTGATATATGCCATCATGTGCCAGCAGTGCCCCTCTGCCATGTACATAGGCCAAACTGGACAGTCTATGTAAAAGAATAAATGGACACAAATCAGACGTCAAGAATTATAACATTCAAAAACCAGTCGGAGAACACTTCAATCTCTTTGGTCACTCGATTACAGACCTAAAAGTGGCAATTCTTCAACAAAAAAACTTCAGAAACAGATTCCAACAAGAGACTGCTGAATTGGAATTAATTTGCAAACTGGATACAATTAACTTAGGCTTGAATAGAGACTGGGAGTGGATGTGTCATTACACAAAGTAAAACTATTTCCCCATGTTTATTCCTCTCCCCCCCCCCCCCCACCCCTGTTCCTCACATGTTCTTGTCAACTGCTGGAAATGGCCCACCTTGATTATCACTACAAAAGGTTCCCCCCCCCACCCCACCGCTCTCCTGCTGGTAATAGCTCACCTTACCTGATCACTCTTGTTACAGTGTGTATGATAACATCCATTGTTTCAGGTTCTCTGTGTATATAAAATCTCCCCACTGTATTTTCCAGGACATGCATCTGATGAAGTGAGCTGTAGCTCACGAAAGCTTATGCTCAAATAAATGTTAGTCTCTAAGCTGCCACAGGTACTCCTTTTCTTTTTGCAGATACAGACTAACACGGCTGCTCCTCTGAAACCTAACTAACCTTGGTAACCAAAGCAGGGAGGTCTCATTAGAATTGAGACTGTTGCCCTCTCCTGGGGTCTCTGCAATGCTGCGGTTAGAGAATTTAAAGTCAGAAAGGATCAGCAGATCATCTGGTCTGACCTACTGTATATCACAGGCCTCCACCCCCAACTCCAAACCCAGCAACTGAAATTAGACCAAAGTATTACAGCTCATCAGAAACTAGACCATCCTGTGCCATGGGCAGAGAATAGGAGGGCCCAAGGTGCACCAGTGCGTGAGGCCACTGCAGTGGCAGGGAAATGATTGAGTGAGAGAGCCCGTTAATCCTGGCAAATGATCCACAAACTGCAGAGGAAGGCAAAAAAAAATAAAAAATAAGCCCCAATGTCACTTCCAATCTGACCGGCGGGGGATTCTTTCCCGCCCCCACATTTGGCAATCAGCCTGAACCCTGAACATATGAGCAAGAATCAGCCAGTCAAACACCAGAGAGAGAGACAATGCCTGTTGTTGCTGTACGCCATGTATTAAATAATATTTGTGAAGCAAAGGGAGAAACCTTACCGGCAGGGTGGAGAGGGGGAATTGGAATGACTGTCTGCTGAATTTTTAACAGCCAAACACAAGGGCAACAACGACAGCCTATCAAGAAGCTGTACAGCTGAGGAAGGCCTTAAAAGATCATTTTAACAGTGCGCCATTGTATTGCTGTGCGCTGCTTTTGTGTACGTCTGACTTTGGCCTGAATATGGCTCTCTGATGATTTATAAACACCTTTTATGAATTCAGTGGGAAGGGATGGTGCTTTAGTCTCTGACAATTCAGTCTAGTGACACCCAATAAATATATTGTGATTTATTTAATTTTTCCAAAAAATGTAATTTTTATTGAATTGCTTGCAAAGGATACATTTCTTATGTCTTTTATTTTTAAGCTGAGATATTGATGTCAGTATCTTTGTTTGTAACTAATTTGATTTTTAATATGTTAAAATTTCATCTTTCATAAAACACTATCTGGATGCCAAAACATGCTGGATACTAAATGATTCTAATATTCTCTTATTTCGTTGCCAGTTCATGGTTTTTAAAATCAACTATTTTAAAAGTCAGTTCCTTTGTTCTCGGACCATGCAGAAGGGTGCCATTTTGAATGACTGAAGGAATTGGGGAGGAGGGTGGTTTAGGCATTGCAAAGGAAAAAATGCATTTAAAAGAAATCATGCAGCAATTCACCTACCGGTGCTTCCTTCCCCTTCCTCTTTGGGCTTGTCTGGGTCTTGGTAGGTCCAGCTGCATATCAAAGAACTCCTGACTCTCAGCAGGATCTGTATGCCCCTCTGTGTCCCCATCCTCTACGAGCTGGTCCTTGCTGGGCAGTGCTGATGGTCCCTTCTCTTGGTCTTACAAGGTGTCTACTGTCCCATTTGAGGGTAGTAGTTGAGTCCCCACGAAGTATGGAAGAAGAGATCAAGGACTTCTTTTCTGGTCCAGGCAGGAATACTTGGTTTCGCTGGACCTCTGTTTTTGTGCTGGGCCAGGCATATCTGCTCACAAATGTGAGTTAGCAGGAAAAGAGACATTTTTCAAAACACACCGAGGATTTTAAAGCTGGGCACGGAGGCACTTCCAGTGACTGACCATCATGCAATGGAGTTCAAAATTATGACTGGAGCAGTTATTGTTCGGGGACGAGGGCATTGCTGGACTGTGGCTGGAGGACTGTTTTACAAGCACAGGTAAGGCAGCATCCACTGTGGTATTTTGCTGGCAGAAGTATGTTGGCTGAGGAATTGTCCATGGACCCAGAAAGTGTGGGTTTCACCAGGGGAATCAAATTTGGGTGTGGACACATGCGAACCTACGGTGACAAAAAGCAACTTCGTCAGGCCCCTTTCTTTTGCAGGATTCATCCTACATGTCATCTATTAGTTGTTAAGGGATTTAAAAACAGAGAGAAACTGTAAGTGCTGACATTAAGAAGGCGATAGCCATTTTGGCTCAGAAATATGAATAACTGAGAATTCCAACTAGTGTGAAAGTTCATTTAGGAGAATCAATTATGTGGAAAACGTTTGAGCAGCAAACTTTTCTACTGCTCTCAGACAATGCTGTGATTATTCCAAACAGCCACGGTCACTTTCAGATGTTGGAGAAATAATAAAAACAGCCAATGTGACAAAGCTCTGTCCTTTCCTCTGTAGGTCCCACGTTTCCTGGTGGATTTTGCTAGCCTCAGAGGCTCACTGTGACCCTCCACATAACCCTTCTCTCTCTAGAGACAAGGGTCACAGTCTACTGAGCCATTTTCATCATAAGCCAGCAAGGGAGGTGAGGAAAAGTTATCCTTCCTTGCATAGTCTCTGTTGTCTCCCAGTCTCAGTGATTAATCAGGGGGCAAAAGGGGGGGGGGGGGAGAGCCCAGGCCCACCCTCTACTCCAGGATCCAGCCCAGGGACCCTAATAGTATCAGCTATGGTAGCTGACCTTTTAGAAACATGACATGTACAATTCCCTGGGCTACTTCCCCCCCACAGCAGCCCTCATTTCCTCAAGCTCCACTTCACCCTTACCTCAGGGCTGCCTTCCTTGTGCCTGATATGGTGTGTACTACTCAGTCTCTCCAACAGCACAACTTCCTCCCACAGCTCCTGACATGCATGCCCACCTGACTAACTGGGAGGCTTTTAACTAGTTTCAGCCAGCCCCTGATTGGCTTCAGGTGTCCCAATCAACCTAGCGTTCTCCCTGCCTTCTGGAAAGTTCTTAATTAGCCCCAGGTGTCTTAATTGACCTGGAGCAGCTGCCATTTCACTTATCCTGGTACCAGGGATTTGTTTAGCCTGGAGCTAATATATCTATCTCCCCCTACTTTTCTATAGCCATCTGGCCTTGCCCCATCACACCAAATATAGATGTCAAGCTTCAGATCTGTCTGAAGAAATGAGATGTGGGGAACTGGGATCCTTTGCTGAAGATCTGCAAAAGCTAAACATAAATCTTCCTCAAATAAATTATCTAATCTGTGGACCCCCTGCCCTGTACATTGATTAAGAAAATGGGTTAGTGAAAGCAGTGGATATGTTTTCATCCTGCTGTAACGGAGAGAAAGGAAACCGCCAGGTAATAACTTTGGGTGGGAAAAAATCTTTCTGCCAGACTCCAACACAATAAACTAGGGAGTCTATTATGTTAGATTTCTTTGATTTACTTCCCTTTGTGGAGCT